>NC_064878.1:65663548-65671048 GCF_943734665.1 Anopheles aquasalis | reverse complement strand
CAATTCCTATCACGCATGGCTCTTTTTCTTGGAAAAATCCTCAAAATTTGTAGATCAGTATGCTTTTAAAAAAACAGGTTTATTTCATTGAAACATGACAAAAATGAGCATTTTTATCTAAATGAATTGAAGTGTCTATGTAAGCTGGAATTCTTCAACTGGCCGTGTGGCCTAATGGAGAAGGCGTCGGACTTCGGATCCGAAGATTGCAGGTTCGAGTCCTGTCACGGTCGCGTTTGAAATACTTTTTTGTTTGTGGTTGTGTCGGAGTATTCATTTTATTGCTCTTATATTAAATAAAGTGTTATCAGGTTTATCAAACAATAAAAACAAAGAAAACCGGTGTTTGTATGTGTATGACAAATTTATCGTTGTTCACATGGCTCTGGTGGCAGCACCCAGTTCGCAGTGAGAAGGATTTCTCACTATAGAAAAGTTGTTTCTGAGATGGGACTTGGTTGGTTCTGGCATATAAGCGAGTCAATACAAATCGTCTTCCCCAGTCCCAACCGAGAAACAAGGGGCCAAGGCACCCAAGAACCAACTTTCGTGAAACCCGAACGCAGCCCACCTTCGTGTGCTCTCGTGTGCCCCCCCCCCCCCCCCCCCCTAATGAACCAAATGAACTACGCTGCGATTGGTCGATGAGCTACCGCCCAATGGCGGTGGCGTTTATTTTTCTATTTCTTTTTGCTGACGTCACACGTATATGACGTCGTCATTTTGTGACGTCATTTTTCTGCGTTGCTGTTGGTGGTGGTGGCGTCGTACTCTTCACTGCTTGAAGGCGTCGTTGTGGTGGCGTGATCCAAGCTGCGATCGAGAACTTTCCTGCTCGGCCTGATGTTGGGTGCGCGTACGCTGATCACAATGCTCGGGTACATGCAGAAAAGGAAGAGAAAAATCCAAAAGTGTTTAACCCTTTTGCAGTGCACCTTACAACGCCAGCTTGGCTTACCTTGCGTGTGGATTATCGTCAACACCTTGGTAACACTTTTCTGCACTTGCACTTTGCCGCCAGCGTAGAGCGTGCGTCCCGGGACTTAGAAAATTTCCGACTGCCCGCGATCGGGACTTAGTCGAATTTTGGTCGAGGTTGCTCCCTCTCTTTTTTTCTATTCCTTTTCCTTTCGCGCTGCCGTACGCATCGCCCTTCTGCCCTTGCCGCCCTTCCCCTTCCTCGTAATTGAAACCCACAAGCTCGCGTTCGTTTTCGTTCGCCCTTCTTCTCTTCCCATTCCGCCCTTCCTCCGCCGCAGCCACGCTCCACAAGCTCGCGCACGAAACCTTCTCCCCCCGCGGTTTCTTCCGCTCTTTTCCCCGCTGCCTACGAGCGGTTTCATAGTGAGCGTCGCGCTCGCCTCTTCCTCAACCGCGTCGCAGGCAGAGGGGGCTTCTTTCTCAGCCGCCGCAGCCTTCATCCCGCTACGTCGCAGGCAGAGGGGTAAGCCGAGCGCTTCAAATTGCTAACTGGGCAGCAGCACGTGGTGTTATGCATCTCCCTATCCCATCACCCAGCCCCACGCGTTATCGTCGCGTTTGTCAAACTTATCTGATATCAGCGCCCGAATTTTTTTGCAACCGACAGCCTGGACAGGCAGTATGAGGTACCACTAATCCTTGTACCCCTCAGTAGCGCACGATGAGCTCGTCCAGCGGTTTCCGTTGCAGATCAGGGACGGTGCAGTCTTCAGCCGCATATCCTACGGGTAGCAACACGAGAAGCTTCTCGTTCGGAGGACGATCCAACAAATTTCGCAGGGCTGGGCCACAGTTAAGCGGGGTGGTGATGAGTGAGCTCAATCCCGCGCTCTGCAGCGCGCAGAGCAGTATCCCAGTAGCGATAGAGGTCGATATTTCGTTGTAGTAATGTTGCTTCTTCGTACCGTCCAATTTGTGGCCGTAGGTTTGCTTGAATACTAAAATCAAATATGGTGCGTCGGTGAGGTACTCCTTAATGTGGTTCGTCTGAATTGGGCGCAAATCCGTGACCCACTGCTTGGCCATGCGTTGCGTGTAGTTGATAAGCTCTTCCGCTTCAATGATCTCCCGAATGCTCTCCTTGATCGACCGATCGGACACCAAACAGAAGGTCCAAGGTTCTGTATGAGCCCCACTCGGCCCAGTTCCGGCTGCTTGGATACATCTTTCCACAATTTCTCGATCAACCGGACGCTGGCTGAACTTCCGTACGCTACGGCGATCGTTCACGATCGCGTAGAACTTATCCGCTGCTTCGGAAGAATCTTTGGACAACGTGACTGTAGCTCCACGGTATGGAACGCGCGGTTTCTCTTCCAAAGCAGGCGCCAGATCGTCTTCAGGATCTTCACTATCCTGGTCCAGTTCTGCTCCGAAATGAAAGACACATTAATCACTTGGCCTTCGTTTGCGCACACAGTTCAAACGTTTCCTTTACCTCCAACATACTCCATACCATCCAGCTTCTTAGTTGCATCCGTTGCTGAGTCAGTGGGTGGGGAGATAATTCTCAACTTCTTTCTTCCACCATATCGATGTTTGTCGTACAGAGAAATGGCCAGATAGAGACCCACCAGCATTGGAAAAATGTAGTTCCAATAGCTCACCAACGCCGAACTGCTAATCAGTGAGTCAACCCAACTCTCCAGATACGAAGCCATCGCGTATCCGGTGCGGTGGCGATGGAGTTCGAATGATGAGAACTGCAAAGATAAACGGGGTAGCCTCTGTGCGGCTCAGCTGCAACTCGCAAACTGCGGCGAGTTTCGCGTTTTGCACAGAACAGTTCCCGGGCCGTGCATCCACCCCCCTCCCTCCCGTTGGGTCCATTATCTAACACGATGTCTCGTACAAATACAACCTCTAGCGACTAGCGGCCGTATATTCCACGCCAAAGGTGAGCAAATCTCGCTTCCCTAGTCGCTGGCCCCAAAGAAAATCGTTTCCATGTCTGTGGGACAAGGGCACACGCATTCAGCCGTTTTACGTCTCCATGTAGGGTGGGTGGGCTGCGCGATGATGATGATGATGATGACGACGATGGGTAAAGGGGTTAGGGGCGTTTGCCGGCTGAACTAGAAACTGCAACGACGTGACCTTGTGTGCACCGGCTTGGCGCAAATAATAGGTCTCCTGGTCAGGTGCATCGCATTGATCACCGAGCGGGACTGGCGTTCAGGATCCTTTCCCCGTGGATCATATTAGGTACAATTACCGATTACCCGATCTACCGTACAATTTATCCAGTTTTACCTCTGGTGGCACATTTTTAGCTCGACCTGCAAACCCCTACCTCAAGCGTTAAATCGAACCAACAACGATCCCGTGGTCCTGCCGATCGCCTCCTTATAAATCTCTTGGAGGGGAAAATAATTCTTGGCCATTAAATGGAGAGGAGGCAGGGGGGGGGGGGTTAAATCCCAAGAATTTTAATTTTGTGGAAACCGGCCGCTTTTGAAAAACGGCACCAAAACGGGCCGAAATCTGTTCGCACCTTGGTTTTTTTCAGAAACTCCCGATCCTCCAATCCGAACGACGGTATAAACGGAAATTTATTCCTCCGATTACGACCCCGCGTTCACTTCTCCAGGACGCCATTTTCCGCGACGGTCGCGCTGCTATATTTTCACTGATTTCAGCGCTCGCGATTGTTCTTTTCTTTTGTGAATCCTGTGCCGTTGCCGTGAAGCAATCCTTTTCACGAGTCCCTCACCGTGCCCGTACCGTGCGTGTGCTGCGATAATGTGAAAATCGGGCGAGTGTTTAGTGACGAAAGTGTAAGGCCAAGCGCGATAAACGCGATTTGCTGGTGATCCGCGGAGGGCTGACGGGTTTAAAGCGCGGTATAGATGTTTTGGACAATAATTTTGTTGAGAAAAACGAGGCCATCCCGTGGCGGTCGCCGTGCTTGCGAGGCGTTGATGGTGAAATCTTGTCCGTGATTTCGCGGGATTCTTTTTCGCGTTGGTGAAGACGGGCTGCAGCTAATTAGTCTCAAACAAGAGCGCCAAAGTAGGAGCAAGGACATCACCATTCGTCGCGGGAAAAGGAATATCCTGCTAAAGGAAGTCGATAGGAGAACGGCGCCTGGACCACCAGCCACAGACCGTTCAAGGGCCGTGATATGCGGCTATCAGCTATTCAGCTGCATCACTTCATGCTGTGCGTGCTGTTGGCGCTTTCTGATGTACGTGTCATTATGCAGCGCCGTGAAAATTGCACCAAAAGGGTCACACCGCGGCTCGCCGAACGGTGAAAAACCCATTTTAACTCTTTACATCGTATCGAGTTATGGCGAGCTGACCCAGTTACATCGCGGATGCATTTTCGGAGTTGAAAATGCTGATAAATAGGTGGCAGGCGCTAGATTATTTGAAATTACTCTTGCATCCGTGGAAATTTGTGAAGAAACGGCACACCTTGCCGACCACCAACATTGCAAGAGGCTCTTCCCGCGAGACGACGGCCGTTCAGTCAATCGCTCAATTTCATCTGAAATTTAAGTAGCCCTTTGCATTTCTGTGCTTCGTTGGACATTCCATGGCTTTTAAAATTGTTTTAATATTCGTCCAAATATCGGCTATCACCAGAAGGCAGGAGATTTGGTGTTTATTTACTCTCGTTCTCTCTCTTTTTCTCTCTCTCCGTCGCTCTCATCTTAAGCTCAACGGAGAGAAGGGTAACGGTACAACAACGGTCCGTTACGCAGTCAGAGAACAACACTAGGAGGAAACAACTAGGGCGGCTGCTAGAACTAGTGTTGGGAGATAGTGTAGCATCATGATGAGGGTGGTTATGTTTTGGAAACAACGCGTAATCTGTTTTCTAGTGTGTGTGTCCCGGAATTTCGCTTTTCGTTCTTGCGTTCTATTGTGAAGTTTGTGAAACCGAGTGCACCGACATAGTGTTTAACTGCTTCTTTTTGTTGTTTAACATTTCCAGGTTTGATCTTGAAAAATTGTAGTGTGTGCAAAAAGCAGAAAAGAAGCACGTCGTGGTCGATGATAGAAGACGAAGATCAACGTATAACGCGATCGGTGACAACGGCTTCTCGACTGTTTCCTTGTGCGGTGATTGCAGGAAGTTGTGCGGGACGAAATGCTCAAGACACACAGTCAAGCATCACCCAGCATTAAAAAACTAATAGTATCTACATCGAGTGCTGCTGCCACTGTTGCTACCGTATCACCGTAGCAACCGAGCAGCGGCGCAGCCTTGCTATAATTTGGGAGACTAAAGGCGGCAGTGCCGCGAGTGTATGGTGTCGGATTAGTGCTGAATCGAAGTTTCGCTAAAAAAGTGCCAGCCTCAAACGCAAGATGCCTCGGAACGCTCGAGCCAAAGTATCAGCCGCTCCCAAGACAACGGGAGGCAAACACGGGCAACCGGCTTCGGGGGTCGCAGGGTTTTGCGAGAGTTTTTGCGCTCTGAACGTGGAAACGGCGCAGCAGCTGAGCAGCACCAGTAACATCAACGCCAAACGCCTTGAGGAGGAATCGTTGTCGTCGTTCTTATCGTCAATTCCTAACCACTCTGATCAGCAATGCCTGCACGAGAAAGGGGTCACCTCCCGTGCTCGTGCCGGCAAACGTAAAGGACTCTCCGAGTTCATCAAACCGGAAGTGTTGGTGGAATATGTGGTGGCGGATAGGATGCAAGAGGAGCACCAGCAACACCGGCAACAACGGACTGCTTTCGGTAATCATCTCTCGCACTCGGCGCACTACATCGATGATTGCAACGGTGATGATCTGGATTCGGGAAGGCGACGGATTGATCATCAACAGGAGGAGGAGATTATCAATCTCAGCGATGGGGAGGATACCGTCATAGGCGTCTCCTCTCCCAGGGCTAATTGCCACGATGATGTGGGGATGCATTCGCACGACGAGGAAGTGCAAGATCAGTACGAACAGGACGATGGTGAAGAGACGGAACCGGAAATAGCGGACGACGACGAGTACGATGAGGATGGGGAGGACGACGATGCTGAGGAATCTTCCGGTGAAGCCGAGGACAGGCAAGACGAGGACGAGCAAGAGGACGAAGAGGTCGACGAAGAGGAGGACGTGGAGTTGGTGGAAGACGAAGAAGAAGTAGAAGAAGAAGAAGAGGAAGAAGAGGAAGACGCTGACCGAATGGAGGATGATGACGATGTTGTTATCGATATTTCCGATAGCGACGATAGGCAAGAGGTGCAACGTAAACTCAAGTTGCAGAATTTGATGCTGCTTAAACGACAGAAGCAACAGCATCAAACATCAAGACGCACCGGAGGCATTACCCTCGATCGGGAAACAATCGAAATGATCGAAACATCTACAATTAACACCAAAGGTACGTATCAATATCCTCAAGTTTTTCACCGTTTCATTTTTTAGAGAAAGATTTAAAGTTATCAATGGTTTCAATCTGGCACATTTCCTGACTGGCATATTTGCAAGCCGTGGGCGCCAGTTCCAACCAATCAGATCCTGTCCCTTTGCTTTTGTTGTCGCTCGAACGATATCGTGTCTAGCGTTCTCGGTGACATTTCTTGTTTTGGCCCCAAATCGCAACATTATCGACCTAGACAACAAAGAAAGTCCTCCAAAGGGATGAGAATGGTTTCGGCCAAGTCATTATGGATTTGCTCTTTACAAAACGGTTATGCAAACCATCGAGCAAAACAGTTTAAAAGTAACGTTAGAAATTATGTTCAAACTGATGGCCAAAGGTAATCCGTAACCATTTTTGGCCTCCAACTGAGGCTATGCGAGGAGATGTCCTGAGCTATTGGGGATACATTTGTGCTAAAAATAGACACCAACGACGACCACCAACTTGCTGTGCCGGTGGTATTGTAGAACCATGGGAACATGATGGTGTCTTTGTTTCATCGTATTTATCGTTGTGCAGCTTCTTCGCTGCGAATGTCCGCCAATCACAAGAAGAAGAATTGGAAGCAAAGTGCGTTCTGGCTAATGCTCACTACAGTGGGCAGCGGTGCATTAGGCATTTGTTCCGTTCGGCATAGCCGAAATGCATCACCTCTCTGGTTTTAGGCCCAATAGGGTACGCGTACAATACGATCATGCTAGTTTGTCGCCAGCCGTTGTACTTTTGGAGAGAAACATTCTCTCGCCGAGTGTTGCATTTGGCCTTACGGAGCGGAGAACTCCGATCGAGGAGAGCGCACAGAAAAAGCGCCAACTTTGATTGCATTGTTATCGGATGCCACACTACCCCATACGCCACGGCGCCACGCAAACAACTCAACGTGTATTTGTCATTGAAAGTGGGGACGAAAACGCAGACTCATCTGCTGATGCTATGCTTATGGTTGTGGAAGTCGGGTAGAACTGGAACACAAACTATGTGCAAGAACATGCGTCCTTCCTCACAATGTCATCTGATTGTTTGGTTTGAGGAGCGTTTGCTTGCTGTTTTCTGTTTTGGGTACCACAACCAAGTCTTAAAAGAAGGATACGTTGCTTACTAGAGGGTGTGCTGCCCTTGAATGATGAGGCCAAATGAGCA
>NC_064878.1:65648548-65651048 GCF_943734665.1 Anopheles aquasalis | reverse complement strand
CAGAAGCCTCGCCACTCCAGGCCGAAGATTTGAGTCACTCGGTTACACGCTTGCTCACGCTTAACAGCATTCGAAACGAAGCGGATTGGATAGCACAAATTTAGTCGCACGGTAATCTACATAACGCCCTGATCCACGCCAGCGGAGAAAGCAGCAAAAGTCAAGCTTGCAGTAACCCCATAGCGAATGCATACGATCGAGCGACGATCATGTCTCGCCATTGGTAATGGGCCCGTTTTTGCTGAAGCCCGCCAAACCAACGACATTTTGCTAACGATTTCACCTTGAAGCGAATCCATCGATTTTTGAATAAATTATGGCAAAATGCGAATGCAAAATGCAGCTTGCCGTGGGTGGATAGCAAATCTGTGTATCTTCCATAAATTGCACCGGAGAAAGAGCAAGCGTCCGTTCGCGCGGAAGCAAAAACTAGCGGGTGCCGGCGATACATAAGCGGTCGGTGCATTAATTACTATCTTTTCTTTGCTTTCTCACCGACTGTAGGAGGAAATGATGTATTCTGTTGATATAGAGAGTTAAAACCTGCTTGTCATAGTTTTCCCTTATCTATTCCTGCAAACAGGATTATGGCTGACAAATGGCGCTTTGGGGACCGTGAGATACTTTGGCCTTGGAATGCTATCCTTCCGCCTCTAACAGTAAACATACGACGGTGCATGGTCACTGACCACGCGCGCCGGTGATCTAGTTTTGGAAAGCAATTTAGAGGTTTGGGATCTGCCTTCCTACCGGTTTAAAACATTTTAGCGAGTCTATTTCTGTCACCCGAACCGGTACTCATCAAAGTAAGTCGCGCGCCCCCCAACGTGCAGCAAATATAGAGCTGTGTAGTGATGTGTTACCAAGCGACCGCCAAGACGACTACGACGACGACGTAAGATCAAAACATATGCTACCGTCTTGGCGGCAACACAGCAACAAGCCGCGGCTTGCTAATCTACGCGATGCGATGCTGATATTCGCTAAAGAAGCCACAAATACCTGCACCGCGCAACTCGACGAGATGGAAGCATCAAATACATGCGTATCAGTTTTCTCGCTCCCCACCAAGGGGGTGTGTTCCAATACTTTGGCGTGGAGCAATGGGGCACTCACGCTGATAACCTTGAAGTGAAATCGAAAGGCGTGCCAGCATATACCACCCGCTCCTCCACGCACACGCACGACCATATGTTCTAGCCATGTGACACACGTACACGCCATACCCACCGCAGATACCGTCTGGACTTACCGGCATTATTGGACACGACGGTCAGGTTCTTCGTGCCCTTCTTGACGAGGGCCGCAATCAAGTTTTCGGGGATACCGCATAATCCGAAACCACCGACCAACAGCTTAGCGCCGTCGGGAATATCGGCGATCGCCTCGTCCGCGCTTCCATAGACTTTGCTGCGCTTTTGCGTCGAATATTGGCAGGCGAGTACCTGTTCGAAGCACGTGGGAAGAAGGGAACCAGCGAGAACCAATTAATTCGAAATGTAAATCAGAACCGGTTGCCGGTCGCCGCTCAACGGTCGTTATGCTGGGGATCGTACGATCGTTACTGCGCCAACCATGCAGATGTGACGTAATGCTGGCTTATTTCCTGGCCAGCAGAATACGCACCGGGCTTAAATGTTTGTATATGCTCCATACCGAGCGGGTGCGGGGGTTCAAGGTCAAATCTATTTAAAGTCGATACGCACAACATACCGTCGGTGCCGGTTCACTTACCTTGGAGATTTCCCAGGCCAATATTCTGCCACTTAGTCGCCGACTAGCTCGGTTCAGAATTTGTGTCCTGCACAGCGAGAGAGCCATTTCGGAGACCACTGTCGTGTTCCGGAACTGAACAAACTAAAAGATAGCGGATGCTCTGTGGTCGACACAACTCGACGGAATAATCACGGTGACGGAGAGCTAAGAACCACCGGAACCGGATCGAACGATTTCAGCTGGCGATCAGCGGAACAAAACGACCACGGAGGCGGCTTCGAGGAAGGACTTTTTTGTTTTGATCCGCGGCGGAGGGTGTTTTAATACAGGGTGTCTAGTGAGGCCGATTTTTTGCGAGCGAGAGGACCTCTATCGGTGGTTTTCGTTTATACACACTCGGGTTCCAGGAGTCGAAGGTCGGGAAAATTACGATTTTCCGCTATTTTTCCGAAGATTTTCCATGATTTTTGTTACAAATCGGCTCCTTGACATGAATTATCACGCCGATCACGATTGGTCCAGACGATTTCTTTCTGGTGGAACGAAACGTGATTCAAATCCGTTTTCGGAACGCCGAGTACAACCAAATTTAAGGCGTGATGGCTTTACATTTTCAGCTAATAATGGTCGGTAGGTTTATTTGAAGGTTGGAAAACGTGTACACGTTGTTTATTGAGTAGTAGCTCTATTACATATCCGGATCGCGGAGTGGTCATGATCGTTTCAAATTAGCAAGCACTGGCTAGGGCTCCAAAGCGAAGGGTCAAGCAATTCGGCTTCTTTT
>NC_064878.1:65641048-65643548 GCF_943734665.1 Anopheles aquasalis | reverse complement strand
AAATGCAAATCGACGAACCGAACGACGGAGAGCGGCCGGCCGCGTACCGCGCTCCAATTGGTTCGTTACTGACGCGTTTCACCTACGGGAAGCCGCCATTATACACCCAAGGGCGGACGGGACTGCGTTCCAAACATTTCTCTCGCAACCGCAACACGACTCACTCGCAGGCTTCGCTGTACGGCTTCCTCGGCCACAGCTCAAGACGGAGACCGGACCAGTGGCGGAAAACAAACGCACAAGGACCGCAAACTAAAATGATACGGCAAAAGACAGAAAAAAGAAAACCGAGCCCACTAGAGACGGGTCACGGTTTGTCCTCGTTTCGCTTTGGTGGTGAGCAAGTGGCCACCCTTATCTTGCAATGCATTACCTTTTAACACATGGGCACACATTCTGTATCGCGCTTATCGGACTTCAGATAGGCTTTTATCCACCGAAGGTGTGAGGAAAGTGGTCACCACCCGTAAAAAGGCACCGACTGCGGAATGGCATGTTTTGTTGCTGCCACTCCATGCGATACCATGTGATGTGATGTTGATGATTTTCAGCTGATTCCAGTTCCCGCCCCGAGCATATTGTTTCGTGGCAAAGCCCGCCTCTCACCGTCGTACATACTTACCGATCTTCTGACCCACGGGCGTCGAGAACGGATTTCCGCCCAGCGCCCCAACGTTGAAAAATGATGTCATCGTTTCGCCACCAATGTCTCCTCCTAGCTAGTGCCGATGTCCGATGCGGATGCGTTTGCCAAGAATCGTTGTCGTGCCGTTCCTAGGATACGCTTTCTTCTTCTTTCTAATCGATTACTGATGCAAAAACTTCACCACAAGCACACCATACGGCGGGGGAGCCGTCCTTCAGGGTGGCCGACAACAACACCCGATGATTCCGTCTGGTGTGACGGGCGTACGTCTTCTGGCAGCAAAATCGATTGCAGTGGCCCGATGGTGTCGTGTGGCAAGGCTCACTCTTCGTCGTTCCGTCTCACCTGCAACGGGATGCACACAGCAACGGTCAACACGATGCACCAACCGCCGGTCAAGAGCCTCCCACACTCTCTACAACACTTCACAGGGGTTTGTTAAAGGATGCGCCGCGATAGACAATCGACCCTACCGCCTACTGTTTTAATCTATACTTTACGAAATGCAACAACACTTCCTCCGCCCGCACCGAAAGAAATGCAAAGTCAGCACAAATCGAATCATGAACTGGCCACTGCGCCAACCACAACTGCAGTCACCCTTGGCTGTAAAGGGGTGGATTAAAAAAAAAAAAAAAAGGTATCGTGCGCTCGACCGCCTACGATCCGAAATGCGACATCCAGCTAAAATACTGAACTGAAGCAGATGATGATGATGCTGCTGACGATGCGTCCAGCGCAGTACGTGGGAGTCTCATAACGCACTTCCTCCTCTAATCGCGGATGTATTTAGGGTGCATCGCCCGACAGGAGCGGGCCGCGGGTCACAAACCGGGAATTGTCGCACCTTTTCTCGCTGAGGCAGCCGTCTGCGCTTTGTTAATGAGTTGTTTCCGAATCCGAACGCGACAACGGTGAAATCTCCTTTTTTCGAGGCGCACAAGACAAAAACACGCAGCAGCCCATCAAAATTATTCAGCGCACTAACACACTCACGCGCCAGTGTCAAAACAAGGTGCGCTACAGCGGTTGTCAAAATCGTACCTGGGCGCTGAATTACGGTTTTCAAAATCACATTTTGCCAAGGATTTCAGAGGATTTCACCTCCAACGCGTCCTGGGACCGACCGACGATTGAGCGTGTATAATTTTATTACGCACATCTTTTTTATCCGTTTGCAGCCGGGTGCTGATTGAGCGCAAACAGGCATTACACACAAGGTTTACGTTGGAGTCTACGCTTCGTTTGTCGCCGCTTAAGGAGGAAAGGAAGTGAGGGCGCGGGAGGCGATTAGTAGATCTCTTTTCCTCATGATGGAGGATCCTGACACACACACAAGATCACGTGATCTTCTCTCTCGTATTCAAAGGATTGCGCTCTTCTCTCGCGTGGCAAGGATACGCGTTAATCACGCCATTTTTGCAACCGAACTCTATTTTATCTTTCCCGGTGGTCTTGCCAAGTCATCAGTGCGGGTGCGTAATCTGTGTCGTCCTTCGTTTGATAATTTCGAATTTCGTTTGTGAAGGGAAAAAAATGTACTTCGATCCGCTATTGTATGTCGACTTTCTGGAGGCAGAAAAACTTGACGATATCAGAAAGGAGTTTGCGGAAAACGGAAGGAATGTTGACTCCTCGGGAGAGTCCAGTGATGAAGAGACCAGCAAAAAAAGTGTTGCTCATCTTGAAAAGGTTGAAAAGCAGCAGTTAAACGGATATGTCAGACAAACACTGGCATTATATCATTTTGATCAGTTCATGAAGAATATTGTGCCACAAGAACAAGAGCCGGAAACGCTAGTGAATTCGTTGCTCAAAATGTCTGTGGCTGAAGGGTCGCAAATGAGCCGCTCT
>NC_064878.1:65633548-65636048 GCF_943734665.1 Anopheles aquasalis | reverse complement strand
AGCAAATGTCATGGGTCATAGGCGAATTCATGGAGATTTTTGAGGGGTAATGTAGAATTTTGGCCCACAAGCTTGTATCACAGCGACACTTGAGACGAAATGAGGGGGGTCACTATCTTCGCACCACTCCGATCCAGTTCCCGTTGGTAGATTATTTTATGGAATATGTTTCGCTCTCTCTCTTGGAAGTGGGCCTTATTACACCAGAAAAGCCAGCGACACTCGGCGCCATAGCGAACGGTGGAGAGAAGGGTAACTTACGTCACCTTGCAGCTGAGGGGGAAGAACGGCGCCAATTGCTGCGCTTCGTCCCCATCAAATGGGGTTTTAGGAGCACTTTGGGTCTGCCGCTTCTCATAGCAGTGCGTGGACAAAATGTTGGAAATACGTGACCCGGGAAAAGATACTTTTGGAGCGGTGGAAAAGGGGGTTTCCATCGAAACATATGGTTGGCTTTCCGGCCAGGTGGATTCGCGTGGTAGTGCGCTTTTCCGGTGGTAAACTACATTTATCGTCGATTTCGTTGGAACGTGAAGTACGTCAAGTAAAACAACCGGGATGGTCGGAACCTTGATCCAAAAGGGTACGGTGAACGTACGATGAAAAATCTAGTAACATGCTGTGTGTGCGTTGCGTAGCAGAGAGTGAGAGGAACACGAACATGCCCTACTTCTGTTGGGTACGGTGGACAAGCGTGGAGATTGCTCAGGGCCACCTAAGAGACTTCAATCGACTAAATGAAGTGTATCGGTTCCATCCTGCTGAAACGGCGTCTCGCTGGCGAGCTTACCCTACTGCGGTCACAAAAATCGAACGAAAACGGTGACGTCGTTTGGCGAGATGACGAGATGCGCAACACCCTCGCTATACGTGGCATATGTTTTAAGAAGCAGCCTTTGGGTCGCCATATGCTGATTGCTATGTAATGGCAATGGTTTGTAAAAGTTTAGCCTCTAAATTTTAACGGGTAACGGTAAACATACTCAATAGAAAATAGTTTATACCAACGATTTTTAAAGGAAAAATAAGATTTTACCTATTTCTTTGGTCAGTTTTAGGAAACCCTACGCCATTGCTTGGAAACGTACCATTTGGGCAAAGATCAAATAAGAAGTTCCATCTTCTTTCTTAAGCTGTACATAGTGTTTACCGTAACGATTAACGTATATTTTCTCCCAAATTTGCTAAAGAGTTTCACTCTGGCATTTCTTGGCCACTTGAGAAGACGCACAGGGAGTGGAGCAGCATCATGATGGTGCCTGTGCGTGTGCTCGGCGGAACACAACAATCAGATATAATTGTTGGCAGTATCTTGCTTCAACCTTGCCTTCTGACTTGGGCGGTTCAAAGCAGAGCAACAAGAACATGATAGTTGAGCAGAAAAAAACCCATCTCTCCCGGATGGGTGAGAAGATCATAATAATGTGGCAAACCTGCGTACACGTAGTGCCTGGAGGCCTAGAGGGTCTGGCAGCATGAGACGCCATTGACATAACTGTCCGCTGTGTTGTGGCTCGCCTTTCTTGTTTGCCATTGTGGTGGTTGTTGCTGTTGCTGCTGTTGAAAGACTGGTCCGGTACTTGTCCCAGGACTTCGTCGCTCGATGCCCAACGGGCTGACCATCTCGTTGAACAGGAAAATTGCGGTAACGATATGGCCGTTTTGTTACCTTTCTGTTCTTCTTTCCCTCTGTCGTATCGTCCATCAGCAAAATATAAATCGTTTACTAGCACGCCGCCCTGATCGAGTATTTCATCTTTTCTTTTTCCTTCTGCTTAGACCACATTTTACCCTCAAGATTCATTGTTCTTTGGAGTGCTTGGTGTCTATGGACTTTGCGTTGCTTTACCAAGGGCAGTTCTTCAAGTAGGGCTAAAAACTTAACAGACGTTGCTGGAATACTTCTATTGTTAACGATATTACCATAATTTTTGTTCTCAATTACATTATCACACTAAGCAATAATTTAAATTTTCTACTTTCAGGTGTCCCAATGTAGTGCACGTTGTACCAGCTGGTGGAAATGTTGGAAACTCTGATGCACCCAACCGCGTCGTCAATCCGTTTTTCTTGTCCCTGCCCGTAAATAATTGTAGTTTCAGCTTCAGCATGCTCTGCCCGCCTCAGTTCACAACCACGTGCCACGGAGGGTGTGCATCAAATGGATAAACAGTGTAAAGACCGTAAAATTGCGCACTAACGCCAAACACAGGCCGGAAGTTAAATGCCGGTTTACTAGCAATTCCGATGATCCCACTTTTAGCGCCGATGGTGTCGCATAGCTGAATCTGGCATCGTTGCCCTGGAATGGAATGGAACTACTAGTTATTCATTACATTGGATTCCTATTGGACGATTCTCAGATAGGGATTTTAGGACGAATATTGTAGAGTTGCTTGTTCGTAACCTAGGAAAGGTGATCGCGCGGTGTTAGCGCCGTGAGTTAGAGAGAGTGCTTGTAGCTAGCGTACGAAAGTATAGCTTATTTTTCGCACGAATG
>NC_064878.1:65623548-65631048 GCF_943734665.1 Anopheles aquasalis | reverse complement strand
GGAAGTTTGACTGAGCCAAAGATGAAAATGTTTGATTCCAAGGTATCAGACATTAAGTCAGTCAGTTGGATTTCGCGCTCTTTCTGAAAGAGGATTTCAAACACGCTTATGTTGTGCGGAAATGTAGGCTTCATCTCGGATTTGTTTTTCTTGCAATCTTGTCGCTTTCATGGCAGCTTTTATGCTTCGCATATCATAGCTCGTCTTGCAACAGGGAGCCGGTGAATGCGCATGTTCGCACTCATTACCTCGTAAAACAAATAGCCATCGTTTTGTTGTGCTCTTCATTCCGCAACACTGATTCTCTTTCTTGCTCTCCCCACTCGGGAGGTAAATAATTAATTTTCTTTCAATGTTGTGCCCAGCATAAAGACGATTGATTAAACCACCACCCTTCAGTAGCACCTTCTACGGAGGAAGAAAGCATCATCTTGTGTGTCTGCTCTGGAAAGCATTCAGCCCACACCCACACTTACATATGCCCATTAAGTTTTGCTCTTGTTAACGCTTGGATAAGTTGCTGGTTCGTTGCTTCACGATTTTTGGCTGGCTTGATTGGAAAGGAGGAGATGCTGGCGTGGTGGTGGGAAACCGTACGCCGTGTGTGGCTGACGCATAATGACTCCTTCGCCGAGCGACGCGGAAAGAAAAGTGGAAAATCTCTCGAAATGGTGCATGGAAATGCGTCAACATTGCAACAAGTATTGTGCTGAGCGCGAGCGATGTGAAAGTAATAAAATCCATGGGAAACTTTCGCGCGCTGATTTTGTTGATTGATTGATTCCAAAAGCATCGGAAGCCAGCGGCAGAGGCAAAACGTCGTGGCTTGAAAAGACGTTGCACCATCAAACGGCCAATGGTTTTTGGCGCGATTATCTTCAGTTGAATCACCTCTTAATTTTTTTAAAGGCCACTCGTCGGCTTTTTGGTGTGGAACGATCGCGTCCTTGGTGGTTGCTGGTGGGGAAATGCCGTAAACTGGTGCTAATTGAAGCCCGTCAGCTTTTGGTTTATGATGCTGGAAATAAAGTATAGATGGGGCGTTGCCGTGGTCAAATAACTCAATCTGATCGACCGACCGCCTGGGCGATTATGTCAAAATGTGGATACCGTTTGTTTGGGCTCCGCAATGTGCTTGGATCAATTTTTAATTCAATCCTTGGTTACACATGGTTTGCTAGCGCTCGAAGAATTTGATCATGCAGGTACCGGTGGTGGCACCGACCGACCCGCATTCGATTCGTGGTTCCGTGGATGATGTGACCGAACAAACGCTGGTGAGCGTGGAAATGCCAAGGTCACGTTGAAACTAGTCGTGCTGACTGCATTAAAAGCAATACGTTGAGTTTGTTGTATGTCTTTGAATGTGCCAGAAGAAGGACGTACATAATCTACATAAGCAGCCACAAAACTATCGTTTTGCAGCTAATGCAACTGTGGCACATTACTCCTTGATTAGACCTATGTCGTTCATTGCATTTGTGTCCGGTGAAATATTTTCCTGTTTGGATTCGTCGGTATCCGGGATGTTCCGTTTCTGTTGAACGTTCAACTGTGTAAAACGGGACAAGCTGCAGAATGTTTATGTATTCCACATGCGAGGACAATATGGAAATTGGTTGCAGCCCACATTGTCCGCTGCAGATAATGTGGTGCTTGTGTCCTCGAGTTATGCTGAACACATCCACGTCCGAATAGATTGCTACCATGTGATGATGTATTGCTTTAGCGGTTAGTGTATTAGTAATGTTTGATAGAGTAGGGTTTATACAATCTAAAATGATAAAATGTACAACGCAATATTGTGGTCTCCAAAGAGAAGACCAGGAAAGGAAAATGCTCTCCTTTATCAATGTACTGCTGGTAGCATATCCTTAGAGAAAATTCAGCGCCAGCATTAGAAGGATAGCGGAAAAAGTAGCATACAAAGGAGTAGTCCATTGGGTCCGGACAACTGTCGTTTTTGCATTATTATGCAGCGGGTTTTCCGTCTTCGGCTTGCTCGGTCGTTCGTGTTTGTGTCTCAGTGCACAAGCGAGTATATCCGGGACGACCAGCCCACCAAGTGCTCTAGTGGCTCAAAGTGCATAAATCAACCACAACTGGTGATGCTGGTGATTAAGTGACAGGGCGTTAACTTTTTACACTATTAGAGACGAAGACTCTGGAGTGGAGGCTGCTGTGGACGTAGATGATCAGCTCGAAGCTCGAATAATGGCGGGCGTGCTACATGCTTCTTTCTTACATGAAATAAACGATGGTCGATGTCATTTTCCTCGGCACGGGAACGAGATGATGAATGGCAACTACATACTATGCTCTAATCGTGCAAAAGCGTGGCGATGAATTGCTATGCACCCCTTTTTCCAACCAAATATCGTTCCGACCAAATACTAAATCACTGGATTGGTCACGTTTTCTTCGGCGAAAACCCATCTTCGATTGGTACAATGCGCTGGAAATGTTTCCATGTTCCCACGACTTGCCATCGGCAGCATCTGATTTTCAAACCGGTTTTTAGTTGGCCAATTGGTGGATCCTCCTCACAGCTCCAGTTCTTTCTGCAAAATTCGTCTCTAAAGTTCACCGTACAACCTCATAACCCGCGACCACGATCCGACAAGGTTGCTTCTCTGCGCTCTGCCTGTGCCAGTCTAGATTGTCGGATCTTGGGTGTGCAGTTTGCTTCGCTCGCGGCCGCTTTGCTGCATGCTTGTTTCTACAGCATCAGCTGGCAACATACAACCATCATTATACGCAGATCTGAGCAGTTTTCCGGGTTCCGGCGCAAAAAAAAACGCAAAAACGGAAAACAAATCAAGCGTTAACCATTCGCGTGCGCTCTGTTGCCTTCTCGCCTCCCCCCGCGGGGGGTTAGCAGGCAGAATACAGGAAAGGATTGTTCCTACAGCAAGAGGAGGTGGAAGTGATTTGGAATTTTCGTCTTCACCGTTTTCTCCTTAAGAGTTTCGCGAGCACCGTTTTATGATCGAATCGAATGAACCCTTCTTGTACCTTGCAAAGGAAGCGTGGGGCTGTTTTTATGGCTTATTCGTTTAGTGTAGAACATTGTTTTATGTCCTGAATGAAAGGTTACACCTGTTGCACCGAAGCGAGTAGCATATCCTTCCGGCAATATCTTTGAATGTTCCGGCAATATCTTTGTTGTGCCATTCAATCCTTGTGCATCCTTGATAGCATACACTTATCCTCGTATCAATCCTCCAAGTTCGATAACCACAATGAAGAGTTGTGTTGACTACATTTTGCAGTGTTATGCCAAGCGCGCTCTGCGATCGCTTGTACGTGACTACAAAAAGCAAAATGTGATAATTAGAGTTGGCAACACATGTGGTAAAGTGTGAATCAGCTCACAACACACACGTTTCTCTCTGATATCCGTCATGTTGCTAAAGTTTTTATACTTTATCGGAACGAAGGGGGGCACATTTTGCGATTAGGTGGTTTATAAACTTTTTCTCGAACGTTTAATGAACCTGTGTCACCTCATTTCTACAATGCTGCATCAGTGTCGTTTGCAAGGTTTGTGCAAGATTGCTCGAAACGATTTTTGTGGCTTGATTGAACGGAATAAGAAACCACTCTGAGATCAATCAAAATCGTTACAAATCTACCGACAACGATCGGTGGGAGGTAGGTGGTGTTGGTGATGGTTGGTAGGTTCATAGATGGTACGTTGTGCTAGTTAACCTTAACCAAGATCGATTCATAACTGCGATCGTATCAATTCCGCTACCACTCACATCGAACACGCGAGCACGTTCAAGGCGTTTGGAGCAGCCTCGAGTCTGAGGTAGCCACCGGCCCAGACAAGCATCCATCCTCCCCCCTCACATTGACGTTTGGAACTAATTGTGTCTTGGCCTCGCCTTCGTTCGCGAGCATCGTCTGTGGGCCCGTTTCTCGTTAGCTTAGCCAATGAACGAGAAAAAGATTAGCGAAGGTGGGAAAGTAATTATGTTCTCTGCGACTAGCGGACCTACGCACTTTCTTTCTTTGTTTTCCTTGGTGAGCAACAACCGTAACCTGGCGGCCACGGTACCGAGTTGCTATGTTGTTGGCCATTAATTTCATCTTTACCTTCACCTGGATGTGCTTGGTAGAGAGATAGAAAGAGAGTGAGAGAGTAGAAGAGTACTGATCCGCAATGGCACGCACGCACGGACGTTATAAAACGTTTTGCGCAAGACGCTGACACCGTGAAGAAGAAGGAGGTGATGAAATGGACTTTATTGATGTTTGATTTGCACCGTTTCCGGTTTTTTTGGCGACTGGACTGGATCGGCCGCAACCAATGGAACACAAAAAACTTAGAAAGCCTAGTGCCACACCACCACCTATGCACGTCACTCTACCATGCGGTACCGAGTCCAAAAATTGACGCCAGTCTATGACAAATTACGATGTAATTTTGGTTGCTGCGAGAAGCCAGTAGTAGGACGGAGCACCCGCGTTAACGGTCGCGTGGTTTCTGCGGTTTTGCTTGCGGTATTTGAAGGCTTCTGTCGCTTGTGCTATTCGGGCAATGATTTCCCCGAGGGCACCGAAGCCCAAGCACCGGTCGTTTTGTCGTGGATTAATAATGCTCCACTGCTACTTTCACTACTTGTGTCTCAAAAATGCGCCAAGAATGTTGAATAGATATTTATCATGCGCAAGTTCGTTGCAGGTTGTGCCTGGGCGATGAGCTGAGCCTCTCTTCTACAAGCAAACAGATAGGACAAATCATCTATTGACACGATATCGTAATAGCTGCAGCATGTTCTTTCCAGTGGAGTTGGCTAATTTAAGTAAATCATTTCAACGCAGGACAACCCGTAGTGCTTCGTTGGGTTGGAGGAGTTTTGACGAACCGCATTAAAAATTCCCTTTTCGGAAAAGCGACAAAGGTGCGTCAGGAAGGTTATGAATCACTCACTGTCACGAATGTTCCGGGTGTGCTCTGTGCTAGAGATGGTAGCGTCATGTTTCACCACTTTAGCCACCCCCCGGCCCAAATGGAACGGTGTAGCGCGCCTGTTCGATCAATAATATCGATTTTGCGTACGGTGGTTGGTTTAATTTCCGTTCGTTCTCGCGGACCAGACGCGGTACCAATTAATGTGTAATCCCGCTAGAAGGATGGTAGCGCATAAATTGTGAATTACTACTAAAAAGTAAGTACTACCACCGAAGTCTTATGTGCATGTGAGGTGCCTTTCTGGCACGTGATTCTAATTAGCTCCCTTTTGCACGAGGAAACCTGTTAGGTGTAATGTGCCTCCCGGGCTGCTGTGCTGAGGACTGTACCTGGAGCAAACGCCTCCATCGCTGACTCGTTGAGTGAATGATGGTCCTTCGTACTGACTCCGGATGGCCAGAGTGGTTTATGAGTGTTTTATTAACAGGGAGATAATTTGTGCGGGTCCTACGATCACAGTTTACCAATCGGGCATCACGCAATAGCTATCGATCGTCACCAGCTAATCCACCGCTCTCTCGCCCCCATGATCTGAGGCGTTTCTTTGAGGCTTTCGCTGTTCAGTCAGGCCAGAAGATAAGACTCGAATTTCCACAAACCCATCCTGTGTCATTTTCACTACGAGTGGCAACCAAGCCGAGTCAATCGTCACGTAATTGTCGTAATCACTGAAGGTGGTCGAAAGTCCTTTCACTTGTCGGGGGCTTAAAATGTACGCCCCTCCCAACGGCGGCCTCTTTGGGTTCGAGCGAAAATTATGCGACGACTCATGTCATTGGGCCTTGGGTTATGTGTGAACATTACGTCTTTTCGATTCGCTAGGATGAGAACCGCTGGTCGAAGCGTTTTTTTTTTGAGTTTGTAACACCGGACACCCACCGGAGAGGCAACCGTGAAAGGCCACACAAGTCGCTGGCCGGCCGGGTGAGAGGGTTTACAGAAATGTGTAGGTCATGTGCCGTGTTCCAGTGTCACTATTTTCAGACCAGGCACACATCCACTGTATTCCCATGGCTTCATTAGCAACCTGGTTTTAGCTGGTTGGAAAATGGTTTGCTCCAGAAAACCAGAAAGACAACCGAACGGCGGGGATACGCTTTGGTTCGTGAGAGTGTAGGTCTGAAAAAGGGTCTTTAAACATGTGGTGGAAATACTATCGACCAGCTCGATGCAACTGTTGGGGCCCCAGCTTTCACACCTTGGAAAACAGTATGTCAATGGTGGCGTGTCTTGCTGTGAGCCACTACGGCAATCATATTTTGGAGCTCTAATGTGCAATCACTCGGTTCTGCTTCTGGAGAGGTCGTAAAATGTTATCACGACCGTCCACTCCTCCACTTCATTCCATATGAGACACATTTCCCCCCCTTTTCTCGCTGTGTGCGTCTGTGCACACGTTGTTGGCCCCTTGTATCGATCACTGTTCCCTGTTCGCCGCGTGACAAGTTTGTTTCACTTTATCTCTCTCCCAGTGATGACGATGATGATGATGATGGTTGTTGGTTTATCACACTGATAATGTGTGATGCAAGGGTACTGGAGCACACGACACAAGGTAAAATGTTACTCATTTTCACCCACCTCCCACCATGTCAACAGTCGTGCTGTCGATTCCAATGAATGGTAGTTTGCTGTAAACAGATGGAAGTTATTCATTATCCCTTTGGAATGCATCTCTTTACATACTGCTGCGTCGTACCTGCACTCCGTCCTATTAACAAGTGCTTCGTGCCCTTTTCTCGTTATGTTTCCACCACTTTAGACGCTTCTGCGAAACTTGTTTTTGCGCCGGAGTGGGCATTGTTTTAATTTCCACACCGGTGCTGAAGGTATATAATAAGGATCTTCGTCCACGGTAGTCTGCCGCTCGCTGCAAAATTCAAAAAAGTCCTTTTTGTGCTACGGAACAAAACATGTGATTGCATGTCTCGTCTGGCAAGAGGTGCGTTCTCTTACTTGGCGTTGCGTTGGAGGACACCAACCTGCGTTATAATAGAAGATGCCAACGTAAAACACCGTTGGCTTCCGTTCGCCTAGAGCTCAGTTCTATGGGATGACATGAAGCCGAGCATGAACGGGAATGCTTTGGAGTGATCCTTCTTTTTACGTTAAAAGTACCTGGAAATCCGTTGCCAACGAGTAGAAGCCACTTAAACGAGACCATGGTGTATCACTACCATTTCATCTTTCGTATTCTGGTCGGTTTGTACGGTTAAAGGGCACAGGTTAAATGGTAGGTCATTTGTTTACCGATATGCAGTGTTCATGCTGATCCCTTGCATTTTCTGGTCAAACATTTAATTTCCGCGTGAAGTTTAACGGTTGGAGCTTATGCGCAAAGCGGACACCTTCTTCCTGTATCAGGCACTTGCTTTGCAGTCAGTGGCTCCGTTACGCTGGGTCATTTATCGAGGATAAAGTATCGAACGTGCTGTTTCTACATTCCAGTCTTTCCAGCCTTTCTATCCCATGTATCTCTTGTTTTGGGCCTCCTCGCGATGGTTCCAGTTGAGCTTTAC
>NC_064878.1:65611048-65618548 GCF_943734665.1 Anopheles aquasalis | reverse complement strand
CTTTGAAAGGGCACTTTTCTTACAAAAAGACGATCTAATTAGATTGTATAGCGATCATAAATGTCTTAAAAGAGCGATGGTACTTTAGATGGAGTATTTTAAACAGATGGCAATCTGCCAATACGCGCGCGAAAGAGAGACTAAAGACACAAGCAAAAGAGTTGTTGCGAGCGACAGGTGATAGGCGATGAGAATAATACTAAACGAAGACTCTACGGAGTTTAGATTTGAAAAGAGACAAACATCGTATAATAAATCTTATTCTTAGTGTAACAGTCGAGAATCTCTGGCGGGTTCAGAATGGTTGGCCTAATGGGGCTGACAGAAGAAAGAAATGTTTCAGTGAAGATACTAGGCTAGAGTCTTGGTTAAAGATTAGAGACTGAAACGAAGAATCAACGGTTTTAGGTGAGTAAAGCGCATGTTTTAGAACCTCCGTTATTGTTCTGCTGCTAGCATGTGATCCCGTTCGATGTACAATATTCTTTCCCGTACGATGTATCCCTCTATTCAGCCTTCTGTGCAATTTCTGGTAGGATTTTTATCGACCCTGAACTCTATGAATTATTGTCTCTTACTACATTTACTCGTTACCGTACATTCATTGCAGGTGGTAAGAACCCTCGTGGTATTCGTGTCTCGTCGTATGATCCCGATGATCCCAGCTATCAGGTGTCACAGAGCCAGCAGCAGGGAGTCAGCACTGGAATGGGTAGTGGTGCTACGACCGGTTCTTACAATGGTAACGGCGGTGGTAACGGAGGCAGCGGCGGCCATGGTGGTAGCTACATTGCTCCTCCCACGTTGGGAAGCCAGCGGAAGTTCATGCCCGGTGCCGTCGTGTCGCAAAAAGTGGCCACCATCAGCCAGAATTACAATGAAAAGACGATGCTACTTTCCAGCGACGACGAATATCAGTAAAAGGCCTCATGTTACGGTGTTTTAGTTTCGCTACTAAACAGTCTCGAGGATGCAAACAGATGTTCGCTGGACTTTCTTTTGTAATTATTGTTGTGCGTATATAAGGCCCGTTAGACAGGAGCTTTGTTTCGAATAATCAGCTCATGATAGGCGCGTTTAGTTCAATGGTATTCACACACAGTAAGTGTTCGATACACTATAGAAGCGGCATTCAGTTTTTGTGGGGAATTCGATCGTCATTAATAGCCGTTTGTTTCACAAATTCATATGAACACCACAGCTTGCAGCAGCCCCGGAAGAGAATCCGGATCAGTAACAGTTGTATTGCGATTGCTATATGAAATAGTACAATAATCCTGCCACATTTTTTTCTTTTGTAGGCACTCATGCCGCCATATACAGAAGCGCTGCATCAGAAAGGGAGTGAGTTTTCTTGATAATCGAATCCGTGTCAAGACAGTGCAAAAATAGGGAATTTCGTTTTCGAAACAATTGCCGCGAGAACCAGAAAGGGAAAATTTAGAGTGCCCTGTGCAGTCGCGAGGACGGTTTGGTTTCATTTTCGCACTGATCATTACACAGCGATCGCCAAATGTCGACAGCTTTAAGATTGAAAACAGCAAACAAATGCTGCTTTCGGAATTTTAGGCAATTTCCGTTGTCTCTCGGCCTTATTTGTGTGCATTCCGTGTACCTCTGGCCATGCCGATCTGGAATAACGGGGTGAACGGTTGTGCACGCGACTCTTCTCGTGGCGCATTCAATCAGTGTGTACAGCATCGCGGTGGCAAAGTGCGACAAAGTAGATTGACCTACAAACACGCAACTAATCCCCTGGCATACGAAACGCGATCATAACAAAATGAAAACCGCGCATCCGTGGGTGTATGAGCGAGAGACTAGTTAGTGTGCTTTATACTATATATATATATTATATATTATATATACTATGCCAAAATGAGACGGAGAAAGATGGTATGAAAGGACGCAAGCTACGCCACGTTTGTGACTAAAATCAACAAGATACTATTTCGCCGTGAATATGCTACTAATGCAGCAGGGAGGAAAAAAGAAAGAGATATAGTTCGGAGAGAAATTTAAAGAACTATACGTTGAGTACGTATCGATAATCCAGAAAGGGTTGGGAGGCAGGCTAAAGTGGAAGAAAGGCACACAATCGATGTCCCCTTCTTCCCCTTGCTGCTCTACGGATCTCAACGTCGTACAAAGATCAAACAGACTATATAACTGTGTGTATGTGTGTACTATTGAATTCCAGTATATCGATTACATTGTGGGAAGCGAGAAGAGGGTTTGATAATGCACTGATCATAAGGCACACATCACACAAGATAGTAAGCAAAGTTCTACTGGGTTCTGCATGGGGTAAATTGTGAATGAGATTCAATGAGCTGCGATGGTGGGATGCAGTGGGTTGGTAGGAATTCAAAACACTTCGTCTGAATAGGAGGAATGAGAGCGACGAATGGGGTAGTAGCCCCAACAGTTTCAACTATAGCCAGGATAATAAAAACAGA
Organism: Anopheles aquasalis; assembly: GCF_943734665.1. Taxonomy (NCBI): domain Eukaryota; kingdom Metazoa; phylum Arthropoda; class Insecta; order Diptera; family Culicidae; genus Anopheles; species Anopheles aquasalis. The sequence continues at coordinate 65,616,089 of NC_064878.1, read as the reverse complement.
ATGGAACAGAACTGCGAACTGCGTACTGCAATGCGTTTGATTTTAAATGATAATTATCATTTCGCATCATCGATAACAGGGTGGTGGGAAGAATATAAAATGTATGCAAGTATGTCGTGAAGATTGCATTAGATGAGCACTAGATACCGTTCGTCGGTGAGTCATTCTGGAGCCGGAAGGGGTAGCTTTCAAAATGTAGTAAAGGTGACGAACGCACCACTTATCGGCTGCTGGTTCGAACGCATTGATAACACCCAAGACCATGGTAGGTAAACAGCGAGGCAACTGTGAGCGAATGGTGCACAAACACATCATTTGTCTTCTCCTGCCTGCTGATTGTATTCGTGATAGTGGCGCAGGCGGCGTCTTAAGCTGTGGCATCTCGATAAGGGAGGGTGTGCGCGTTTCGCGTGGAAACAGATGGGCAAACTTATGTTCGATGGAGTTCGCACGTTTTACTTGCTGTTGAACCTGCGACCAATAAGGACATAGAATGGGTAAGAAAAGTTGAAAGTTGCCATTTTCGGCACGGAATCTCATCTTTATCCTTCTGATGGATAGCAACAAACTGGTTACCGATCAGTGTGCACGGACCTCATCCACCGCACATGGTTCCCGGTGGCACGGATAGTGACGGTTGTCAGATCTTCGTCGGTCGTGCCCATCATGCCGGTGATTTGCTACCGGCCAAGGTGATCCCGGACAAGAATGCTGCATATGTACCCTACGGTGGCCAGGAAACGTTCGTCGACCAAGTAGAGGTACTCGTGCACAAGCAGCTTATCTGGGACGTGGCATCGGCCGGTCAGGTACCGATGGGTGCTATTGTCGGTGGCCATACCGCCGATGGAGAACCTCTTTACATTGGGCGCACCTACCACGAGGGTTCGCACACCGTCGGTAAGGTGCAGTGCTCTCATAACTGCATCTACATTCCGTATGGGGGTGCGGAAGTGTCCGTCCCAACGTACGAAGTCTTGTGCGAGCGATAATGAGTAACCATTCCGCGATTGATTCCTACAGTGAATTCCTAGGGCGAAGGAAAATAAAGAAAAGATATCAAAAGACTTCAATGCTCGTTATCAATGTCTTTGTATTGATTGATGCATCCGGAGGCCTCTGTGCACACGACGTGGCCAACAATCGCTTTCTTCACTGTTTTGCGATATCTACAACTTGTTTTTTTCTTCTAAGAGTCTTATCACCGACCACGCGCAGTGTCGCACACCGTGACGCTACCTTTCATAAGTAAATGGTGCCAGTGTTTGCCGATAAAACAAGAGGCCCATTATCATGCCAACAAATAGACGCCCATAATGCACCATGTCACGCTTCTGGGTGTGAGTGTGGCACTTTGAGCTGATTCTTCTCAAAGAAAAAAAAACCTTTCACGATAATGTTGCCATCAACTTTGAACATTTATCAATAATCCATCAAGGGAGGGACGCTTAGGTAGAGATCAAAGATTGGGTTACGGCGAAAAAAGGATTATGCTTAGCGGCGCCGCTACCGTTCTTTGATAAAATGGTGTGCGACGTTCTTATCAATTCACAATTACTAAGAACCGACTGTACCCCGAACACTAAGCTATCGGGTAGCGGGTGATTTTCGTAGATAAATTGTTCCAATTCCACCCTGACGAGCTACAGTAATACAACTCGTGCCGTGAGCAACGCAACACCAACGTTTTCGTGGCTTATCGACGACCGTCTTCTCTTCAGTTTGTTGACTCATCATGGGTGACCAGGGGGGTAAGTTTCGTAGCTTAGCAGCCGCGATCGTCAGCGTTTGTTTGAACAGGTTGTGATGATTCATTGTGAACTTCATCGCTAGAAGCGATTCACTTCTCAGATACGTTTGATGCATCTAACAAAATCGATTGAAATTCAAAAGTCGTCTGTAGTGTAGTGTTGCAACGGCCATAATCGGAGATTAATTGATAAAGAAATCACGTGGTGATATAAGCTTCCTATATCTCTACCAGGAGGTTGCAGTTGCGAAAACATTCACACTCCCGTGCAACCCTTTCCATGACTTATCCGCAGGTTATCCACGTTACGGTTTCCATCCTAATTACTTATCTAATCCGGCCGACTTAACGTACGGCCCAACTGAGCCACCGACAGCAATCTTCACCCCCGACGGTGCGCCCTCGTCTGGCTCTTCTAGTTCTTCTTTCCATCCCGATTTCGATACGCCACCGAAGCAGAACACTTTCGGTTCTCACTTTACAAGCGAGCTCGGTATGCATATTAGTATGGCCGCCGTTTCCTTTTGTAAATAACTAAAAACGTGTCCATACCAATACGATATTTTACTAACCCCTTCATCGGTGTACCAAAAGAGAAAAGATTATACTAACTTCCCACCGACATTCATAACGAGATAATCCACATCAGTGTGTATATAGTAGACGTAAGACGACGGGGCTCGTAGAGCGCACGGGAACGGTATTAAGCTTTGCTCTTGCTCGATTACAGCTGGCTGCTGGCAATACTGCAACATCAATGGACCATTCCCGCTTAACATGGTACGTGCCGGTATCGATACAGACGGAGATGTGATCTACGTTGGCCGTGCCTTCCATGAAGGTGACATGATTCCGGCCAAAGTGATTCCCACGAAAAACCTTGCGTTCATCTGCTACGGTGGCGAGGAGATCCTGAAGGAGGACTTCGAAGTGCTTCGTTATGGAGCATTTGTTTGGGAGTTCGCGACCGCCGGTTCGGTACCGACAACTGCCGTCCGAATCGGTGTGACGGCCGATGGTGAACCGCTGTACATGGGCCGTGCTATTCACAATGGATCGCAGACACCGGGAAAGGTGCAACCGTCTCACGGCTGTTGCTACATTCCGTTTGACGGAGAGGAGGTTAGCAAGCCGGATTACGAGGTCCTGTGTGTCCGATGAGAAGGTCATTAGCTGACACTGCCGCTACACCCCGGCACTCAGTGATTGCCAACAGTAAATGAATATAGAAATAATACTACGCCATTATCGACTTTTGTTCGTGCGTTCTTTTCCATAATAATCTAGGCCTGACACTAAGGATTACTGGGTGTATGTTGTCACGATTGATCAACCGACAAACAGCAAACACATTTATTACCACGATTAAACTGTTCAAGTACTTCCGGGCTCTTCACCTGTAAGTAGAACACGAAGACGAACACACATGAGACGGATATGAGGAGAAACGCATTTATTTGACGGCAGTTTGCATTTACCTCTACGATCGTTCCATGCTGTTGGCAGCGCAAGCCAATCGACTCCCCGATTGCCGCTTGCTCTTTCAGGGTTCTCTCGATTTGGGTCCACTTTTTGGAACATCTTGTCAACAGGTCCATATTACCGACAATGTAGAGACCTTCTCTTGCCCTGGATAGTGCTACGCAGATACGATTTTCGTGCGCAAGAAACCCGATCGTATCACCACCGGTTGCATTGGTGCTGGCACTGCGCACCAACGACAGCAACACGATTTTACTTTCCTCACCCTGGAAGCTATCGATTACCGCTATACGTACACGCTGCAGAGCTGGACGGGTTTTGCGTTCCTGTGAGTGCAAATATTAGTTGAGGATTTTAAATCTCACCGATCCGAAGTAAAACTAACTTACCGATAAAAATTGCATCAATTGACCATTGTAGGCAGTTAAAATTGTGATATCGTCTGGTGTGTAAGGCCCTTGGGCGAGCAGGTACTCGCACAGAGCTAACACAAACTTGCACTCGAAATGGTTGCGTTTCGATTTCTCGTCATGCTGCTCATCCTCGGCCGACGATTTCTCACCTCGCAAGCGGATACCTCCTTCCGGGTAGTTGTGCACCAGAAAGAACAAATTATGCTGCATTCCAGCGATGGATGGATACTTGCTTACGGATTCCGCGTCATGCAGAACCCGGTAGATGGTGGGTCTCAGAAGATTGGCTATTTCCGGGCGCATACGGTGCTGAACCGCCATCGTTGCTACACTGAAATTGTTGTTGATCATTCGCTCGAAAAGAGATAGATCGAGCTTGTAGCGTGTTGAGAGCACATAGGTACTTGTAGTCGGACGTAGCTGTTTGTGATCTCCGATTAGGATGCAGTGCTGGGTGCGGACCGTTAGCGAAGCGACGATGTGTGCTTCCAAAACTTCAGCCGCTTCCTCAATTATCACGATCGGTGTTCCCAACAATTCTAGGAGCACTCGATTGCGAGCAGCGAATGTCGTTGTCATAGCAATGACGCGCACGTTTCGAATTGCTTTCAGGCTGCTCACTTGGCTAAGCTCGTTCAATCTCCGCGATGCCTTCTGCAACTTATCCTGCATACCATTAGGGGGATGAAAATGTAGATAAGGATATCATGACCACTCCCAGCGGACTGCTACCGGTCACTACCGGTCTTGATTTATCTTACCATACACTGAACCATCGATTGACGCAGCTCCTGTGATATATCGTGACTCCGTTGAAGTTCCTCAAACTGTTCAAGCAACGCCAAATACTCTTGTTTAGTGTTATAGTAAGCAGTGCGAACCCACTTGTCCATCGGCTGTTCTTCGTTAAGCTGCTTTATGTTGTACACATCCAGCAGTGGATGCTTTGATTGATTACCCATCCGAACGATACTGTCCGTATAACGCGTGACGCCAGCAAGAAACTGATCGAGCGCATGGTTCGTAACACAGACTAGCAGTATCTGTCGATCGGTGTTCGTCAACAGCGTTTCGACGATCTTCAACCCGATAAACGTCTTACCCGTACCTGGGGGACCCTGGATCAGCGCAAATCGGTTACTTAATGCTAGCCGATAGGCCTCGTACTGTGAACGGTTCAAACCGAGGGCCTCACAAAGTGCCTCAGCTGGCCAGCCGTAGGGCTTCTTCAGATCAAACTCAATATCAGCATACCGGAAGGGGCGTTCGAGTGCATACTCAGGAACTGGCATGCTAGGTTGCTCCACATCGACGATGTAGGATTTCAGCGGGAAGCTAGACGCTCGTAGTCGCACTAAGGCGTTAAACACTTGATGATAGGGCTCGAAAAAGATCT
>NC_064878.1:65581048-65596048 GCF_943734665.1 Anopheles aquasalis | reverse complement strand
GCCGTGTACGATCAGTTTGCTGGCTAGTGTCCGTTGATACAGACCGTTTATTCAGCGCGATAGTTAGGTTGAATTTTCACTGAACTATAATCTCAACTCTTACGACCTCGAAATGGATCTAAATGTGTCTAGAACCACGTTGTCGCAGAAAAGGGACTTTACGGACGAGTGCGATACGGACATTGATGGTACGCATGGCTTGATTGGAATGGAAGTTACTGTTGTTGTTGATAATTCACTCTATCTTTTCTGTTTTAGAATCTATCTTCGAAATAGTGCGTAATATATCAATGATGAATAGTGATTCGAGCCTTTCGTTTAAGTCGGTCCACAGCGAAAGAGCTGCCAGCTTAAGCCGCTCTCTTAACGAGGACAACTCCAGTTCTCCCGGCCAGATTTTAAATTTGAGGAAAACCATCAGTGAGACGGTGTTTGATCCGGAAGACATGCTGGCCAACGCATCTTGTAGTACACCGGTAACGAAAACTGCCGTGATGGGAGAAAAAACGAAGGAAATCCGGAAGCCGTGCGTGACCAGGACAAAGAGTGCCATCGAGCTGCATAGAAATAGTTCCATTAACGCTTCAATGCAGCCAGTGGTTTTACTACAACCACTCACAGAACAAAATCTAAAACAGCACGAGCTATCACATCCGCGTATACGCAGCGGACGTAATCGTACCGTTTCGAAGTGTCGTTACAAGGACAACGACTCCGAAAATGATGAATCGACGGATACTAGGCGGCAGGGAGGTAAACTGGAACATGGTTTTTCTACCGAAAATCTATCTGTTCAGTCTTATGAATCTCGGCGTCCTAGGCGTAAGGCGGCCCCGGTGAATATGCGCGAGCCTTCAATAAACAGCAAGCTGCGACGTGAATAGCTGTATTCCATTTTGTGGAACCGAAACATTGCCGCGGAAACAAGATCTTGTTCGACAAAATATATGCCTCGGATATTTCAATAAAACGATAGTGAGACGATAGAGAAAAATGAAAAAGGATGTTTTTTTAAATTCCGGAATATATTCATCTTTTCAGTGCGTAACATTTATGGGTACCTTTGATGTAAATTACAAAAATTAAATCCATTTCATTGCAAAACACCAAAACAAACAAGAATTCCCACGCATGGCGGAAGGCAATTTAGTGTTTCTTTGTCTGTACCATAGCAACACCCATACGATGTCCAGGGTTGCCCGACTGCCCCTGCTCCTTGCCAACCAACAGAACCACTAGCAGCCCGTTAAGCGAAAGTGCATTGTACAGCTGGTTAATCCAACCGTCCAACTGCTTTGCCATGGCAACTCTTTCCTCGGTCGCGGTCGGCGGAGACAGCTTGACGTAGGCCAGGTTGAAATCGAACTGCAAACAATCGGCTGCCGTCTGGTCAATCGTTTCCTTGGCTGTTTCTTTGCGGATGAAGGAAAGCTGTTGTTGCTGCTGCTGCTGCTGCTTGGTGGATGTGGCGGCTGCATTCCGTAAGGCGTTTCCGAAGTATGCCTCGAAGATTTCCAGCCCACCATCGTTGGTGACGATGGTGGACCGTTTGTTGCGCTTCTTTGCGTGCGCAAACAATGTCGAAGTAATTTGCTGGGCCAGCTTTTTCTTTCCTTCTGACGCAAGATCACTACCATTGCCAGCACCGTCGTTATTCGTTGCGGTCGCGCTGTTGGGTTCCGATTGTGGCTCCTGTTGATCGATTTGGACGAGTGTTTCCGGATCAGCAATGCCTACTCGGCTACCCCTATCGGCGGTGACGAGACTGAAGTAGTTTTGCCGATCTAGCAACCACCGATCACCGTAGTAGAGGCTCTTCGACAGTTTCTGCTTTACCAGCGCCAAGCAGGCGCTGCAATCCTCGATCGGATTATGTCCATCGGTACCGCACTGGATGTTCCGCTCGAGAAACTTTTTCGACAGGACTTGCAGCTTCGTCTTGGTCGCCGGATTGCCGGTTACGTTGAAAACGATGCTCGTATCAATTACGTACGGGTGCATCATTTGCATCGCATCGAGATCGCTGTTGAGCGATTGACCGATCAGGATTGCATCCGGTGGTAGCAACGCCCGTATATCCCGCTGCACATCGGCCAGTCGCGTCGTTACGGAACGGAGCATTTCCTCCGTAATACCCGAAAACCGAGTCCGATAGTCGGTGATCCGTTTGAATGGTTTGACCAACTTATCGTACACGAGCGTGCTCTCTTCGTTGACTACGGAGATACGCGTCAACACGGAGCTACCATCGGCCGTGCCGCACATCTCGCAATCGATACCGAACATGGGCGACCAGGGTGTGACGGGTTTGTACATTTCGCTCGTCGTCACATAATCCTTGTACAAGTGCTGCAGCGTGCCCGTGAGCGGTAGCGGAAAGCCCTCATTGATCATCTGGATGGGCGAAAGGAGTAGAAGGGTACGCGGGAACGCATCTCCGGGTGGCAGTTTCAGATCGCTGTAATCTGTGCCCTTGTTCAGGAACTGCGGTGTCCGGGCAATGTTGGGAAAAATGCTCTTCTGGATTAGCATCTGATCTTTGCAGGTTTTCATTGCCGCCTCCAGCGATCCATACTCGGCTACAAGAATATCCCGGTGCACATCGCTCAACGGAACGCAGGCAATCTCTTCGATGATCTTTACCGCCGGACAGACGACCTGCAGTACGGTCTGGGAGTTGAAGATAGATTTCGTACTTCGCGGCATATGCTCACGCAACGAAACAAAGTCCTCACACGAGAACCCTTCGACGATCAGCGCGGTCGTGTGCGTGAGGCGGAGGCTCTTCTGTATCGTTAGCCAGCGTGGCGTCGTCGGTGAATCGGTACGCAGCAGGGTGTGCATAAGCAGCGCCTGTATATCATCTAGCAGCAGCGGAATACGGGCGTCTTTCGGTTTCCGATCCAACAGCGCATCCTCGCCGACTGGCCGGAGCGAAATAGTTGGTGAGTAGCGCATAGCTTTCTTCTGATTCACGTACGCTTTAAGGGCTCGGTAGTCGTCTCGTGCGTCACCACCGTTTTGTTCATCCACTTCAGTCGTATGCACTTTCTTATCTTCCGACTGCTTCTTTCGTTTTTTCTCTCCCGTCTCACGTTGCTGCTCGCTGTGTTCTCCTTGCGCGTTCTCGTCCGGAACTATATCGAACGCGGTATGATGGTGTGCTAAAATGGTCCTTAGTTTCTCGCCGTTACACTCGGCGGTTGTAGCTTGCTGATCGAAGACAGTGACCCGAGTATCGCCGTCGCCGTCCACTGGAGCAGGTAGTAACAATCTGTTGTGCTTTCCGATGCGCTGTTGCTCGTTGAGCATCATCACCGCGGACAGGGCGAGCAGTTTACGCTTCTTCCGCTCCTGTCGTAGCTCCTTCTTGCTCTTTAGCACCCCGCCACTGCTGCCATCTGAACTGCTGCTGACCGAGGCCTCCGGGTGATGCTGGAACATTGATCTGCGACGACAAAGTAAACAAACGCAAGAATTGTAGTGCGGAACCGCATGCAACGCGATCTACAACATTTCTTGCTGAATCGGCAAAAGCAGCCAGCAGCCTACCGCTCGGTTTTCCTCGTCGTGTCCTCTTCTCTTAGTCGCTAGAATCTTGATTTTGGTCCCAGAAGCACATGCCCGTCGAAGGGTTTTGTGTTTCTAGGCGAGGGGCTGCGAGCTCGCGGCACAACGGAATCAGCCGAATGCGTTTATGGCTAGAGGTTGCATTTAGACGGTCAGAATTTGAATTATGCTGTGAACTGGAAGCGAATGCTTTCATTCATAAGCAATACATACGATTCATAAAGTTAGCAAAAATAGGAATTATCTGGCTAGGGGAGCAGAGGAGTTCCGTGAAATTAGCTCTCCACTGCTGGTACGCAGAGGGTATAAACGTGCGCATAGCGTTTGGAATCCAAGCAAACTGTCAAACGGTTGCGCGGCGTTTGAAAACAAACGAAGCCGAAGAAAATTTCCCTCCAGAGTGCCTATGTTCCAAAAAGAAAGGAGAAATGGAGTTGACCGCGGATAAAACGAAGCTGCTGGCAGCATTTCGTATTCTCAACAAACAACTGGCGGATAACAACACCCAGTTAAAGCAGCATGTTACAGTATCAGAATTGCGCATCAACCAGTTAAGCAGTTTGGTGCTGCAAACACGCAACGAGAACCATTTCCTGCGCAACACGGTGAGAAAATTAAAAGAACAAATAAAGATGATCACCCAGGTAATGGTGACGGTGGAGAAGCACGCCGAAACAGTCTGCAACAAGATCACTTGTGATGAGGAACAAGAGGAAAACTATCAACAGTTGCGACAACCGGTGGCCCCGATGGTGTACGAAAGGAAGCGTGCGGAACGGGTTGCTTTCGTGGACGAGGGTGCTATACAGGAGGATGAATCGGTGCCGGAAGAACTTGGAAACGATGCATCTAGCTTTCACAATCATAGCTCAAATCCAGTGACTCGAAGTAGCAACTCTGATGAGACTGTCGTTAAAAAGGATGACGAGTTAGTGGTAGAACACGAAGAGGAGGAGGAGGAGGAAGACGAGGAAGATAATGAAGAGGAAGGGGATGACGAGGATAGCGAACCCAACGTTACCATGGAACTACCGCCAGCGTACGCGCATCTCGCCGCCAAGAGTCCATTGGTGCAGCGCCTGAAACGCACCTCCAGAAGGGGCAGCTTCGACGAATCCTTTGAGACCATCGATCGTGACCGTGTATTCAAACTAGGACGTCAGAGCCAAAGTCTGCGCGACAGTTACGCAGGTTTATCTCCGAACCACAATAACAACAACAAAAATAATGAAGAAATGCATCTGGGGACATCCAGGAGGTCGCTAAAACGGAACGATAGCGATATGGACATCGACGGTAGGTACGGCTTGCTTAGCAGTGACCGTTGTTGCTCATTTACGTTACCTTTTCTGTTTTAGAATCTATTGTCAACACGGTACGCAAAATATCGGTGTCGCTAAATGAAGCGAGCCTTTCGTTTAAGTCGGTCCACAGCGAAAGAGCTGCCAGCTTAAGCCGCTCTCTTAACGAGGACAACTCCAGTTCCCCCGGCCAGATTTTAAATTTGAGGAAAACCATCAGTGAGACGGTGTTTGATCCGGAAGACATGCTGGCCAACGCATCTTGTAGTACACCGGTAACGAAAACTGCCGTGATGGGAGAAAAAACGAAGGAAATCCGGAAGTCGTGCGTGACCAGGACAAAGAGTGCCATCGAGCTGCATAAAAATAGTTCCATTAACGCTTCAATGCAGCCAGTGGTTTTACTACAACCACTCACAGAGCAAAATCTGAAACAGCACGAGCTATCACATCCGCGTATACGCAGTGGACGTAATCGTACCGTTTCGAAGTGTCGTTACAAGGACAACGACTCCGAAAATGATGAATCGACGGATACTAGGCAGCAGGGAGGTAAACTGGAACATGGTTCTTCTACCGAAAATCTATCTGTTCAGTCTTATGAATCTGGGCGTCCTAGGCGTAAGGCGGCCCCGGTGAATATGCGCGAGCCTTCAATAAACAGCAAGCTGCGACGTGAATAGCTGCCGGTTGCTGGCATGCTGGATGCATCCCCACCATCAGTACCCTTTTCGAATCATTCTTCGCTGTACAGTACTTGATAGTTTTTTTTTTACGACAAACAATACATTCTCTTCTTTTTGTCACTGACTGGCATTTTGTAGTTTTCTGTAGTTTTGTAGTTTGTACTGAAATTATAGTTAAATTAGCGTAAATACCAATAAATATTCGGACAAGTTGATGTTTCAATGATGGACATTTTAAATACCATAACTAGGCAGGCTTTTCGGGCTGTTCGGACGCGTGTGGCTCGATTTCAGCGAGCAAAGAGGGGTGCGTTTTGGTGTTCATTTTATTTAATAAAATTCAGTTTAATTCTTCACCTGTAACAGAATTTGATTTCATAGCATTCGCATAATCTTTCTATCCGAATGATCCACAGAACAAAAAAAAAAACGTTTAAAACTATGCGCACCCTCCAGGTAGCCGCGCGGGATGATTGTGAATTAGTGTTTATTCTATGCAACTCTGTTCGCTTCTCTGGGCGCCCAAAGAAGCGCTTTTACCGTCCCATACCGAAACCGTTTCTGTTTGTTCTATTTCACGTCCTAGCTGGAGAATCACAAATGCACATTCACTGTGCAGCTCTGAGATCCTGCTCGATTAAACACACCGGGGATGGTAATAGAAGGAACTGCGGGAAGGTTTTGAAGAAACATTTTCACATAAACTCTCCGGTCACATGCATAGCATTATATCAACAGGTATAGATATACTCGCACTCGTAGTGTGTAATACGGAATCTTCAGCACACGGTTACATACGTAATGAGGACGATAAAAACGGTCGGTTTGATTACGCATCCATAACACAATATTTCAAGCTTACATTATACGATACACTAGTCCCGGTTTATGCCCTAGCTGAACGACAAATTCATAATAGCCGCAGCAGAAGCACAAGCACGCAACGCAGAACATAGAATTTGAACATTAATGTCTCTTCGATAACATTATGCATATTTTCAGGTAATACAAGCTAAGCTTTCGCTACACTTTCCACTTACACCAAACGCCTAAACACAACAGAATACTCCTAGCCGTACGGTTCCTGGCTGATAATCCGATTCTGAGTACTAGAGAACATTCCAACATAGTGTACCTACGCTTTGAACAATATTTTAACATAAAACTGTTTGTTGTTTGATTCGTCTTTGACTATCGATGGCACGCGTGGTGTGATAATGGGTAACACCGATGGGTCGTCACTCCGGAAATCATCATCTTGCGCTATTGTAATGCTGTTTCGTTTTTGGGGGCAGTTGATAACAGGCGTAAGGCTTGATTTGAGATTGTTATTAAAACTACTATCAAATCGAAATTTTCCTAACAAATTACGTACCAAAGCTTTAACAAAACGTCGTGTGACCTTCGCACAATGAAGTGAGGCTTTGTGCGAAATGCCCATAATTTATGGCTTTCTAGCGTGAGTGACAAAGAACAAATTTGTACCGAAAGAGATACCGAAACGAAATTCCTCCACTGGATGCACTTTGGCTCTATACTTACGCTAATCAATCTTAGCAATGCAACAGATGAGTCTATGCCGTTAACAGAGAATTAGCTTAAACAACAGGAATACACAGATATGGCGCGCATGTGCTGCTGCCCTTGGTCCAAACCACGTGGCTTACGCGCATTCGGCCGGCAGGCTGTGCAGGTGGAGGTGGAGTGAGAGAGATTATTGGATTGAGAAGTCATTGGATGGCCTTTTGCTCGCTATCGCCGCTGTAGGAAGGGAGGACATCCACATCATGTACTTGCCACCCACCCTACAGGCAGCACCGCTAGCCGAAGATGCACGCGAACACGGAGATGCAATTGAGCAGCAGCCCATCGCTCTTTCGTCGTTCCGCACGCTCGGCATCGGCGGCCGCTTTACGCATCTTTTTCGGATAGTTGCGCGGATGGCTACGTTGGCTGAGATGAATTGGCAGCATGGGAAAAGCAGGCCGTGGTGCTTGAAAGCGTGCGACCAGCGCCTGCTGTTCGGGCGTAAGATTACCTGCACCATCACCACCACCACCACCACCAGCATTACCGGCCAGCCGTGTCCTTGCTCCCTTGCTATTGCCGGACGACAGTAGCTCACCGACGAGCTGCGATTCGACGGGATCGAGCAGCTCCATCCGCTCGTTCGCACTATCGAACTCTTGGCGTGTCATTGTGAGATAGCGAGGCGCGTAGCACAGTGCCCCGAGGGCACGACGTCGGTTTTCGGCCGTCGGATCCACCCCTTTGCGTTTGCAATCCTCCAGACTCCAGCGGGCCAGCAAATCGACCAGTACGGCTTCCGAGGACAGCTGGAGTGCGTCGCGTCGCACAATCATCTCAAGCTCGGGAAAGCGCAGTGAAAGCATGGCATCCTGCGTTAGCACCTCTTCCGCTGCCATATCGATCAGCTGCAGGCAGTTGGTGAGCAGTGCCGTAAAGTACTCCTCCGGTGTCACTGGACCGTTGCCCGTTTCCGTGTCGCCCTTTCGGCGCCCCGTCGGACAGCATCGGCGTCGGGGTGTACGTTCCTGTGGGGCAGCTTTTGGCGGGGCAATGGAGTTGTAGAACCAGATCGCACGGTACACCTCGAGCACGTGCTCGGTCTGCAGATTTAGGTCCAGCTCCTTGACGCAGTGGATCTCGAGCTGGCGACATTGGTAGCGTGTGGCCAGCTCCAGCATCTCCAGTGTGTGCGTTGGTGAAGTGAATTTAATAAACTTTGTCTCGAGATACCTGCACCGGAGCAGAGAGTGTCAGAGAGAGAGAGAGAGAGAGAGGGGGGGAGGGGGAGAGAGAGAGAGAGAGAGAGAGAGAATCGTGTTATGTGGCCGCTTGGTAAGAACATCGATCGATCGATCAATCAAATTGGAAAGGGATGGAAAGGAGACACTTGGTGGACATTCCGAACATTCACTGACGACGACGACGACGACGATGTGATGATGACCGCCATTGCACAGTATCGTCGGAGTATCGAAGCAACCCACGACGACCCCCCCGCGCCCGCCACTGTTGCTGCGTTCGTACTGAGTGCACCCGGTAGAGGAGCATGCGATAAGAGGAGGTAGGTGCCGCGCACAGTCATGGAGGGTTGGAGGCATCTTGCGATATATTGCGAAAATGCCAACATAGCTGCATGGGTTGCATGGTGGTGGCTGCATAACCGAACGTTATCGCATCTAATCTTCATCACCGGCGTCACTTCTTCTGCCTGGCGTGCGTGGCGTGGTCTCGCTAGTCAAACAAATCACGCCCGGAACGCTCCGGGTAAGCTGTACTTACCGTACGAAAAGCTCGAAATTCGTGCGATCCACATCACGCACAACGGATTTGCCGGTGCCACTGGTGCTTACGAGCTGCGCTAGGACGGTGTTCGAGTCCAGGATGGCCTTTCGCTCGGCCCGGACCAGATAGTTCTCCTTGTTGCCGAGCAGCAGGAAATCCACAAACTGCTCGTAGTCCACTGGCGATGTACCGGTGGCCATCGGATTGCTAAAGTCAAGCGTTCTACTTCGGACCGTTTCCAGCGGGGCGAGTAGGGCGGCCATCGATGGCGCGGTAGGCTGTACCGCGGCGGTTATCGCGACGGTCGCAGCACGGCCCGAATTGGCCTCGGTTGTGTTGAACGGTAGTACCATCTTCTAGCGCTAGCGGAAGAGTGCTGCTCCTAGTGCCTTCCACACTCCGGTGTGACGGCGCGTAGACTAACGACGACACGCTGTTGCTCGCGTTCCCGAATATCGCGTGCTACTGCTGCTGCTGCTGCGCGGACTCGATATTGATTATCACACTGGAAAACGTAAAAAGCAGTAAAACAGATCAGGTATGAATGGGCAAGGGCGCCAGCGTGGTTCCGTTGGTTGGCTAGGCCAAGGAACTGATAAGACGGATACCCTCCCCACCAACCATGCGCGAGATACGTAGCGGAGGTCAGTGATTCATCCGGGTTAGTCCGTTAGGCTTATGTAGTTCTTAATAAATTGGAACTCTGCCACCATAACTAACCACCAGGAGGGTCGCATCGCAGTCGCGGTAATCCATTTCTAGTGATCGATAACAGATCGGCTCTGGTAGTGGCCACACTTTAATGTTGCAGCCGGTGGTGCTGTGTTAGCAATTTGATAACCCAAAAGCGACGTCCGCTTCCGACACCCCGGGCAAACAAGAGCAAACAACGAGCTGGTGTAAAAGGGCGCCCGAATGATGCGCCTGGTGGTATCGAGATTAAAATGTTGATCATTTAATTTCCAGCCACCTCATTAAACCAACGCACATCGGTGGCCGACTTGCGGGGGACTAGCGTCGCCACGATTGGTTTCTTATCTTGTGCCATTTGATTGCTCACCGATTGTGGGCTTCGAGGAGAAGGAGGAGGAGCTTACAGGCGCATGCAGCTGGCCGGCTCGACCTCTGTCTAATTTGTTGATGCTGGGTTTTCTGTCTGGTAATGAAGCGTCATGTGCTTTCCGAGACAACGTTACCACATATTCAATATTGCCCTAATGGTGTATGTTTACATGTGACCTGGAGCCGACCCAACGAAGTGTAGCACAGACACGAGTTCCTTTTGGCTTTGTCTTTCATTGGTGGACGCACACGATCTGAAGCTTTTTGCTGCTGATAATATTTTACCGACATGGACCAAGAATTAAAAGTTCTTCCTGGGGATCAATTGGATTAAATTTGCGCCAAAAATCGTTCGGAAACTCCGGAAATGAAAGACGCAATCGGTGCAAGCAATAAGCTATTCGAAAGCCAGCGTCACTATGATTGATTGAACCACCTAAACAGCTGAGATAGAGTAGTTTGGCCATATCATGTGACTAATTGGAAAAAGATAAAGTGTTACGCGACCGTATAATAGCAGTGTAATCTTGTGATAAGTAGCAGCAACTTCAAATCTGATTCTGGATATTAAGTGATTGATCGTCGATCAGCAATCGAGCAATTAGCCAGCTCGTTCGGTTCCCGGCGATTTGCCCTGGGGCCAATAAATTAGCTTAATCCTCAACACCTCGTCGTTTGGGTAGCAGAAAGCGTCATTCGACTTTGATTTTAATTTAATCCATTTATTACTCGGTTCACCACCGTGAAGGCTGGCCGAAAAATCCGTCCATCGCACAGCAATGATGGTGCACATGGCTCATACGCGAGCGTTCTAGTGCCACCCTCAGTCTGGTTAGGAGTCATAAAGCCTCGCCGGTCCCAACGACTACCCCCCCCCCCCCCCCCTCAATTACAAACGTCTCGCCAGTCGACGAGAAATCGTAAATAAACTTCTGATGATATTGGTGACTGGCGGCGGCAGCGGCAGCGGCAACGGTTATGGGTTGGTCTGGTTTATCAGCCACCGCTCTCCACTGCTGCGGCGCTGCTTGTGCGAAAGGCTGCAGATACTCCAGACCGGAAGTGACCGTGTGCATGCTTTTATGGGCAAGAGGTCCCGGGGGTGGGGATAAGAAGCAAGCAGTGATCACGAAGAAGAATGCATAAATATCATAAACTAACTACATGCCATGATGTCACACCAACGATCATCAATGTGTGATCGAGCGGGCGTGGGGTGTAAGAACAAGTCATTCCTGTGTGTTTCTCACAGAACGTTCAAAGCACACGCAACAGCGCACAGTGTACTCGGATCCTTGGCCAACGGAGGTGCTAGGCAATGCAAATGTGGAAGCATAAAAGCAAGAGTTGTATGTGTGCTGTGCCGCTACGCCGGCTCTCATTGTTGAGTGTCGTTACTCACGTTGTCGTTTCGAACAAACTGTTCTGAACATATGAGGTGACGGAAGCACCAACCTCCACCTCACAATGCAAGCCATGAGAGTGAGCGAGGCAGAGCGATTGGGAGATGATTTAATTTTGCACACTCCGATGGCTTTTGGGCCAAGGGAAACACAATGTGTAATATTGTTTCTTGCCCTGCCATGTGCTAGTGTGACCAGTGTTAACAAGCACCTTCGTAGCGATCGCAGAACCATCAGAGTGAGCGCAGGGGGTCGCGGTGGACTATTGGTTTTTAATGATCTTCTGCTAAATATGCCCACAGGCCGCCTGATTACAACCAGTCAGCGCCAATCAACAATCTACTCAGTGTGTCAGCTACTCAGTGCAAACTACGCCAATCAACAATGTCCAACAAGGCACCGCATGAAGTCGATTCCTTTTCAGTGGTTCGCTAACATGTGCTTTTCTACTGGACATTTGGATTGGTGCTATGGATAGCAGATTACTGTTTTAATACCGAAACACCTCAAACAGTTGGCACATTAAAACTCCATTTGTTGGTAGTGAAGCATCCAAACAAGTCAATTGCCAGCAGAGCCACATTGCTGCTACACCATTATCGCCAAGCGAAAAGCGATTTTTTTTATCATTCTAGTTTTTAAAGTATCGTAGCACTTTGTACAACATAATTGAACAGTTGAAATACTGAGATGCTTTGTGCGGGAACACTTTACATTTGAATAAAGAACTGTGCATGTGCAAAGTACATCAATAATGCGCATATCTTCTGCAATCTTCAGCATAGCGTTTAAGATAAGCGGTTTTTTTCATTCACTCGGGCCGGGTAACCGAAAAAAGAAGGTGTAAGCGGAAGCTCTAAGCGCAACCTTGTAAGATGTTTGTTTATCATTCGGAAACCACCGCCGTATCGGTTACTCCACCCCATTTCTGGGTCGCTGGACACGATGAGACTGGTGCCGCGGCACGCCACTACCCCAAGTTCATCGCTATCTAAATAAAGATCAAACAGCACGGCCAAGCTACTTGGCTTGGCGCCCAGGCTACGGCCAACATTCTGTACGAGCGATGCTGTTCAACAATTAACTAGTGGCGGTTTAATCTCTTTTTCGTTTCCTCTTTTAGAACGAACAAGGGTTCCATTCGCTAGTAAAGTCTCCGACTGCGACTGGACAATTGAATCATGCTGGCACGGGCAGAGGAATCTTTTCGCGAATTTTCGAATTAAAACGGAGCGGGACTTCTAGCATATGCTTTCTCATGCTGGTACTTGCCGCCTGTTGGTCCATCGGTCCGTTTTAATATTGCCGGATATTAAGTGGTAAGAACATTGGAAAATTTGTAGCCCGCATTTTGTACCGTGGAGTGAATGGTACTCGGTGCACTCTGGTGCTACTGCAGTTTTGTTACTTAGCCGTCGCTGTCCCAAAACAACGTAGCACTAGGGGCGTAAGTGCTTCCACGGGGTAATCTAGGTTACAAAAATGCATGGCCTATGGATGGGCAATGGACTCCGAATATTAATTAAAAATTCCGACGGTATAATCGGCCATTAAAGCGCAAGTAGCAGCAGCAGCAGCAGCGCCAGACTACTGCGAGCTCTGTTTAAGGTAGTGCAAGCGGCACCAACACGGCGTTCTCGCGTGCGTAAAGTGTGCGCGCTGGGGCATGCGACTAAATATGAATTGCTTGCCTGTCACAGAGGTGTTAACAAGATGCGCACCTTCGCACCGCCATGGACACACAAAAACGCACACGACGATCGTTATGGGTGCATCCGCAGCATGTGGAATCGGTTCCATATGAGCAATTATCATAACGCAAACAACAGCAGCAATGCGCATCTGCTGTAAGTACGCACGTTGCCCGTGGTGACGATGAACCGAACCGAACCGAATCGATGGTTACTTGGTGCTCCACAAGGGACGAACGAACGTTGGTTTATGCAAACACGGTACAGTAGAGACCTCAACTGAGGTGATAAGAACAGAACCATCCTAGAGTTCCGTATTGAGGCTTTGGACGCTCGAAATGAATCACCGAAATAGGGAATTGTGGCGTTAAAAAATATTGCTAACAAATAGCCCTCCGCCATTGAAAGCAGCTTCGTTCTTCCGCCGGCAGTACGTAACGGTCTGTTGGTCATCGATTAGCACGGACTCGGGCGGATTGGTGGGTGCTCCGGAGGGGACGGTTTCGCGTGCAGCCCCAACTCAAGGGTTTTTCTGGGGCTTGAAGTTCAATATCATGGACACTGGCGTATTAGCATCGATGCATTGCATGGCCTGGCATGGCATGGCGCTTCCGCCACCACAAATAGCGGTCGCCGGTTGAAGCCTCTCTGGTTGAAGGGTGCGCGCATGTTCGATGCCACTTTTGTTAACACGAAGGGCAGACGGATATCAAAAACCCGCAGCCGACGGAAAAAAAGGACGAACCCCGGGTGGGCCCGGAGAGGGCCGGAAGCCGCCAACGGTGAACCCGTCACTTCCGCCGCAAATTCGCTTGACAGCCTGGCTGTCTACCGTGTCTTGTGTTCAATATGCAAAACGGAGAAAAGCTGTCGACCTTTTCCGATGGCAATCGATAAGAACACAAGGACACATTCCGGGGGGTTCGGTAAGACGACGGAACTGAACTGAAAGGACCCCCCCGGGGGTTGGTAACTGCCAGCGTGTTGCGGCTCCTCA
This sequence comes from Anopheles aquasalis, assembly GCF_943734665.1. Classification (NCBI taxonomy): domain Eukaryota; kingdom Metazoa; phylum Arthropoda; class Insecta; order Diptera; family Culicidae; genus Anopheles; species Anopheles aquasalis. Next base: position 65,582,026 of record NC_064878.1, on the reverse strand, counting down.
TCATCAAGGTTCCAGCCGGTGACCAGCAGAGCAGACCAGGCGCACGCCAAAGGGTGCATAATCTAAAAATAATAATAATGTTTTATGTCAAGGTCCCCGCCGCCAGAGCACTGCCTTGCGCTGCACGGAACGCTGCACTGCAACAACTGCCGCCCCCCTGGGTGGCGATCATCGGTTACATGTGTCTATGTGCATTCGCGGCAAGGATTGCAAATCGAATTCAAAGAATGCACTTGCGCACGCTCTTTGTGGCGTTTGGGATAAATTCTCTGCCACGACGAATCAAGCGTAGAGCGAAGCGAAGCACTTTCTCTATTCGCACCGGTGAGTCATGCTACAGGCATTTCCCCTGAATAACCTTCCACTTGGTAGTAGATTTCCATGGACCTGTATCTTTGATTCTTGCCTATCGTCTGCCGCTGCATCAGGGAGAAAAGAAAAACACATTCTTCGGCTCTGTGGACGAAACCAATTTCGTGCGTCAACTGGTACATTCAGTGTATGACTAAGTGCCACATTGTAGTTTGGTGATTTCGGAGCACGACACTTTACTCATGTTACACGTGCTTCCATCGAAGATCCATCAATTCAATGGTTCGTTTGCATTCGTACAGAAGCAACAAACGGTCAGAGGCATGCGCACCGAGTACACAAAAAAAAATCATCCCAAACCAAGAAGGATATCATGTTTACAAATCTTCGCTCACGCGGTTCCACTTCAGCTGAAGCTATAGCTGCTAATGGCCCCTCAAACTCAAGTGGCGTTGGGTTTAATGATTGTCACTTTGTAAACAACGAATGATGCGTATAGGGATAGGGAATTGGAAAGTATTCTTTAGTTTTCCGTTGCAACATGAGACTGAAAAGCGATGACGCAGGTCAGTTATCCAAATTATTATTAAACCATTAAATTGATAACAGTTTAAATGCATGGTGATCGCTTACATTACACCATTGGCAAAACAAAAATGCCTTAAT
>NC_064878.1:65548548-65551048 GCF_943734665.1 Anopheles aquasalis | reverse complement strand
GCATGAGAAACGTGCTGTTTTTGTAAAACAAAAGTGTAAATCTGCCCACCAGCACCCGCTGGTATCAAGGTTACCTCTATGAGAAGCCCACAGGTGACTAGAGTAGCAACCAATTTCTGCTTGTGTCAGCGTGACGGGAGGAGAGGGCAAAGTAGGCTGACTTTCTGTTTGTCAGATTTATTGGTGAATGTGTGCGACGCGGTTCAGGAATATTGGATAAGCATGGATACCCCGTAGCAGGATAAATCGTTTCAAAATCATCTCATTCAACTGTTATTTCTTTCAGCGCGAACACGAGCCATCCTCGGGGATCATCATCATTCCTCGATGTGCTTGCGGTAATCCAATTTTTCGTGGCTTTTCTTCGGTCGAAGCGATTTCACACTTCGTCGTCAGCCTACTGAGAGGCCTGGGGAAGGTTTCAACAAGAAGGGGATTTGGGTTTTCGTTTGCAGGATCTTCACAAGGAGGCCTGCTACGTGCGCTGGTATCGCTCGTGGCCCACCAGAGTGACAAATGGCGGCCAACGAAGGTGCGTAAACGAAGAAGATTAAATATTTCGCATTCTCGCCGCTTCATCGTGGAGCCCTCCGTGGCCTGGAGCGTCCTCAGGACGAGCGAGTGAGCAAATGAACCAACGGTCCGCGTTCCCTATCCGTACCGTACCGTACCGCACCGGTACCGGGCGTCAGAGACAACGCAAACACAAACATCCACCATCAATAAAAGATGGCCCGTGGGTGCGGGCCTGCGGAAATGATAAATCTCTGTTCCTGGTTCGCCCGTTCCGTTCCGGAACCAAAACCCCCCGCCATTGGGCCACGAACCAGGCGTGAAAAAAGAGGATGGCCGAAAACGGTGCTTCCGGTTAGCGTTGCGGACGTTTTCCGGTGCGACGGAACGGGACCGCGAGGTGGAATGCTAAATTAAGGCCATGGACGACCCGCAGTAACTGGAACGCACACACCGTGAGAGGCTCGGTTTCTCGGGGGTTCTACGGTCGAGGACACCTTTGCTTAAAGCAAGGAGACCCAAGACCAGCATGGCGTTCCTTACTGAATTCTTTATTAAATGAGTTCAATCTAGGGAAATGATTATTCAGTTCACTGGGAACCAGGATGGTACGGTCGGAAAGGGAAAGGATTACATGAACCTTCTTTCGCCGGAGCACACGGACACCACTATCGGAACATCTTCCTTCTTTCGTTACTTTAAGCAACGGGTTAAAGAGGGAATTTGTTGGGCCAGATCCTCGCTACGAAGATGCTCCGGTTTCTAACGAAAAACCTTTTTATTTTTTGGATTGTAGGGGCTTGTTTAGCGCGCACGCGTTTGTGTGACGCGGCAGCTCCTTTCGCGCAGATGCAAAATATGTTTTCCATGCCCTCGTGTACGCACGCTGGTCATAAACGATCCGGGTGCGGACAGGGTGGTAAATGAGATTTTTCTGTCTTACTACGTTGCTCCTATGCTGTTGAACGCTTACAGCAGAATACTCCTTTGCGCTGAAGAGAGAGGGAAAGAAATGGGCGCAGAACGGGGGTAGGCCTCTGGCGTCACGAAAGTCACGTCCTGCCTCGGTACCACAGGGCAATCGTGTGTCGTAGATCCTGTCAAAAGTTTTTACGACTTCCTATTGGTTTCGATTTTATGACAAAATGAATACATGTGCCCAAGTTGTTCGGAACGGTGCGGACTTTCTGCTATCGTCCTCCGGATGCTTGGGCTGCTCGCATTTGGTCGTATAAAATAAATAGCTTCCGATGTTATCGAGAAGAGCGAATGTTGTACAAACCATCGTACAGAAACACGTCCTGGACAGCTGTCGTTCTCTTGCGGTAGTCGTTCTGTAGCAATGAAGGACGAGTTACAAGTTTCGAATCATGAGGCACACAGTTTTTGTGGAAAACGGACAGGCGTAGGTCCGGCATTGTGGTAGAGTATGATGACGACCACTCAGCTGGCACACAGGAGAGTGAGAAAACTATTCCAGGGAGGCTTCATCATCGAAAGGGCCTTTGGGGAAGGATAAGATAGCATGGGTGTCACAAAAACGACCCTTGCGGTGGACAAGTTCTGCTAATTCCAGCTGCGTAACACATGGATTGTTGTTTTGTTGTTTCGAGGGTGAGTACGGCCATTTCAAAAACCCCTCGATAAGGATTGATGAGCCCTAAGGCAGCGTAGGACGATCGAGTGGTAAGATAGGACGCACGATCGGCAACGAGGGAGTGAGGAATAACGATAAATCCTTCCAATTGATGCCGACCTACGACACAGGGTTCGACACCGTCCATGCCATCATCCTGTGTTTGTCCTTGAGGACATTCTAAGACTTGCGTATCCTGCCACGGCAAAAAACAAGGCTGTAGAGCGAAATGCCAGCGATCAGGTAGAAGGGCAAAAGTAAAGAACGTTTTCTAGAAGACCCCAGGTGCAGAAATAGCAGAAAGAAATGCCCTATCGCCTGCAGATGCCGGGACGTATCGAAGGAAGTGCC
>NC_064878.1:65536048-65538548 GCF_943734665.1 Anopheles aquasalis | reverse complement strand
ACCAGAAGAAAAGGGAGCGAGATCGATAGAAATCGGCATTGAAATGTGGTGAACAGAAATCAAATCATTTGCTTCTCAACCCCTCCCAAACGGGTTCGCTGGTGCCCTAGCACCAGAGCACGACCTGTCAAATCAATCGCCTCGGGAGGAAATCGAGAAAAATTGCCAGAAAAAAGGGCCGCGACGCGAGGAGTGCGTGCCAAAAAATGAGAGAAGCGAAACGCGGTGCGACCGAAAGGCCGGAGAACTCTCCCGGGGATTGGACGTGATTGCAATTTACGTCTTCATTTTTTTTACTGCCACACCGGCTCCCGCTATCTGATGATGTGAAGAGTTTGACAGCCATTATGTGCCCTTAGCCCGGGGGGGGGGGGCACATGAGCGTCTCGGCTTGAAGGCCACGAGGTGAGGAGGGCAACGAAGTCGAGCGAGAGATCATAATCCAAAAGTTGTCGTTTAACCAGACTCTCGGGCGGTTCACCGCAACCTTCTCTCCTGCTTGTCTTTGTCTTTTGCGTGACTTTTACTTTGAAGAAAGCATTTCCCACTGACGGATACCGGCCACGGACGGGCCCGGCCGGACGTCGGGACGTGCTGTTTGATATGTTAATTATACGAGAGTCGTGATTTTTGCGCGATGCACGATCATCCTGTGGGACTTGGCGGTGGTGGCGACTGAAATCAACGGAGCAAACTCACTCACTTGTTGGCCGCTCGCTGTCCATCCGTTCGTTATTTATGATGTGCAGCGAGAAGCGTTCATCGACGCTCACCGGCGCGACGTTCACATAGTATGCACTGGAATGTACAGTGCTGGGCATGATGTTGTTGCACATCCGTTTCAATGCCAACTACGTTTCGTGCGTTGATTGTATATTCAAACATCGCCACAGGGATGGCGCCAACACACCTTGTGTCCACAGGAAGCATCCTAATTAATGAATCCAAATTATTACTGATAACGGGGTCGATGGTAGCGTTATCACCCAAAGCGTGTCTGCTGTCGGCTGCGTTCTAGCGTGACGAAAGACGCTGGCTTCAGCCGTCTGCATCGGCGACACGCAGGCCGGCGCCCGTCAATCAGTCGCTGAGCTCAGTGCGACGCCAGAACGCCAACGAAAGAAGCCAGAAGCTAGCAAACGCTATCAGCGAACCAGTCACAGGCAACAGAACTGGCTCGACCGGCCCAGGGCAACGTTAATCGTTAGCGCCACTTTAAAGAACGGGCACCACCATCGCGGGTTTCCAATCAGAAGAAATGAGATCGCTTGCAGTCCACGGGAGCGACCCTCGCACCACCATAAAGGAGTTTCTAATTATTTTATTTTCTCTCGCATCCCCGGTTGTCTGTTGGACGGCGCATCGGGGCTCGATAGCCTCGGGACTATTATTAGTATCACCGTCGACTGACCCTTCGCCGATGGCTGGCGTCTCGGAGCTGATTAAAAGTTGAGGTTAATCGACCCGACTGTGCTTCGGCCGGGATGTGCGAGTTCTTTGGAGCTGCTGCTACTGTTTCTTATGCTGCGTCTACCGAGGAAACCTGTGAAAGGCATTCTACAGCGTAGTACGGGGGCACAGGAATATAAACCACCAATTTTAATCAAATTCCTTAATAATGTCTCTCTCGCTCTCGCCCTCTTATTCAGGAGCTATGCGGTGGCCGGCTTAAGGTGTAAGGATTTTAATTGAATTGGGCACCCATCAAGCCCCAAATGAGACGGGTATGCTCTGCTGCCGGGGGGGGCGTTTGATTGTAAAGTGCCCACAACGACTGGGCCTTTCATTTTTGTGGTTTCGTTCCTTACGAGCGCTTGAGCGCCAAGCCCCATACGTTCATCCTTCACAGCCATGGCTCCCTTTAAGCCATTAAGCCAGCGCACCGCAGAGTGCTGGTTGAAGGAAGACGAAAGGACCAGCAGCAGCAGCAGCAGCAGCATAGGCGGATAGTGTTTGAGGGTAACCTGACTTGATTCGATTCATTTTTCACTTTCACACTTCCAGGCTGTCAGTTTGGCAGACACGCAACCACACACTGGAACAGGTATGCGGTGAGGAGCGGAGACAGAAGCCACAAACGATCTGGCAGCACCGGGCTCGAGTGCCGTTAACAAGAAAGTAGCAAATCGTCCAAGGGAACCATCCGAACCAAGTGTTCCGTTTTGTAATTCAAATATTCAACAAGATTTCCAACAAGATTTTCCAGCCTCTCTCCGAAAATATTATAATTAACAAAGATTTGAATGGTTGGGTTGGGAAAAGCTACAAAATGGTTTCCCTGTACAGTTCCTTCAAGCCTACTAAGGATGAAGAAACCACCGTTGAGGGCAAAACAAGGCACATTAACTTGTTTGCTAGGCTACCAGGAGCCAATAAGTGTTCGTTACCGGGGTTGCTCCAAGGCAACCGCCACAGTCTGCTGAGCATCGGCAGAATCCTGGAACGGTGCTGTGCAACTGGATGTTGTTAATTGCCGATCCGAGAAGGCAGGCGTGAAAGC
>NC_064878.1:65523548-65526048 GCF_943734665.1 Anopheles aquasalis | reverse complement strand
TAATAACCCTCTAGCACAGAGCGCTTCCTCATACCACCAACGGGTGGGGGAGGAGGCAGAGGGAACGGGCGATTGTTGCACATTTTTAACTCGTGCAAGTGTGCTAATAGAACTATTATCAACAATGGCGCGCGATTTGTGGCCTCCACTTCAACGCGGGAGGCTCCACACGAGTGTTGGAGTGCCAGACGGATACCGAGAGCATCAACTGTTGGAGCTGTTTCATAAATAAAGCGCCAGCGCCGACCTCATTAGCATATAATTAACTGGATGTAACCAGTCAACCAACCAATGCCTGGCTTTGCGCTGGCCGCCATGTTGAGCTCAGGCTTGGTTTGTGATCTCTAGCCTCACACCACCATCGTAGATGTGGTTGCTATCACGACCATTGACCTTTCGGCCTGCTAGAAACCGGCACAGCTGCATGACTCTTGTTAGACAAGACCTTCTCTAGGTCGCAACGGCACAGTAGCCCTGTAAAGAAGATCTCGGTTGTGAAGAAGCGAGAAACATTCTACACCATACATTCTTAATTCCATTAGTAACCTGCTGTCCTATCTCATGGATGGACACTGCATTATAATCCAGTTTGTTCGCCTTTGATCGTTGTTTGTTTTTCAAGTCAACTGACAACAATAGACGATATCATAGCGGACAGAATCGAAATCTCGCCCTGCCCCGGATCGGCTTATTAATTCCATCTCCCAAATGGGATCCCTTGGCTGGCCGCCGCGTGTGTATGAAGATATGATAGCGACATGATATGTTGGCTTTGTTCGGTTTGGCGGTTCTTTGATTGGAGGCTGCAGCCCAATGGTGGTCACTTGAGACCACAAAAGACATTCCAAACAGAGCACGGGTACGAGCAATGCCTGTGACCACAAAGCGGCACTGCGCTACAGCGAGGTTTAGTTGACGCATAAATTAATATTAATAATGAAATACGGGGATTACGGTCGATTGAATTACATTATTTATCGAAGCGATTAGATAAATTATAATTATTGCTTTTAGATGTCAGGCCGCTTGGCACTAAGAGGTCTACATTCCCTCCGACAGAAAGCCCCAGTCCAGAACAGGCAAGAAAGGCGCTCTTAATCCAATTTCTGCCGCAGACTATTGTTATGCGATGCTGTGTTTTCTGCCGTCTGCCCTTCTGGTTTCTAGACGTTGATAGCACCTCAGAAGCGTCTTCGTGGAGGGCTCAAAGCTTTTACGATATCATTTGGTCGCCGGTGCTCACTCGAACCCGCTGTAAACACACATCAGGAAGCTTCTTGGTTCTCTCGCGTGCCATGCATTTTTATGACGAGGAGGAAAATGTCCCGCAACGGAGAAGTGGATGATGATGCGCAGCCTCCAACCGGCCACCGGATGCAACACATTATGTCGAGATCACCCAGCGAGAACGAACCGCGGTCGCTCGCATCACTTTGCAGATAACGGTAGTCAACGGACTCCCATTTTTCGTGGTAAACGTTAACACGGCCCAGCATCGATTGAGGCTTTTAGGTGTTGGGTTCCCTGTGGCATCCAAATCCCCAACCAACGTCCCCAGAATAGCCAGATTAATGTCGTGTTTCCACTCGAAACCAGAGCTCCACGTTCTATCACACGTGCTCCGTGCTCTCTGCAGTAGCGCAGTCGATGTTGGCGATGAATTGTGTTTTCACATGTCAGAATGTCATTAATTTTAAGCCTGAGTGCGTGCGTAGAACCTGCTTTCGACAGCATTGAGTTGCTTTCCCCTCAATGAATTTCTGTAATTGACCACGACTCAGCAGAGTTATCCGTGTACTGCCGTACCGAACAATCGAGAACGGATTTCGAATCTCTGATCCATTCTAGAGCAGTTTCTGGTTAGTTGGACGGCAGTACGAGGAAGAGAAGTGTGTACTGAGCAGGAATCCGGGTGTTGGGCCGTGTTTGGAATATTCAATGAAGTCACAACATAGACTCGGGGCCAACTCGAGTGCAATCCCAGTGGCCAACCACGGATATTGTTTTCCAAACACCCGTAACACCCGTCGTAGTCCATTCGGTGTATGGCCAAAGGGCGTCGAGACCACAGCCACTCGCCTTTTACTGGCTTTGACGAGCGCCACAGGCAACAGAACGTGATGGACGGCGAAAGTAAACATAACTGTTGATTGATTTATCCAACTCCTCGGCACGACATTACCTCGACAGCAAAACGACTGTGCCTGGAAGAAAAATAAGGTAGTTATCCTGCAAAAGACAGTCGCCACTGCTGCCAAAGGGGCTGCTGCACCAGACAAAACAGAGACATTCTCCGAACGATAGCGATGGTGGTTTGCGATTGGCTCACTGACCCTGGATGTCCCGTCGCTCGTCAGAGACCGTAAAATCGATTTTCAAATCGAAGAGGATGATGCTCATCAAACAACGTCGGTGGCAGCAGGATGGTGAGGATGTAACCGAGCGAACTGGTAGCATAAAATTGCACACTTAATTACTTTGTTGCCGACGAGCGTCGTCC
>NC_064878.1:65516048-65518548 GCF_943734665.1 Anopheles aquasalis | reverse complement strand
CATTAGTTCTGACTCATTGTTCCAAGGTGCTTCCTTTAGAACATTAGGACGCCAATAAATGGAACTCCCCTGCAGTGATGTGTTTGAACAAGGGCTTTTACGTGTTGCCAACATGAAGGTAGCTTTACACCAGGCCATTGCCAACGATCGCGTAACCGTTTTGCAATTTAGATGTTATCAGCTGGCCAACAACACACACGATGGTTACCCCACGCTAAGGCAATAAACCAAATGGCATCGTTATCGTTATCTAGAAATTCGCCAACGCACACACCGGGAAAAAGGGGCGCAGGCTTTTACCTGGCGCAAAAGTGTCCCCATACTTAACGCCTCCCCAGAAACGGGTGCCACGAAAAGGGGGGTTTCTCTGTGTCTGATACGAGGAAAGCCCAAACGGTCGCGTATTGCGAAAAGAGTGTTTAACTGCAAATAGCGCAAAAAGTAAGATAAGCAGCGAGTGTGACTGGCGTCACTACCACTATCGCGACAGAAATTCATCCACGTATCAGGAACGGGGCGAATGTTCGGTTTGAACTCGAACGCGAGGCATCGTCCGTCCGGGAATGACGTTCGCAGCCGCGGTTCGATGACGCCATCGGGTTTTTGGGGGGCTTTGTACGCCCCATCATCATCATTGCCGCGTGTGTTTGCTAATTTTCCACCACCGGCAGCCTCACCGACACACCGCTACCACTGAAAACGAAGGGGTTTAGCGCACAAATACCACCGACGAGCATAATACCCGCCTGCCATTGCCACACAGCCTTGAGATTATGTCTTTTTTGCTCTTTTTTTGGGGGGGTTGGGAGGCTCACGGGATTAGCTTGCTGGCGCAAGAAGCGCTGATACATCAGCACCTCTTTTAAACGATGGATGAGCATAGCGGGGAACAGACAGACAGACACATACACCTCAAACCCCAAATTCACCCCAAATCACCTCCCGCAGATGCTGTGGCAGCAGCGCAAAAAAGGTGGTGGATGAAGTAAGAAAAAAAAAACTCGTCGACAATGGAGTGGATGAATTTCTTCCATTTATGGGCAACCCATGATGCCGAGGCTGCCATGCTAGTCTACTAGGTGACTGTCATGGACCACGAGCAAGCAATTTATGCACGACCACCATCGGCACCCACGGCTCGCTGCTAGCAGGTCAATGCGGGCATTCCCAAACCGAAAGCTAGCCCCGTCCGTTCGCGATCATGCACCGTGCACGATTGCTTCCGGATTAAAAGGCTGACCACCACTAGGGACCACCCCGAAAACGGGTTTTCATCCTTCAGCAGCCGCCTGTTGTTTATCGCCGCCGGTCGCTTTCAGCTCAGTCCTTAATCAGGCTCCACGGTGCCACAGACCTCTACCAGGGCTTCGAGAGGTTTCTTGAGGTCACTTCAATGTGGAAGAAATTAAAGAAAAGTCGAACGATAAACAAACGGTTGGCATGAGTCAATTTAAGGCTTTCAGCAAGACAAATAACGGACTATTTGCCTCAATCGTAGCTCCAGCTCCACGGTGCAAATTTGTTGCCGAAACGATTCCCCACCAAAGACTTGTTTGCTGAATATTGAAAACGTATTTACTGCTCTCCTGCTCTGAAAAAAAGAAGGCCCTTATCTCACGCCAGCGCGTATTTTATTGATTTCTCCAAAAGCTGAGAGAAATCCATTCCAATAATGATATTCCTATTGATGATGCCGGGGCAGAGGCAGAGGGATTGCCACTAATTGATCAATTAAAATTCCACTCCCGCCAAAAAACGAGCGGCTTCTCATGCGCGAAGCAAGCAAACCGTATCGAATGGCACATCGTCCGGGCCTAGAAGACGCGAAAATTATCATCTCGTTGACCGAGACTCTCTTCTTCGCAGGTTGCTATTTGTAGTGCCGTCGACTATCTTGGGCCCGGGTTGTTTTTGTTTGGCTAGCCGCTTATCGTGCTGCTCGATACACCGCGCAGCGGACGAAAGGTTGCGAATGTCAAGGATGCACGGAACAACATGCCACCTGACCAGACTGGACGTACTCGCCCAGCCACTCGTCACGTAACTGTTTGACCATCGGTTACATGGCGCGCTCATTTATCACACCCATCATTATCTGCGTTGTCAAGTGCGCTAGCAAGCAGCCATTTTGTGTTTCAAAACATTGTTTTACTATCACACGCGTAGCGCGAACGACCTTTGGGGGACAGTTTTTTGAGAGACAACATTTACCGATTAGCAAATGATTGATAAGGTATGAGGCGACCGGTCGTCTAGCCATTCGACGATTCGTGCGTCGTAATTTCATGAAACTGTCAGTCAGCCATCATCTTCCGAATCTTCCACAATCTCTCAGCTTAAATCTTGGTTTAGCATTTTTAAAAAGGAATAGTTATAAAGCAAACAACCAGCCGGGACGGCTTCAAGTGATTAAAGAAAGTAGCAACCACAGCAGAGCACCATAGCAACCTTGCAACCTCGGTTACGCCAACGACGCTTCAATTTTCTTAAGGAAACTCAA
>NC_064878.1:65506048-65513548 GCF_943734665.1 Anopheles aquasalis | reverse complement strand
CGCGGTTGCTTGTGTTCATCTGGTGAGTTTGGAGAGGAAACGAATACGAGAATCCTCACTATGAAGCCGGTTCGCTTGAAAAGCCGGTTCCTCACTTGTTCACTCGTTGGTGTCTATTGTTTTACGCCTCTGAAGGTCGTCGTTGCCGCCGGTTAGAGGCCGGTACAGTGTGAGGTAATGAAATAAAAATAGATTCACCACTTCTTATCTTACCACGCACTGTGTTTTGATTGATAAAACCCAAGATTCAGGTAATTGACCGGAGCTGTGCGTGGCAAAGTGCATTATATGAGTCACGTAAATGATGCCGTTCGTTGCGTTTTAAAAATATGCCTGCCCTGGCCGATACCCCGGTACCGAAGCGAACTCTGTTTGCCATTTTCTCATGAGTGGTTCGCTTAATGATCGACTCGTAAAATGTCCAGACAGGCCCCGCAGGCTAAAGGGATCTGTGTTTGTTTTGCTTTGCCCATTCGCCCTCTCTTGAAACACCCGCCGGCCTGTGTCTTGTGAAGAGAGAGGGATACCAGGCACCGCATGTTCCTTTAGCAAAAAATATGCAAATTTTTATGATCGAACGTCAGTTTGTGAGCCAGCACTGCTGCAACATCGTCCTTCTCTCACTAGTGAAGGCACCAATGGAGCTACAGTGCCACTTCCAGAGATTTTTTGGGAACGACTATTGGGAACAACGGCCCGTTCCTTAATGGCTCGAATAGTTTTCCGACATTTTATGACCCAACACAGCAGGGCACCCTACCGGTCAAAACCAAGGGGCACCCATCCAAGGCAAGAAGGTTAAGTGGCGAACCAAAATCCAACTTTATTGCCAAGACGAGGATTGAAAGCATAAATTATTCAATGGCAGTTTTCAATTACCTTCACTCCGCAGATTGAGTCGTCCGTACCGAGAGCATCGCCGTTCCGGAACTGACCTCTCCTAGAGGTTCTTTGTTGGTCATAAACCATAAACCGGCCTGGAGGGGTTAGTTGGTCACCAAAAGGCACACAATCGACCTTACGGCAACGCTGGTCCACCCAAACAAGGCACAGGGCGGGCAGTGTTTGTGCCGAAATCTTTATAATCTTCAAAGTATGTTGGCCGGAACTTGGATGGCACGTTTCCGGCCTATTTTGAGGTACTCCTACTTCGGTAAAGTTGGAAAGTTTGAATGACCTGTGGAGAACGCTTCTCGAGAGGTCATAGACGACGTGAAGAAGAGAAGTTTGCTTTCTCCCTTTCATCCTTAATAATTCTTTCACCGTTCTCCCTTTTCGGCGATTGTTACAAACACAAAAAAGCGGAAAGAGGCCACAAGGAAAGAAGACCAGTTTCTGGCAACATTGGCTGACTGTGTGGAGAATATAAACAACCGGCTCTTCTCATCATTTAGCACTCTCTCGATTGCGTTTGTTTACTCCTCGAGCCCAACAATCCCGAGTACTGTTTGGTTGACGCGAACCACGCAATCGCAACACGTTGCGAAGAAGACTTTTTCGTGGCCAAACCATGGACCTTCAGCATTGACCTTCTGTGCACTGTAACAGCAAGGCGGATTTGCCACGAACAAAGCCCCCGTAGGACGCAGAGAGGACTGCATTGTACAGTTATTAATGTAATTACATACATGTGCGTGAGCTCACGGAAGCGCGAATAATGAACAAGAACTTTCACATGCAACAGGACGGCGCTTAACGAGCTGTGGCCAGGTAGGTTTGCGTGGCAAGGAATATTTCGAAAAAAAAAGCAAGTGTGGTCGCACTTTCCGAAAAAAAGAGGGAAATGGTGAGAGAATTGAGTCACACGGTTGTCGCATAAAAAAAACTCTACGATCAGTGATACGATGGCCGCATCGAATTACGTGTCCGCGCCATTCAAGTGTAAGGTAGCCAGACGACACAGTGTGACCTTTCCCTGGCCCCCTGGGTCTCTTGGCCGTTTTTACACACTGGTTCCCGTTTCGCTTGAACCTACATTAACACGATGTTCGTTGTCAACCGTACCGAAGCCCCCCACACGCCTCTTTGGCTAACGGTGAACGTGGTGTTCCACTTTTATGTGCTAATGAATTTGTACTTTGTCCACGTTGCTCGTGTGCGTCTTTGGGGTTGAACTTTCAATTCACCATTCACAGGCCAAGCGAAAGCAATTGCTTCCTTATGGCATCTCAGTTCCATTACTATTTTTCTAATTTAGCAAAACCACAAACCAAAGTAAAAGGCAGAATAAGTGCTGCGCCGGTCAAACTGATTGTTGTACGCGATCCCTCGCATGAAGTGCATGCTCGCGGAATTTATTCTAGAAACAATTGCCTGACCACATCGGGCGCAATTGAATGATTTATTGCTGTCGTCCACTGGATGCTCGGGCACGTTCCTTGGTGCAAAACAATTAAACGCCTCGAACAGCACTTTTGAACTCCGGGTACGGGTCGGACTGGACCACTTTGCCATCCCGAGAAACACAATCTGATGAGCAAACGCCACTCGGAGGGAGTTGACCACCAACCACCATCCAAGATTGTATCGAAAGAGAGAGAAAGAGAGAGAGAGAGCGCGCGAGTGCAAAAGAGCTTTATTCTAGTACCAATTGGCATCCTCGGATCGCGGGTTCTTGGCATGTCCCCACAAGACACCGAATTCCAGCTGCGAGTTGGATGCTGCGAGGCCCCAAAAGATTTGCCGTTTCTGATTAACGCGGATGAGTTATGGAGTCGTGTCACTTTACGCACGTTTGCAGACCACAGATAAAGATGCATTCGCCTCTTTTTCATTTCCGTTACCTCGAGCTATTTGGTGTAATCTCGATCTCGGAGTCCTTTCAAGCGATTTCGCAGCAGAATGGAGCAGAATTATTGTTAATCATGCACACAGCAGTGCAGAATGCACAATTTACTTCTCAAACTAGAGGGTTCTGGTTGTGAAATTAAGTTATAACTAATGTCGGGAATGTTGTAATGGAAAGAACAATGAGAGTGATTCTTGCATGGGAAAGCAACTTCCTGGTGGATCCAGTTATTGTGCAACCGAGGTTCTCAGACAGCCCAAAGAGACATAAAAACCTGCCACGGTTCGTTGCGCTTCGTTTGCTGCTGCAGACGGCTTCAATTTCCGTCCATTTTCATCACCATGTTGTAGTATTTTTAAATCACTTGAGAGCCCTGGTGTAGGAATGTTTGCAGTATCAAACGTTACTACTTATGTTTGTTCAATATGTGCAAAATACTATCAATTTTTCATAACAAATTGAACTCGCTCATTGAAAATCAGAATCACGAACAAATCATAAAAGCGGATACATCCACAAACTGTAAGCGAGTTGCCTTTTGTTTATGCTATCGCAAGACCATTCATAACCACACGAAAGACATAGAAATAAGTGCAGCGTGCAATTAAAAACATGCAACATGTGGACGCCACACTGCTCTCTTGCGCATTTTCTTAGAATTGCATTTGAGAAGACGATGCTCGAAGGTACCAAACAACACAAAAAGAAGCTGGATATTTTCGCAGAATTTCTTTCCCTGTGAGTAAACACCCTTCTTTGTGTTTACCCTTACAGAACGAAGCAGAAGTACACACTTGGCGGAAGTGTTGAGCGAAGCTGTTGTTCCACATTTAACTTTGCTCCGAAGACATGCTCCCTTCCCTGACGAAAGAAACTCTTCGCGAAGGAAGGCAGCGAGAGAAAAAAAAGATTATTAAAACTTGAAACCAGCAAATGGAAAAAGCTGATTGCCATCATATTTCTCTTCGCCGGTCCGTCCTCTCTTGAAATCCCTTTAACAATGTAGCCAACATACGTAACAGAATGGTAAGCAGCTTCGCAGCAGCAGCTCTGGCTTCCCGGTTACCTCCTGCCGGATTCAATTGCTCTGCGCTCGTTCGCTCGCTCCCTAAACTCATTAGCTGGGGAGGGTGGAGCTGACCCCATGATTACCACTCTAATCCCTTTTGGACACGGCCAAAACCGCCAATCGCCATGGCACAACACGTGCTTTCGGTAACCATTCCATGATTACATCGCGCCTAACGCCGGCGGGCAGAAAAAGGGTTTTCGATATTGAGTGTTACAACACATCCGTCGTGTTAGACCGTGTCCATCATCATCATCACCTCATGCCACCTGCACCTAAACCGAGAGAGCGTTCGGTGGCAGCTCTCTAATGAGCAATGGTCCTCTGGTCTGTCTGTCTGATCTGATCTGATGAAGCGACCCACTGCATCCGAACAATGCGCAATGTTACATGAGCAAATCATAACGAGCGACCCCCACCTGAACTGGCGCTGAACTAGCGAAAAGAAAGTAAAATGATAAACTGTCAATTCCAACGGATGTCCTCCCGAGGGCTGGTCGACGAGATGGCTTACAATAAATGTGAAAGAGGCGGCATATCCCTGATGCCATTCAGGTGACACCTTCCGGGGTGCAGCCACTGCACCCGGGGGTCCGGGGAACCACCAGGCAAACCGCAACACCAACCACGACCATTCATCAACCTCATCCTCTTTCGGCTCGTAATGAATCGAAGGTAAACGGTTTGGTGGCGTGGCAGAAGAAGGAGCGCGCAAATGTAACCTAATTGTGCACGTTGATGAATTGCAATAATGATGCGCCGGGGTTCAGAAGCTTTCACGCCGTAGTCTACTGGATATGCTACATCACCCCTTTTGAGCATACGAGCATGATGCAATTACTTGCACACGATGTTCACTTCCACTTCAGTAGCTCCGATGACGATTCAAAAACCGTCAGACCGCGTTCAGTGGGACAGCTTAGTGGCTTGGTATACGTCCTGGTTGTGCAAGGATGGACCTCGCTGGTAGCCATATTCGTCTTCATCTGTGTCGAGTAATTCTTCACAAATCGCCATAATACCGGCCATCCCCCTTTCCGCAACTCACTGCGCTAGCGGAGATATTTGCCAGCATTTAGCAGGTTCACCGAAGAGAACCGTGGAAACGGAGAAGGAGCATTCCCCATGCAGTGATTGATTACAAGCCGCGGACGTCATGGATACAACTGGGCCACTCGGGCTGGCGGACATTAAACCGATATTAGAAACCGGGCGCCGTCATCCACAAAACAGGAAACTTAACGCCGGCTGAGAGCTTCTTGTGGCAAGTTTCCTGTCGGTCTCCAGTCGTGACATGATCCTGATTCTTATCAGATTTATTGGAGCAGTTTTTTCTTTTGGCCTGACTTTGCTTTTCCATCCATCAACCCCGGGCCCGCTTTGCTCCGGGAGCGGCAATTAGAAGTCGGTCAAAAATGGAACAATCATGTCCACGGATGGAATGGAGCGTGAATTTCAAGCGAAGCGAAGAACCCTCAACCGAACGTTTTTTTTTACAGTAAAATTCCTCCAGCAGGAAGCCGGTTCCCACCGGGGTGGACTGGATTATTCTGGCTGGCGCTTCGCCAAAAACCTTCCCGAACTAATCGATAGGCGTGTGCGATGATAGATGGGAAACGTTTTAATCGTGAAGTGTTGCATTTCGGTCTTCAGTATTGGCCAAATTGTGGAGGGGGACTGGGAGACCGGATCAGTCAGCGATATTTTCTTAATATCCCTATCGCAGATCGTGCACACGCGGCTAAACTCGTATTCTTGGGCAACATGGATCCACGGGCGCTTAAAATGGGCATTAATTCATCAATCTATCATCCGTGGCCGATGTGGCAGCTTGGTGGAACCGGATTGCGAGTGATTATAGTTTTTAAAACAGCTCTCGCTCACCGTTTGCATTGCACCACCAGCCCCAGTGATCGATCCCTGGAGTTTATGGTGCAGATACATCAATTTCGCGACTTCCACGATCCTTTCCGTTGATGAGTGCAGCAAAAATGTTTGTCCGATGAGTTTGGGCGCCATTTTCACCTAACAGAAGGTCCGCGAGCATGTGTGTGCGCGCGCGATCCATCTTACCCGATTCCCACCACTTTTCGACATTAAATGCCATTTTGAAGGTCTTCGGTGTTGATATTTTGTTCGCTTTTGCTTCACGTCCGCCGCACGATTAACCTCATTTACTGCTTCCAGCGTCCTTACACCTTTTTCTTCATTAAAATCGTTAAATGAAACCGATCAACCTGCGCGGGCCCCTGGCGGGCGTCGCGTGATCTCGTGGGCCACCGTTGCCACCGTTACCACCGCTGAATCTCCTCTGGCTCTCTGCGGCGTCACAACATCTATCTTTCGCTCGTGGTGGTTGTTGTTTGCAGAAAACCTTGGCAAGGCGATACTACTGTGAGTAGGCTTTGGCGGCGGTTTATCTTTACAGCACACCATCACCAGTCAGCAACAAGCAGAGGGCTGCGCCGAAAAAGCTGCATCGGGATCGAATTTTATTGGCAGCTGTAATTGCAACTTCTGTTCGGTTGAGCTAAATGTCAAATGAATTAGCGGTTTTTTGCTACGCCGTCATTCACGCGCTGCACTCCTTTCGCCAGCCTGCCATGCAGCGCTGAGTGCGCAGTTATTTATGATTTGTTTGCGTTTCAAAAATCGAGTAAAAAAAGCATAGATTCGAAGGACACATCCACACCGCCAGGGTCTAGTGGGCTATGAAATGCGAGCCCTACTGTCCATCGATTGGACAAAACGAGATAAAAGAGCGATATCCTTGGTGCGATTGTGTAAGATTCTGTGGGCAAACGTTAATGATTGATTTTAAAAATAACTATTGATCTGAACCAACGAGTCTGCAAACAGTTGATTTACCTCATTTACTGTGAACCACAATTCTGGATTGCTTGCTTCTTTGTGGCATCACAGGAAACAAGACACAAACATTAAACATGATAAAATGTAATCAGCATTCGCAGTGCAGCAAACATATAAATGCTCCCAACGAAGCCAACGAAGGAAAGCGCAAAGTGGCGGCTAATTTGCCGGCCAAGCAAAGGGGCGGCACCGTCCACTTTCCGGCCCCTGATAATTGTTGCCCGACCGACTTACGGCGCACGCCTTTAACTGTCACCTTCCAAGACACTTCCGCCGGTATTTAAGCGAGTTCAATCGCCATCAAATAGTATGCCGCCGCCGGAGCGCTAAAGATTAGACCTAAACCGGCCTCAAACCGACCGTGCATCCGTGTGCAACGTCTTCTCGCGGTACACGACTGCTGCGTTGCTGCTGCTATCGACGCCACACAATGCAATCCCCACTTTGGACTAGAGCCCGTTCCTTCCCTGGCTCTTCTTGGCCAGATGCAAGACTCGTGCCGTGTCGTGTTGTGGCCGCAAATGGAAATGTGGCCGCTGTGTATTGTGGTTACGCGGCGTTGCGATCCGAGATCAACAAACCGACCTAAGTACCGCGATTCGTGCCTTTGTTTTTGTTTGCGCAAAAGGAGGTTAAAAATGCACGGTAATGCACCCATCACCGTCACCACCACCACCACCACCACCATGACGGTGGCTTGACCCAGGAGAGCGCACTGACACCGAAAAGGTCAGCCACCGTCGAAGGAGCTGACTGGACCGTGCTCGAGTCG
>NC_064878.1:65491048-65503548 GCF_943734665.1 Anopheles aquasalis | reverse complement strand
TGCGACGCAGTAGCAGTCAAGGGTTCCCTCAAACGATGCACTTTTCGCCAACATTCTCGAGAAGCGGACTTGGGTGGTCACCGAGAAATAATTAATTTAACTAATTGCTACGGCAGCAAGGTAGTTCCGAATTGTTTATCAAGGACTTATCAAGGTGGGCATTACTTTTCGCTAAAGTGTATAAACAATAAAATGTCAAAGAAAACAAACAAAAAAGAGGAAACTCTTCCAACAGGTAATGGCGAGCATAAACTGCAAAACGCGTCAAACTGGCTATTATGCTACAACATAAAACATCCTGGCTTTCGTCTTTCAGCTCCAGCAGCAACATGTGAAAATTATTAGCGTAATTTACCACTTTTACTGCGAATATCATTAAAGTTCCTCTCTACATCTACAGCTCTGTTGCTTTTTTAATGCTGGTACCCTCGGACCTTTTTACGATTAGTGCAAGAGCAAAAGAGAGAGAGCCACGGGTACTCTAGCTGGCGGAAAATCAAACAAATCAGATCCCCGCCCACCATCCAAAGTTCTTTATGCTTTAGTATATCGCGAAAATCCTTTTTGTTTTATCTGTATGTCCGCTTCTCGCGGATTCAAAAAACAACAAGCACTACCGGACAGAGAGTGCACTTAAATTCCAGCCAGCTTCATCGCCAATAAACCAAAAAACCACGGTCAATCCAAGCCTGACCAGCAGAACAACCGCAGAAAGACGAGCAAAGGAACAATGTTGTGAAAAGGGCAACAGCGGTCTCACACAAAAACCGGACGACCTAGTGAGTGCCGAGCACAGCAATGTGCAGTCGTGGAGAGGGAGAGATCTCTCGACTCAACTCAAACCACATTTGACACAAATTACAAAGATCGTTATTTAATGTCATTTCTTTTGGTACCGGGTTACCGTGCTCCACGACACAACCTCTTTAATCATACGGATGATCTCCAAAGATCAGATTGCGGAGCTGGAACCGCCGCAGAGCGATGAGGATGAGCAGAACCACCGGAAACACAAAGCCAGAAGGCCAGTGGAGGATGGAGGCCCCACCACAAAATGGCCAAATAAAAGTTTTGCGTTCCTTCTGATGTTTTTGCGGATACTTTTCCCTCCCGTTTTACTTTTTTCGCTTTGCGGAATCTCCTTGCGAGCGAGCTGTACTCCACGGGCACACGCAGCAGCAGCGGCCAGACGGACAAGATAAGTCCCATCACTCATTTGTCGACGAAGCAAGCCTTTTTTATGTGTTATGCTTTCCTCGTGTCCTCGGGCGGGGCAACGCAACCATGACCCTATCTCTCGTGGTTTGTGCGAAACAACGATTTTGTTGTTTTTTTACGGTTAAAGGCTGGGGTAGGAAATTGGTTGGGGATTGGTGGCCACAATTGTTCCATTCCCAGCGAGGACCAAAAACCCGTTAGCCTAGTTTTGTTAACCGCGTTCATTTTCTTTTCTGCCATTTTTATTTCGCTTTGTGATTGTTTGCTTGCGGTTTTCTCTCGTCTAGGCAGTGAAAGTATTACCACAAATGATGAATTACATTTTGTAATCACGGAAACGTTCTATCCAACCAGTCGTCCAGTTGGTGCGGCTATCTTAACGATGATTTTTAGAATAACTCAAACCCCGCTAATGCATAAGCTGTGTTCAGTGGGAGACATAAAGATCTTCGGTGATCATTAAGCGTCTTCGAAGCGAAACATTTCAATAAATTGCATCGTCCAACGAACGGTCCCGGCACCAAAAGAAAGCGAGAGAGATGCACCTGACCAGATTGATGGGTGTTGTGTTGAATGGACTTTTGGGAAATTCAATGCTACTATTTCCAAAAACAGACAGGTCCCTCCCTCCTCTGGCACATAAGAATTGCCATTCCAAAGGTGTCAAATTGGCTCGAGTAAATCCATAAATAAACGGAGCACCATGTAAGTCGCTTCTTGCTACGGACCGAAGGCCTGTTTGGCCCAGTTTCTTTCACGAAAAACCCTCCATAAGATACCGACGCACCCTATTTGGGGAGCAGCAGCAAGTGGTGGTTTAACGTTCCCCGGATTTCGTTCTGTTTTTACACATCTTTCCGACGACAAAAATGGCACAGCCTGACGAAGAATCAACTAATTTTATGAAGGGAATCCAAGCAGGCCCGCCATCACACTGGCGAGACCATAAAACAATGAGAAGCAAGATTAAAGCCAGCATCACGCAGGCTAATGTGAGGGAGAAGCTGCAAAACTCCTGACAGATGACATGCACCCCCCCCCCCCCCCCCCAACCCGTTGTGTTCGGCTTCTTGCTTCCTCATAAACGTAGGCATTAACCAAAGGAAAAGAAATGGTCATTCCCCCGGCACATTTCAGCATCTTTACGACGTTTCTGCTGCTGCTGCTCATCTTTCCGCAGGTTTCGGTTCGTTCCTCGGGAGTTTTTTTTGCAGCAAACCTTAAGTGCATCCAACACAAAATGCTTCCATCAAACAACGACCAAGAATCGGGAATGAGGTGATGGGTTTTTGGGTTCGGGGCCGGTATTTTGCCGTTTGAAATCGGAACCGGACCGATGTACCTCGTAATTTCGAACCGAATTCGTCGTGGTAACGCGACCGTGGTTTTGTCCACTACAAATGGGCCGGCCACATGTGAGCTGCACATGGTTTCTAATGGTGCGTCGATCGCAAGAACGATCGCTTTTGGGTATCCGCTTTCGAACGAGTGGAAATACTCAAACAACCGAATAGCTTCGAGATCCAAAACATAATTAGGAATCAAATAACTGTCTGCGTCGCACTGTCGAAATTTCTTTAAAATGTTCCAAATTCGGCGAAAGATCAAAAGAGTGATTCGGTTTGGCCCTCGCCAAACTAATTGTTTCAACGAATATCACAAGAGTCCAATTGATGGTAGACCCCTTTAAGAATATTAATTTAATCAGCTCACGTTTTCGTTCACGCAACGTTCGCATCCTTTCCCATTCACACCACGGCACAAGTAGAACCCTTTAAGTTTTGTTCAATTTGGACCCGTTGCTCTCCACCATCAGCAGCACCAGCTGGCAGCATAAATAATGCTCCGGAACCGCGTTCCTTTCCCCATCCGCTACGTCACACAATTGTTGCGCATTCACGTGCCAGGTCACGTGCTTCGAACGGTGGTTCTTCTTCAACACCCAATCCACATCGCCATAAGATCAACGCGCCTGTCGCGCACACAATTCTCCGACGGCCAATGGGCCTCTTTCGCTGGGATAAATTGAAATCATCACCCGCATCGTTTTACCCATTCCCAAGCCATACGGTTTGTGATCAACTGGTCTCCCAAACCACCGAATCGACAACCGGAATGATATCATCATCCAACCAGGAGAAGCCATGGCAACCATTGGAAGATGGCGCGCACACTTCTCTTCTCTCTTCCGAACGGAATACCAATTTTTCTAAATTAGTTAACCCTCGCTCCTCTCCTGCTGGGGCCTCGTTTGAGAGCAGGATGTTTGATTAAGTCCGCTGGGTAATCATGGTTTGCCAGCCGCCGCCGCTGCTGCTGCTGCTGCTGCCAGCGATGACTTTCCAATTTAAATGCAACCCATCCTGGGGGTGGAGAAGTTCGGAAAAACGTATAGACCATTTTCGCTCCGTTTGATCGAGAGCAATGCTCACTCTCTATGGGTGTGTGCGTGGGTTTAGAGACAAAAAAAGGATGTACACGGTGTGTCTGGGACTAGCGAGTGTCATAGATGCCCCTCACGAAGAGTGAGAAGTCGCCACGGGGAAAACGATGCTGTTTGTGACGAGTGACACGTGACTGGAGTGGAAAATTTTTTGAGCGGCCCTTGGAGGATAGAGAAAAGCGAAAAAAACAACATGTTCACACCACAGCTCGAACACATGTCCGCGCACATGAGAACTGAAACAAGCCAGCGAGATCTAAGCAGCGGTAGATCGCGTGTTTTTTATCCTCTTTTACGATTGAGTGGCGTTAGAATACATTTATGAATCCCAGGAGATGAATCAGTGCTTCCGTTATCAGTTGCTTCTCAAAACATAAACCCATTTGTAGCCAATCCTGCGTCGTTTTTTTTTACCTTGAGGAGATTTGTGTTTTTTGTAAAATACAAAAAAGTAGAAACTTTATTTTAAGAATCTTAACTCCTGTTTTCCCGCCACGGACATCCTTGAATGCTCTCCCAAATGAGATTCAATCACAACACTTGAATGCTTGTTGGGGGAAATGATATCGATAAAAATAAATGATTTTCTCATTATCATCAATAATGCATGATTCGACGCAGAAATCGTTATCAGGCGCTACACGGATGCCCGAAACACAATATTACCTTCTAAGTATAAATGGCCAATAGACAAGCAATAGAAGCAATTATGACTTTGCCCTCCAGGCTTCAGACAACGATGCCAAGTTCTTCTCCCAAATCTCGGCCTAAACAGCAAAATCACTTTCACCTTCAAACGGAACAGCGAGCAGTAACCACAGCAACGATGGCGCCTTAGTTTGCAAGTCAAGGATCATCAATGAAAGCAAATTCCTCCGACTCGCGATAACGGATCCAAATTCGATTAATATTTATAAGCACACCAAGTCCCCGTTGGTAGGCCATTTTGTCTGGCGTACTTTGTGGTGCTTAATTCCACGCGGCCACAGCCGAAAACCATCAATCATCGCATCTCGGATGTCATTATTTTCCCGCAGCACCACGCACCACTGATCTAGTCGCTCCCAGCTGAGCACACCCGCAACAGCAACATATCGGTGACGGTAAAGTGTTTGTTCTTTCAAACACCAGTCAACGTTTTCCCTACTAGACTGCCACTAGATCTCGTGCTCGGTTGTTGAGTGATGATAAGCAGTACAGTGATTGGAAGCAACCTTTCAGTCATCCCTTCCGCACGATTATCGGCCCATCGATAGCCAGCTTCCAAGCGTTTCATGGTGGCACCCACACTACGCATTACCATATGCCATCAAGGAGTCCTCGGAACCTAGAAGAACGGGAACCTTGGAAAGGGAACCGTTGCGTGAACGCTGCCTTCCTGGAATAGGTTCCAAAAACATCAACAACCTGGAAACACTTTATTTTTATGTTTACGACGACGCCGACAGCTACGTGCAGCCGGACCGTTTCCACGGGAATTTTGTGAAGGGATCGCGCTCGGGTACGCGATGAGATTTTTATGAGCCCGCTCACTAATGTGATGGTCGCAGTGGTCCGTTCTCCCTCCAAGATGACCATCGGTACCATGGTTACCACAAACTACAGAGAACCCTTCAAGGGAAGGCATCCCCGCATCATTCCAACATGAAAATGGTGGCCATTTTTGCGTCTCCATGGAAACTCCCCGGAAACCCTGGTTCGATAGGCTAAATGAGCCGGAAAACACCGGGAATATTGCAAACGATTGGCGCCCCACTCGACACCAAATGGTAGCCAGAGCAAAACGTGAACGTGGTGCGCGTTAAATGCTGATGTAGTGTGAAACGTATTTCTGTTCGTTCTGTTACCGGTTCCCGGTTGCTAAAAATGGGTCAAGCATCATGCTGGTTTCATGGTTACGCTCCTCCGCGTAAGGACCACTGTGTTTCATCGCAAATCAACCCAATGGCCCCTAATAACGGTGCTAACTTGAGCGACCCCGAACGAGCAGTACGTGCCTTATCGACGAGGCCAGTGTCACACATCTGGTGTACAAGGGCAACCTCCCCCGTACCATGCTGGCTAGCGTTCACCAAGGATTAACCGTAATCCTTGCCAACCTGAGCTGCTGCCGGGTGGTGGCACGCAAAACACAAAAATCCCTAAGCTAGACAAATTCTACATCATACATCTTGTCGAAGGACCAGCATCTTGCAGGCTTGCTGGACCGTCAAAAGAAAACGAATGGTTCCGGTGAGCACCCCGAGGGAGCCCGTGCAAGCCACTAAAAGAAACAGATTTCCAATTCTGCAGAAATAGGCAAAATTGTGTGGCCTCCATCGGCCTAAACCCAGCTCAACCCATTCCTCAGGGTCTCCCCTCGGAACGCACCCGAAGACTACGAGTAAAACAAACGACTAGCAGCGGCTGCTTGCCTGCCTGGAGTACGGTTGACTTCGCCTCGATGCATAAATCATCTGCAAGAACAGATCCCCGTCCTTGCCAACGGTTGGGGCACGGACGAAACAACAGAAAATAGGAAATCGTGCCTGACGTCTGGCACTCGGAAGCTGCCAGTGGAGCGGTGATGGTTTACGCTAATTTGGAACCATAAAACATTTGCCAGGATACGAGACGAGAGCGCAAGGAGACCACCCCTGACTCGAACTCGGTGGTGGCTCAACGTTTCCGGAATGTTCGGTTGATGGTTTCGAATGTGGTTTTGATTTCCAAAATACTTTTGCTACGTCGTTCCAGTTCAAAACCAGTTCTAAATGAACCGGGGGTTCGGTAACTTTCACTCGGTACAGTGGACGCTGTCAATTTAGTCTTATCCAAGATAGTTCTATCTGCCACCGCCGCATTCAATGGCTCATCCTGAAAATGATCCTTCTTCGCTACGTGATTCTTGGGTGCGAGTTCCTTCGTATCACATTTCTCACATTCGAACTAAACACCGCCGGTATCACATTTCTCTTGAAACATTGAAAGGTCAGTTCTACAGAAAAAAAAAACTTGCAACACTTTTAACCAGACACGTGAAGAGAACATTTGAATATTTATGTTTTCCCCCCGATGACTTTTCAATGGAAATCAAAAGAAACCTCGTCTAAACCCAAATAAAGAGAGAAGAGCCACCCACTTTGGCCTAAACACTACGGAGCATAGATGCATTTGCGCAACATCTAAACATGTTTCTGCGACTTCACGGCATGCAACATAAATTTCTCTCGAGTGGAGAGCTCGAGTGGAAAATGCTCAAAAGAAAGCCGGCCTGCAGTGGTTTTTCGAAATGCAGAATCATGTCGCTCGTTCTCAAACCCGTACTGTCCTTACTTCTTGGGAATCTTTGTTAAAGATTATGCAAGACTTCGGTACTGAGAAGATCCCTTCCTTTTCGACTTTGTAACCCCATTTGACTTTCTCAGTCCACCATTTAGGATTTAAAAGTTTCAAATCAGAACAGACCCTTCGAAAAAGTGTCCTTCAAACTTTGGGAAGATTTCAGCACCCTTCACCATCTGTTTAGACCGCCGGATGAGGGTCTGGCGAAGTTTTTATTCGTATTAGCGGCTTTTAAAGGACTTTCACAAAGTCATCGAAACTCCCTTAAAACATAATTATCAAAATGACCGAAAGAGAGAGGGAGAGAAAGGTCAGTGAAACGAAATTGAAAGTCAGCACTGTAGCATTCTTTCTGGTCCTGATTGCCATGTTGCCCCTTTTTGCATTGAAGCTCTCCCGCGGTTTGTGATGGCAAATGAGGAAAAATAGAAGCTTAACATAATTTCGAAACGGTGTCCGTTCGGAATGACCCAGAAAACAGAACCCAACGACAACAAACCAAGCGTACCGGTGTCCCAGCTGTCCTTTTTGCGGCGTCGTAATTAATAATTCATAACATGGCGCACGGGCGCACATGCAAGTGGCCAAAGGTTCGCCTTTCCGTGACGCTGACCAGTTATTGTCGTTTGTCGCGCGATCGTCGGTACGCTATCCTTTGGGCTGCCTTTCGCGCCAGAGTCAAGTCCCGAAAATCTACCCCAAAAAGCCTCCGCTTGGTAAGCGCCATTTTCACGCGCTTTATCGTCCTTCCGGGAGCTGTTGGTGGTGACGTTCCGACCTTCCAGGACTCTTTTATTATGCTGGAAATCGCAACGACACCAGTGGTCGTGCCCGCCGAGGCGAAGAGGCATCCTTGGTGTCCGGTGACGATGGATACATTAACGGGAACCTTACGGACAAGCCACCGGAAGGAAAGAGCGTTTGTGCGGCGGAGAACGGTGAGCGAAATAAATGTCTGTTCAAAAGAGGAAAACAACGCCATTACCGGGCCCTTCCATAAGGAGCGGCCAAATTAGTAGTATATCACCGATGCCTCTTGTTGTTTAGTACGCATTCTTGTGTTGTGAACATAAACAGCAAGTCACGTATGGTACACGCGTCGTCCTGTTTTTGTTTTTGCCCGGAAGCACATTTTTATCGTCCATTAACGGAAGTGTACGAAGTGTGTACCGTTCGCCGTTCTAGTGACATCTGTCACGTGGTAATTATCCTTTTTTGGGGGCAACGCTGGCGAGAAGTAGTGGCATAACATCTGTTCTGGAACGAACACTTAACTTTGGTTGGCACTTTTTTTTGCGATGCTATCCGCTACAAGACGCTTGCTTTTACCGGGATAAGAGGCAGCTTGACAGTCTACAATATGTGTTGCTCTAATAACACACCAGAAATTTATTACCTTTATCGCACTAAACACGCGTGTGTTTTTGCTATATCTAAAACAATCACCAGTAGTTTAATTTAACGCGAAACTCTCAAGAATCAAGGGAGTACAAAGTTCACATCGAAAACCCTTAACCTCCGGCCCTTGCCACTTGCGCCAGGTCGAAGGGTTTGCCCGACAAATTGTCTTATCATTAAGGTCGTAGCAAGAGAGAAGACAAAGTTTGGCCAAACCCTTCCCATGATAAGAGCTTGAAAGGCCAATAGTAAATGTCGTGCACTCGGTCTCGTTTAAGCTCTCGTTTGTAATTTGCGGAAAACTTTCCATGCCGACGAAAATGCCGAACCTATTAGCAGACAGCAATTCATATTGAGAGTTAACATTATGGAGTTTGAAAAGTTTCTTCGAATTCCTTGAAAGATTGCCTTGCCAGATGGTTTCATCTTGAGTTCAACTCATTGTTAAATCAGACGACGAAAGTAGCGAAAGGGATTCGTTCCGTAACAAATTATGCATTTATTGCCCGACGGTGTGAAGTGAAGCTAACGGACAGGCCGCGACCAAACGCCATCATTGAGCGCAGACCTTTTCCGAGGAAAACCTAAGCCACGATGTCACTGCAACTTCTGGTAAGGGATGTAAAATGTTGTTGAATAAAATAAGCCACATGCGATGCTCGCTCCCCTGCACAGGAAGAAGCGTGGTCACCAACGGGAAACAACGCCGTTCGTCGGCATCAATTATGCAGCAAGCGATCCAATCCATAGGTGGAGCATTTCGTTGACTGTCTGGCGTTAGGGTCAACTGGCGAGCGTGCAATGGACAACAAGCGGAATGAAAACTATCCCATTGTGAGGAAATTATGCTGGTAGTGAGTAATTCAACGGTTCACAAGAGAAGGCGCCCGCATCAAACTTTAAATATCTCGCTGTGATCTACGTGATAAATCGTTTAATCACTAACGTGAATTCATGAAACTAGTTTTACGGTTAATGCAACGAATGGTGTTGGAATCGAAACCAAAAATCAACGAATTCGGCAACTAAATGATATTTGCTTTTGCAGCTCCGAAACCATATCATGAAATCATTATTTACCATCGCAGCACTATTTCGCATTGCAGATGTCGCCATTCGATATGTCATAATTAATAGGTCACAATATGTTGCAAACCTGCACTCAGAGAGCACGAATATAACGCTCTCCTTCCGCGAATTCACACGCTCATTACCGATTCCCGGAAAAGCTCACGATCCAATCGTGACTACAACCCAATCGGACGTGACTATAAGCGCCATCATGAGGGCACATGAGGACAATCGATCGATCGCGTTCTTCTTCCGAATTCTATTTCCGTCCGGGCGTGACCGTAAATCTCTTCACCGAAATGAAACATTCATCATCCACTATTTGCCACTGCCAACGACGACGAGTTACGAGGTGATTGGTCTCCTTCACGGGCCCACCACTGGAAGCCTTCACGAGCTCCTTCAAGATGTCAACCACGAACCCGAAAACCAACCAGAGCGAATCGATCGGCCACAAACAGGCGGCCACGAAAGGGGCATTCCGGGTAGCAGTTTCCGAGGAACTGAAGTTTCTTTCCGCGCAGCAGCTGGGGCACGTAAAAACTTTGCGATTTCCCGACATTCGACGGCGTGCGTCGACCCGAAGAGGCCCGACGTCCGAGGACGAGTTACACACGCAATAAAGCAACGAAAATTTACGCTTATGGATTTGTGTTGTCCCCTTTCGGAGGTGATTAAATATAAGCAGCTGATTTACGATCCAGCATGGGTCGACCCCGACGAACTGAACTGCGCACCAAAGGACTGTGCAGGTGCAGGGTGGTGGTTTCTGCTCCAAACAAATAAAAATCCATCATCCAGCACGGCCTATCTGCTTCGATGGAGGGAAAAGCGGTAGCAGTATAAAATCATCGTGAGTTAATACGGATTATTAACATTATGATGAGGGGTGGCCGGGAAAGCAATCTGCTTGAAGCCATTTACCAAAGGAAAGAATGCATAAATGTCTTTTCGCTCTAGGTACAAGCATTGAGTCATAACCTGAGGACCATCTTTCACTGTGCGAGAAGCAACTTCCAGCTAGATGACCAAGAATAGCGCAATCTGTTCCGAGACCGATTACATGACATAGCTCCCACGTCTCCCGTTATGTTGTATTGTCGGTTAATATGTTGCTTTCTTTTCTATTCCAAAGTCACCAGTCGGATGCTGTGTGCAGCGCCACAGTTATCTATAAAGGAATGTCCCCCGCGCAACATGAATGCGCTTTGCACATGCCAAAATGATTAAGTACGCTTCCGGCGAATGCACCGGCTTGACCAGTAGCAACACAAGGCAACGTGAATCATGGGCCTGGAATCTGCCGCACCGCGTATGGCGCCAGGGCCGCAAAAGGCCATTCACGTACCATGCCAACAGCATGGCATCAATGCATAGTGCCGTCGGCGCTCGCTGGTACGTGATACGGGGAAAAAAGGGGGTAAGAACCCAACGGTCGCAGAAAGTTCACTAGCAGAACCGCGATGGTGTGACTCAGTGTCCGATATGAAGGGCAAGAACATGAAGTGAGCATATGCAACGGTCGCTGGAGTGGTAACCTTTCGTTGGTTTTTGCAGAACCCCCTCTTCCTCGGCTGTATTTACCTTTTCCTGAATGTGATAACGCACCCACCGATTAGCAAACGTTCAATGTGTACCTACTCGAAGTGAAGCAACAAAGTACTTTGAAAGAGTATCTGGATACAACGCAAAATACAAGCAAAAGGCTGAGTGCTCTTGTGGTGAACTTTTGCTGCAATCTGCTAATACAGCGACCGCTGAACATGACTCTCGTCATAACAAGCGAAACAGTTCAAGGTTTACGTGCAGTACGCTCACTCTAGCGTTCCATCTCCAGCAACTTCTATGCGAATATGACCTCCCAAAGTCATAACCTATAAATACTGTCTATCGCGGTGCGCCATCTGTTCTCCGGCGCCTTAATCGAGCGATCTTTAACAACGAACTCCGCTTCATCGGCCTCCCTAAATGGACATTTCCCGCCTTCAACGATACGTCAAATCGTCAAATCGGTCGCGTCTAGGTCCGGGCTCTGGGAGGATGGCGCCAGCACGCCAGCAAACCGTCGATCGAATGCACAGTTGCACATCGAGGGGGCTCGTTTGTATTCATGCGCGCCTTGGTAATTAATTTCAACTGCGGCTCGAGCTGTGTTGTGGAGTTAGTCAGAGGACGAGCATCATTCACGAGTGTCCTACTGAGCGAGTATGCTAAGTATGGTTTAGCCCCCTCTCCGCGGACGTGGTGTGGTGAGGATACAATCAGGTCATATGCATAACTCAATTACGCTTTTAGCAGCGGCCCCTTACCTACGGTGAGAGAGGGAAAACTTGTCTCTTGACTCGAAGCGCACTACACAAAACATCGTTCTTTTTCCGGGGAACTCGCCCGGGTGTCACTGGCAGCTTCGAGTGGACTTGGTCGATTTGTAGGAAAATTGTCGCAAAACTTTCACCACAAGGCGTCCACACACTCATGTACCAACTGGCCAGGCTTGACCAGCGCGTGCCACTTTGCACACCAACTTTCCAGCAACTCGTTCGATTGAAGGAATGCCACATGAAGAGGGACTTTGCCGACTGGTCACCAAACTTCCTCAGCTAACAGCTTTCCGAATTTCGCTTCCTGCTCGGTGTTCCTTCACCGTGGGCCCCGGGGGCCTCGGGGCTATCTTTTTCGCTCCCTGATAGATTCCACTCGCGTGGGAATTGGCTGTTCGTGACCGGAAATTCAAACCGTCTTTTCCCGCGCCTCTCGCACACGGTACACCGGTGGCACCAGGGATCGTTCATACATTACTCCCCTTCCCTGCCC
The DNA here is from genome assembly GCF_943734665.1 of Anopheles aquasalis. Lineage (NCBI taxonomy): Eukaryota > Metazoa > Arthropoda > Insecta > Diptera > Culicidae > Anopheles > Anopheles aquasalis. The sequence goes on along the minus strand of NC_064878.1, from coordinate 65,491,280 downwards.
AATCGAGCAAATCGAAGCGAAAGCTCAACACGACGATCTGTTAATGGACCCATATCAGCTCGTAATAATCTCATCGATAGAGACCTGATCAGCGTTTCAAAAAAGCGTCTCCAAAAACGGTAGTCCCAACGCCAGGGACCAGGTAAAAGGGCACAACGATGACTCGAGGGTCAACTGTGCCCCATTCGTCCCTCTATAAATCAGTACAACCGTCGAAATGTGCCTATCAGAG
>NC_064878.1:65481048-65486048 GCF_943734665.1 Anopheles aquasalis | reverse complement strand
CAGAAGCGAGAGCTTTACGTCTTCTGGAGCCCATCTTCTGCCTCATCTTGACTGCATTCTTGGTAGCACTAGTGTGAACGCTAGTCACAGTGCTCGCAACCGTGTGGTAATGAGTTCTGGACGCTTGTGCATACACCGAGAACACCGCAGGGTTTCGAGAGGGTTACGTGCCAGTGAAAGCGGCCATCAACAGCTCGCCAGGCCCGCTGGCACGTTGGTTGGATGGCTGGCGTCAAAGGGTACCGCTTCTCTCGGGCGTTTCCCTTAGCTGCACGCGTCCACATTCCCAGACGTAGAAATTCCGACATCGTGTCGTCCCGTCCGGTCCGGTATCGGTCGGAATCTAGCGAACGCAAAGCGATTCGTTCGTGATACACGCGTGGAAATGACACAATACCGACACGTGGCTTAGATGGGTCGAACTCTACCGGGCCAAAGGTCTTCCAACCAAATCGTGCCCAACGTCGATGCGGTTGGTCAATTTTGTGAAGTGCATCTGGGGAAATTAAGTGACGGAGAAAGATTTCAATCTCTTCAAGGTAAGAAGAAAGGAGAGAAGAAATTCATTCCACCCCGTTATGGAAGGTCAACAGCATGCAAGCGGTATCCGATCAATATCAGATGGGTTCGGGGCGATTCGGAACAAATCCCATGGTTCGAGATGGTGCTGCTGATTGATCCAACATCCACAGCTCCAAAAACGTACCTTTTCTTGTACACCATCTCTTTTGTTAAGCTCTTGAGTGCGGTTCCAATCAAATGTAAACATAAGCAACCTTATGGCTTGTTGGCCAGTGCTGGTCAGTGGAGTCCAGATGAGCACCAGCATAATGGTCGGTGATCTCTAGCCAAACGCCAGTTGCCGGGGCGCTCGTTTGCTCCGAGACATTAACGAGCTGCAATAACAATAGACGAACAAATTGTACGAATCACCACTCGGGTCAGCACGAAGAGGTCGCCAACCAGCGTCTTAAGAGGCGGCGCAGATGTTTATTTTTGATGTCCCCACGGTGGTTCTTCGCAGAGGAAAAGATGATGATGATGATGATGATGATGATGGGGCTTCTGTTCTGTTTCCTTGCTCTCTCTTTTATTCTCTCGAGGTGTTGATGTTTGCTATCAGAATTTAATTAAAAACGAGCCACCAGCGGTAGAACAATGGTGCAAGCAACGGAAGCCCAATGGAAACCATAAAATACTATCACCAGAGAAAAGGTTGTTAGGATTAATTGCATTCCACACAAAAAGAAATGCTTGCATAATCAGCCAAGTGGGAATGAAGATTTATAAGAAATCTATAAATGAAAAATAAAGAAGAACAGAAAATCTTTGCACAACTCGCTCATGTTGGATCGTGAAAAATGGCGGATCGAAATCAAAGAGCATTTTTGTGATTCCGGGAAAAGGGAATAGCGTTCATACCGGGACCGCCCTACCGCACGCTAAAATATAAACAAATGACACCGAGGCTCTGCTAAACCATGAAAACCATAAGAAGACGTAAACATACTGGCGACCACCAAATATGGAACGCAGCACACTGGATTGGACGCTCCACATTTCGGGTGAAAATCATGAACCTCATCTCGTATTCCATCCTCTCGCAATGCGACCCAAAAGATTGTCGGCATGTTTTGAAGGCACCTTACCCACAGCATGGCTCATATAGCATCTTCTTTGAACGATCGTTCGGGTCCGGACGATGACAAAAAAGAAAACGTTCCCAAAACAAAAACTCCCGGCCGTTTTTTCTACTCCTTTTCGTTGGTGGCCTTCTCAAACTCCGGCTCGTTAGATGTCATATTTAAACTGTCATATTAAACGAAAAGAAAAATGACAAACCGCACCAAGAAAACTGTATATACAGAGCAAGAACTCACACGTCGAGGCCGTTGGTTTCATTAATTTAAACATAAACACACCACGGCTCACCAAGGCGGAACAAGGCGACAGCCCGATCCTACTCCCACGTCCAATCGAGCGCCATTACGTATCCTTATGGATGGTTTAGGAGCGTCACAAATCAATACCATCGGGGCATTGTATTGCACAACCCAATGACCTTCCTCAAAACGAAGCATCGGTATTAAGCTCGGTTTGTTGGGGTCTGCTCGAAAGATGAAGGAGACAACCTACCAAAACGGTCACCTGACCAACACACGCCCCCGCTTATAAATCAGTAGACCCAAAGGATGAGTCCAGAGGAAAACGATAATGCGGGACGAGACCCTCTTTAAGAAATAAACCAGTCCACAGGCAATGAAAGAGAAAACGAAAAGTTCAACGACATTGCCGCTACGCCGATCGAAACGTGTAAAACTATCGAAAAAAGAATAAACTAGATACGATAATATGGTACACGAGTTCAGGGACAAGTGATTCTTATCTTAAAACCTTAACTCGCTCTTTCTGTAAAAGCATACCGCACCCCTCGACACGTGTGAAATCATAAAACACGTTAAGACGTTGAAACGTACTGGGCTCGTGACAGAAGGTGACGAAACAGGAAGAAGAGCAAGTGCAATCGCCACGATCGTAGAATGCACACACCTCTGAAAAGGGCAGGCCTTGGGAAAAGAGTTGTCGGTTTCGTTCACCCGTTTTTGTGTTTGATTAAGCAACTCAAGTGAACAGATCCCAGGAACTACAGACTGCAGAGAGATAAAAAGATCCCACATGCGTCTTGACACCCCAAAAAAAGGGCAAACAAATTCGGAAAAGGAGAGGGCTCGCGCCGGTTCAATATTTGGTGACAAAGATACAATAACGTGTTATCCATCCGTCACCGTTATCAAGCCGTCTGCTAGCGTTTGAACGACCTCAGCGACATACACCGCGTGGATCGGGACACGGGGTTTGAAGTGACACCTTATTAGGGGAGGGGGATGGGGATTAGACATCGGTTGTTCAAATCCATGTTTGACAAGCGGACTTAGCTCCATCCCTAGGAAGCATAGAAAGTGGTCGTCTCCATTCCATTTTATTTTCTCCAGCTCCATTTTCTTCCCAACAAAAAAAAATGCCCCCAATGTAGCCCCGAAGAAGTGTCAACCCGTGTTGTACCTTGAGAGCCCTTTTTGGGACTCACTAAAAGCTCCATGTTCGGCCAAATTTTGGAGCTCCCCCTCCCTTCATGTCTAGCGATGCTCGGCATAGACGTGACACCATCGACAACAACGTTTGGAACGCGGCGAGCGTTGATCCGTTTACTCATTTCCTGTTACCGATCATACCATCCAGCCAACCGACCCATGATAAGTCCATGATTTGTTATTTTCAATTCCAGTGCCGTGCATTTCTAGCTGGCAGCTTTCGGAATTGAAATGTGCGGTTTCCCATATCCACTGGATCCGTCCGAAGTCCGAAACCGGCCAAAGAACTATCCGAATCCAAAGTTTATGCTCGTAGAGGATTATGACGTTCGTGTGTTACCGAAGCAATTTCAACTGTCGGTTATCATTATCAGTAAAACTGGGCAAAGGGATAGAATAACTTTTACCTCCGGCTCTCTGTATGGCCCGGAACACCGGATTTGGGGGCTCCATGAAGGCACATAAAAAAACTATGCTTACCAAAAATGTATTCCCACATTCTGTTTGTGTTTTCACCATAAAAAAGACCCGGGGAACTTTATCACCAAGTCCGATAGCATGGGTTTCACGCCAGCAAAGCGCACCAGCAACGACGGACCGCTGTTACGTTTGTGCGATAGTTGGTTAGTTGGTTTTGAAATCGATTTTTCTTGTTTTGTGGAAAGTTTACTTTTAGTCGATAAGCGTTCAGTGGCCACGCCCCACGTGGTGAATGTGTCATGTGGCGCGTCAAGTGTCCAACCGATAAGCAACCGGTGGTATCATCAGCTTTAAACGAGCACTCTTGGGGATTGTGAGAGCGGAAAAAAGGGCTGGGATTAGTGCAATGGCTTTAAGGTGGGAACGGCACTTCTCCTTGATATTGCTGGTGCACCTACTAAAGAAGGGGAGAAAGTGCAGCCATTGCTTATCAGCACTAGAAGCAATCAGCGTCACCTTCGCTTCTCGCAGTTCGTTGAATCGGACGCGAAAGGTAATTGAGAGGCGTAGCTGCCAGTGGGGTTATGCTGATAGCCGGATTATCCTATACAGGGCTCTAGTGAAATTGTGGCACATACCAACACCCGTTATTGCGCTTTCGGGACCATCATAATCAGCCAGCTGGCAGGTTGCGATTAGGACGGCACCTGGCTGCTGTCGCCGGGACCCGAAAGCTCCGATTCACGGTGGATTAAGGACATGATTACAGTATTTCGGATTGAGTAACACCGCGGGAGTGAAGCTTCTTTTCTGCACCACTTAGCTTCCGATGGGTTGGAACGCGAGGGCGGAGGAAACCATCGCTACCGCTCGCCGGCGCTTTAAGCGTTCCGAAGTGCCGTACCCTATTCCTTCCGCCATTTACGACCCCGCACCCTTGGCGTCTGTTGACTTTAATGGTTTGGACCTTTTGCCCGCGTACATCCCCCACCTGAATTAGTTACAGGAAGCGAGCACCGAAGGGAAGGATCGTCCACATCCTCAAGAGAAAGCGCGAAGAAGAATGTTACTTCGAGACTGAGAGAGGGAGAGGGAGAGTGATAGAGAAGGCAAAGGTTGGTAATCCCGTACACAGCCTCATACTTAATTCAAGCAACTGCTGCTCGGCCCGCTTGGAAGGAACTTTGCCTTTTACTGAAAAAGAGAAAAAAAACAATTCTCCATAATATTCCCTTAACTTTGTACCATTCCGTTTCCACCGTTCGGCGTGCGATGGGAAGAACCCACAGAAACTCCAAAATGATTCTGGCAGAGCAACTCAAATTCTCTACGTTACTTCCGCTGCTGGTATCGATTTTCCATTCCGATAGCGGAGTAGGCTACTCCAAACGAAATTCTCCTTCTCTACCAAGCTCTACACGTATTGATTCGTTCAAAATGGAGTTCTGCATAAGAACGCCGTGCTTGATGATGCTATTGCATCACCGA
>NC_064878.1:65463548-65473548 GCF_943734665.1 Anopheles aquasalis | reverse complement strand
AGAAAACTTTTGACAGTTCTGTAGCTTGTTTTGGTTTTCATCGGAGCTGCTGCGGTTTCGCGATTTGCGAAGTACGAAATCCGTAAAGAAAGTTAAAGTGTTGAAAGTTTTATTTTCACTACTCTAGACTAGGCCAGGCTTTCAATTCCTTCATGAGATGATTTAAATGGATGGCAAATTAAAAGGAAGATTCCTCGTGCTCGCGGAAAATGCGATCGAGACAGCAGCAACAGGCCGGTACATCTCGATCACGGAACGATGAATCCGCGGAGAGTGATAACGCACGGCACCTTGAGATGGACCAGAATCAGCTAGAAAGCGTGCTTCACGATGTGCGTGTGCAGTTTGAGAAAAAGTTCCACTTCCGGCCCATCTCGGAGGAATCACCGCGACGAGATCTGCTGCCCCCGCTGGACACGCTCTACCGGTGCCCGGAGTACACGGTGCCTTCGCTGCAGGAACAGAAACGGCATCTCAATGATGTCAAGAACCGGCTGAACGATTTCGAGATCAGCGATTGGCATCAGCACACGCGGCATCGATCTTCCTTGCTGCCGATTCTGAACGAGCTGCGGTACCGTGTAAAGGGCGAGTTTGTGACCCAAGCTTTCGCCAAACTGTACGAATGTGTGGCCGCTTACGAGCTTGTCGACACGGAGGCACCCCACCTCTACAGTGTGCATCTGTGCGAAGCCCCTGGAGCGTTCGTGACCGCACTGAATCACTACATACGACTCAACTGCCGGCCACGGACGGGTTGGGATTGGTTCGCTTGTACGCTGAACCCGTACTACGAGGGTAACTGCCCGGGATACATGATTCCGGATGATCGCTTTATTCTCCACACCCTCGACCGGTGGTGCTTCGGTGTGGACGCCACGGGTGACATTCTTGTGCGAGAGAATCGTGCTGCCATCATCGACCGCAGCCGGCAGTGGCCAATGGTAGGTGTGGCGAAGAGATCTTCAATTATGCGACGACGGTAATCATCTAACCCTTTCCATCCTCGTTGCAGGTTCATCTGGTGACGGCAGACGGATCGATCGATTGTCTGGATGTTCCTGAAGAGCAAGAGGAACGGGTATCGGTGTTGCACCTTGCCGAAACGATCATAGCACTCAGTGTACTCGGTATTGGGGGACACTTCGTGCTGAAGATGTTCACACTGTTCGAACATTCCAGCGTCAATTTGCTCTTTCTGTTGCACTATTGCTTCGAAGAGTTGCACGTTTTTAAACCTTGCACCTCGAAACCGGGCAACTCCGAGGTGTATCTAATCGCAAAGCGATACCGTCGACCGACCGGCATCGATGCGTATCTCGACCGAATATACGATCAACTGCTGCTTACCGATACTACCAAACCCCGGACTACACTCTTCGATCCGGCCACGATTCCAACAGCGTTCGTAGAACAAGTAACCGCCTGTGCCAACCAGTTCGTGCGCTGGCAGTCAGATGTTATTGAAAGCAACATTCGCTTCTACGGCACAACCGATCCTCGTGAGGACGAAAGACTGATAGAATTTAAGAAAACGATCGCGGCAATGTTCTTCGAACGTTACCGTATCACACCCATCCGTGCTGCCGAGCGGATCGTACGCGGCATTAACGTTGCCAGTGGTTCTAATCTGAACCAAAAGGAATCACATGGCACGTACAATGAGCGACGCGTGCGAGGATCGACGTTGAGCGTGCTGGAATCCGTGCAAGCGCTACGCGAACGACTCGATCACATTACGCTTACACGCCAATCGATCTATCCTGATGCACAGTTTGATGATATGCCCTCGAGGAAGCGGGGGCCATCGCACGGTCTGGCCGTGCTCCAGGAGCTAGCCTTTACCGTAGGAAAACCGGTGGCGAGAGTTAGAAATTCCAAATTCGCACTCATCTCCTATCTTCGTTTGTTAAACGAAACGATCGATTTGTACCGATCAGTGATCGTCGATGAGGGTGCGCTGCAACGCCAAAGTAAAAACATCGTTCGAGCGGAAGCAAATGGTACGATCACGGTCGATATACTAGCATACGCTTCGATTACCAGCTACGATCGTTTCGAGAAGCAACTGTTTCACACTATCGTGTGCAAGATAATGCATTTTGTGCATGCGACTGGGGCAACACCGAACGGTTCACCGACTCAGCTGATCCTTGAAAATTGGCTCGCTCTCACTCAGTTCAGTGTTGGAATGCTCTATCTACTGAAGCTGTATGTGTTCGAAAGCATTGAACCGCTGTCGCTAACACGTCTCGCTTTACGACGCCTTCGACCGGATGCGGTCACGAATCTGCTAACCCTGAACGATGCATTCAGTAGCTGCGTGGCGTCGACACTTCCTGGTGCCTCGAAAGCGATCCTTACCCTGGTGCCCATTACCTCACTGCTGGACGGCGACTTTCAGTACGCCGTGCTGAACTACAACAACTCGCTGTGTCTGATCTACTGTGCGCGACTGTTGGATGCTGTGGAGAAGACGCACATGGCCAAATGATGTGCCGCCCAGAAACGAGAATGAAAATAAGATAGGCGTTCAATAAATAAATTTTAATCAATTTTAACTCAAAACCATAGATTGAAAAGGTGTGAATCAGCGCATTCTTGGATCCGAATCGAGCAAAACATTCGATTATGACGCCACCTTTGATGGTGTACAAAAAATAAGTCCGCCAAATGGTGGCGCCCCGAAACGTGATTGGCAGTTGACCAGATCGATACATGCGCCACCGGGCCATGCGGGTCGGTCTGTCGATCGCTCTTATCAGCGAAAACAACGTACGCGCTGCTCAAGCCCCTCCACCGTGTGATTCCAGAGGGGGAATTTAGCGTCCAAAAAATATATATGATTATTGGTTGCGCCCCGCAGCGGTCAGTCGTTTGGTGGTGGTGCAGAAAGTGCCTTCAAATCCTGACGCTTATTTTTCCGTTTCGAAGTTCGGTTTATTCATCTAGAGAGGCAAGTGAGATCAACCATGCGTTTCCTGTGTTTTGCAACGTTATGTGGTATCCTGCTGATGATCCTCATCGCACCGAGTAATTCTAATCCGCTTCTGATCGGTAAGTGCCGGTTTATTTTAATGCGTAACATCTATTTGTGAAACGGCTAATCGAGTGTAATCTTACTTCAATTTTCAACTGCGGCACTGCGTCATTTTACACAGATTCTACCGACGACAGTGCCATTGGCTTAAGCCAGTCGCGTGTTGGAATGGTGCAAACGCTTACCTGTACCAATCCAACGTGCCTGGCTCAGTGTCGCGGACGTGGCTACCGTCGCGGATCGTGCCAGATAGGACGATGCTTCTGTTCGTACGTGTAACACGCTGGAGACAACCGCCATCCGCCTTTGGGAGTAGCGACGACCGACGGGGACCATGTCACTTATCTGCTCCGTCTGGTCCCCGGGCCGTTGACATAGTTGCTGCAGTGTAGATTAGATAAGATAGAGTAGAACAGAAAGGACAAGAACTTTCTTATTTTTTTATATTTTCGGGTAGATTGTAGACCACCCACTGTATTACCCAGCAGTTTGCCGAGCTGAGGGAACGCGTTCGTGACAGGCTCCAGGCGAGACGCAATTTGTTTTACTTCACCGTGCGTCCATCAGCGTTGGCTGTGGTTAGCTGGATTCAAACAGATCGAATGAAAAACAGAACTAACGGCATCAAAGTGAACATTTGATTGGAAACAAATACAATATCTCTATACACAACAATTACAGCCAATAAAAGATAGATTTAGTAATACGACAATAAATAGAAGTGGTTTATCGTCTTAAGATACCCCAGCATGATGACGTGATAGTTTTTTGCACCTTTAAAAATACCTTCGACGCTTTCTTTCATCACCGCATCCATCTTGGCAATCCGGTAACTAATTCGTTTTGCATCGCTTCACTGCCAGGCCATCTGAGGATGAAATACGTGCTAAACAATTAGCACATCGCTTGTGGAAGTTATTTCACGGTGTAACCTCGGATCTACCCGCCACCATCGCCATGTCACGTGTACGCTAAATCGACTTTAGTATTGCCACAGCTGAACGCAATCGATATTGTACCCCAATTCTTACGCGGTTAGTTGGTTCATTCAAAATCGATCGTAAAAATGAAACATTGGGTCCTATTGAACATGTGACGATATAGCGATCGATCGCCGCGGCGTCGGGCATAATGCGTCTCCATTAAACAACTGTACCCGCTACACGCGGTGCTGGCCGATAGAGTGATGTGCAACAGATTCTAAACCGAAATGGAGGTAAATGTTTTTTTAGTGGGTTTTTTTTCTTCTGAGATACATTGGAATGATTCATCTAATGGTTGAATGAATCCCTCTCTCGTTTCGGTTTGTCACACTTTCCCTTCAGCAAATTCCATGCAATTCAAATGCAAAAGACGAGCGAGCAAACATTTACGATTGTCGCTAGTTGGAACGTGGAATTTAAAATTAATCCAAACGGAGAGCCACACCGAAGTGAATCTCTCGCCAACACGAATCGTCAGCAGAATCCAAGAGAGCTCCCGGTATGGAGAGTGCTGCATGAGCCCAGTCGTGAGCAACAAGAGCCCGTTAATTGAGGTGGGTCCTCCCGAATTCGTCTGAATTTACGAACGGTAGATGCCGACACGTCCACACGAGGTTTTATCACGGCTCGCGGCTTTATCAGTCACCGTCCGTACCTCGACGCGCACGGACGGACATCGGCAGCGAGCTGGAGACCACGTGTTGTGTGCCGTCGTTTGTGTCGCGTATATCGTCCCTCCATTGCGTTTCGAGCATTGCAGATGTGACACCCACCAGTGGCTTGTGTTTATGCAGTGAAGGAAATAATAGCAGACCTCATCACCAGCTTCTTTCCAGCGAGAATATTTTGGATGACCATGAAATTTGCAGAACCGACGAAAGGTGGTCAACTAAACGGTTCAACTGCTAGGCGTTTCCACCGCGATGATGACGCTACTGGCAGACGGATTAATAATAGCGGCAGCGGCATCATGATCGTTATCAACGTGGTTGTGTTTGTTTTGTAAGTAACGTTTTAATTCCGAATAATAAAACATAAACCACACCGGGGCGCGTTCAAGGGAACGAAGTGAGGGCAGCTTTGGCGGATTTCGCTCCAAAACCAACTCAACTCATAAACACACGCTGGAATGATGTAGGTAAAGGTCCCCGGACCATCTGTCTAGAGGCCAGAATCAAAAGCCTGACGACGGTTGAACCTTTGCCGGCATCTCGTCTGGAAACTTCCACTTGGATGTTTGCATGATGTATGATAAATCCCATGTTAACCGTACAACAAAATACAAACCACCTCTGCCTGCTATCGCCAGCATCTCTCTGTTTGCCGTTGCTCTTGGAGTGTGGGATGTATTTTTGGAGGCGCTAATTACCGACGGTTTAATCCGAACAACGGGCGGTTTCCATCCGAACAAGCAGTCGGGCGGACTGCTAGGAGTGCCGTGGGTCGCGCTTAAGCCCGGACAAGCGTATCCGAGATCGATCGAAATGATGTCAAGTGATGCAGACACACAATAGACAGTAAATAACGACTGGATAAGAGAATCAGTTCCCAGGAGCACACCGAGAGCAATTTTCCTACCCTGACGCAGATGTTTTTTGAAAGTTCGCGGCTCCTATATACTGCTGTAATCGCTTGCAGGACGCCAAATCGTCCCAATTAACTCCATTCAAGCGTGGCCTTCCCGGCAAGGATATCTTGTCTCCATCGAAAATGGGATTCACATCATATTTCAACCGAGTAAGATTGGATGTTTAGAAGAAAGATATCAGGATAACGTTGCCCTTTTGATGTGTAACATCGTTTCCCGCCATATGGGAATCCTTTTTTGTTCACTTTTACTTTGTATGTAATATTAATACAGAAGCTCTTTGAGAACAGATCCATCCAGGTCTGCTTGTTTGTGCTCTGTAAGCATTCTGGAAATGGAAATTCTCTTTCCAATAATAGAGGAGAGACTGTAGCAACGGAAAAAATAAAAATCAAACAAATCCGGTGCTGAAGGTCGGTAAACAAAGATACAGAAGAGGCTCCAGAAATGGGTTCCAAGTGTAGCTATTTTGAAAATCACTTAAGCAAACAATCGTTCACGCAGTACAACCGTTCGCGCGCGTTGCTGTGGCTCCATTTTCTCCATTTTTTTTTTTAATCTCTGGGTAGAAAATGTTTCCAAAAACTGGAAATGTTTTCGAAAAGATTCATCACTCCATCGGCCCCTTAAACGTTTCCATAGTAACACACCAGCCAATGGCATCCCAAAAACGTGAACCGTTCTGTGCCATTTAGGACCAAACAGGGTGAAAGTATCCTCTGTTTCTTATCAAATTTCCTCTTCTCTTTGGTCCTCGGAACCCACCCACTCACACAGTCTGGCCATCATACAAACGAAGCTGCATAAGTTTTAAACCGTCAGCCCTCTTGCAACCCCTTGTGTTGTCCCTTTTTAAAGCATCCTTTGTGCGGGCATCTTGGAAGATAAAAACCCGGCTACAGCGAGGCATGCTTGTCGCTTCCACTTGTTGGATCAACCGGAATGGAGGGTGGAGGTGTATCCCTTTCGGCGTAATTCATCAGAACTTTGGGTGTAGCAGTAGTAGTACTGTTCATATTCAAGGGTGGGGCATTTCGTTTCGTTCCATGTGCTCGATAAATGTGCTCTTCCGGGGGGAAACTTGCATTTAGCTTTGTTGCATTTATGTTGCATGAGCAACATTTTACCCAACGTTGACGATTTGAACGATATCCAGCATTCCGGAGGCACTGCTAAATTCTACGGAAAATTTCTGTGAAGGTATTGCTATATGTAAAGTACTTCAAAGAATGCAAATATCTCAAAGCTACAGAAGCATAAAACATATCCACATGGGTAATGCAAACTTCGTTTCTTAGTAACCATTGCATTGCGTATCGTGCACTACTGGAACTGGAACATTTGCAATCATTCAAAATCTACATTCCTTTACCGTAGAAATGCTCCCAAGAAAACTAATCCCGGGAGATTGATTAAAATCGATCCAGCCATCAAGCGTTCCCTAGCGTACTTTCGCGGATGCGACCAGAGATTCGCCGAAAGCAGCCAAACCGTGAACGCGTGGTTTTGTAAAAAAAAAACAACTTGATGTAATCACAGTTACATGCTTCGTGCGCGTCGTTAAACCAAAAACGGAAAAATATGAAGAATACCACAAAAAAAGATGAGAAAAAAATTGGTCAGGGTTGGACAATGGGTTTCGATTTGTCTTGAGTTCGAAGGTACGGTACCGCATATGGCGCCAATCAAGGGAGGTCAGTAGAGGGTGTTATACAATAATCCAGGAAAAAAATCCCCCAGCTGAACAACACTCGCCGCGGTCTGCGACACGATGAGTTAGCGAATGACCGGCAACGACATGACCTTGGTTTGATTATTATTTTCGGTTCTTTTTTTTAGACCTCTCGAAAAAACACGCTTTAAAACGCGCACACCCACGTGTGGAATGTATTGTACAGCACCGCGAATTGTAATGTGTTTCATTGCTGGAATCGACGGCATACTTTATAGAAGAATATACTATTTCAGTTTAATTGTATTTAGATTGTGTGAATCATTGAAGGTCACTAGCCCCACCGAGTTACTGAGAGGGTGTTTCAAGTATGTTCTTTATAATATTTCATCTGTAACCAATGGAAACGAACAGAAGGAATGTTTTGCAAAAACACACTTTACGGGGTGCTTTGCTTCGTAGCGCCAACCTTCACCGAAGAATCTATGTCTAGCGAGACTAAGGATGAAGGAACAGGGACGGAGTGGGATGAGTGATAAGCAATTCAAATTCAAATCACCAGATGGACGCGTGGGTTGAGGTCGTTTATCAAATCGAATCTTGAATCAATTGAAGAGCGATATGGGTATTTCATGAACAGAGCAAAAAGGGACGGGTGACAAATTAAGAGCTCAAACAAATGTGCTCCGAACGAACCTGTACCTGGGCTTTCTTGACACAAATTGATATCAATTGGGGATCATTTAACATTCATTAAACTACGGTTGAATGACGAGACCAGTCTATTGATTATTGTTCCGTTTCTTTCATTCTTGTATCGAATCATAAAGAACTGTGCTGCCGATGGGGACCGTGGCCCAGCTTCCACTTAGTCTGCAGAATCTCATCGTTGAAAACGTGGCAATAGAAGAGTGTGCCCTGCGGCCCGCGCTTACTGGAACACAACAGTATGGGAACAATCGGCCGTTCTGTGATTACTCGGTTCCGAATCGCACCGTGTGCTTCCGCGGTATTGATACGAAAAAGCTTCAGACGGGTGGAGCGAAGCTAAAGCAAACAAAACAACTGATTCTATGCGATTGGGCCACGCGTACCTTCGATCCGCTCATACTGACCAAGCTGGTACCGCAGCTGGAGCGATTCGCTTTGACCGGAAGGACATTGCAACGCTTGGTACACCACTTTCCGCCACTGTCCAAACTGCGTGAACTCAACATAACTGGCACGAGGCTTAATCATACTGATGCGAACACATTTTACGAGTTGGAGCAACTGAAGGTTCTCAATCTACGAGGCAATGAACTGGAACAGATTCAGCAGTACCGTTTCCTGAGCGATCATGTCGATATCTATCTGCAAGGTAACCACGGTCTCCTGGCAACCCATCTTCCCCACCACTGAACATTATTTCAATTCTACTTTCTTTCTCACCTGCAGGAAATACCTGGAACTGTACCAACGACATGATCTGGTTGCTGCGGGAACGATCCGATCAGTACGTTGATAAGCCTTCCTGGGTTTGCAAGGACTGGAAGTACACGGGACGACCGGTGGTGACGGCAATGGAGTACAAGCGGGTCGTACAAGAAAGCTGTCAGCACGAGGAGATCTGGAACTGCACTTGCCACGTGTCCTACTTGCGGTTAAGCGATAACGGACTATCCTTTCACCCGATGATTATGGTCAACTGTAGTGACCGGGGGTTCTATCAGTTGCCACAATATTTGCCCGGTAACACTACAGTACTGGACATTGCCAGGAATAAGCTTCAGTCGGTAGACAGCCTCACTACAAATGAACACTACCAAACGGTGCAGGATATTTACCTAGACGATAATCAGATTACTTCGATCGACATATTGGAGGACACGATTTGGTTGGATCATTTCCGAATTCTTAGTCTGCGAGGAAACAAACTGAACCGGGTGTGTGTGGGCGTTTCTCGATCAATTTTCCTTTTTTTTCTAATTACACTCAATCCACCATGTACCTCTACAGATACGGGTTTACAGTGTGGAGCATGCGATGGAACGGAACCCCGGTGTCGGGAAGCTGTACCTCTCCAACAATCCGTGGCGCTGTGGGTGTCGCTTCGCGATACGCTTCCAGCGGTTTCTTCGCAAACACGAATCACTGGTCGCGGACACTCGCAACATAACTTGCTACTTTATCAACGACGATGACGGCCGGAAACAGTACCTGCCCGTGCTGACACTCACACCGAACGATATCTGCCGGGCCTCGGAACCCAATACGGCCGCTTTCTACAACACACTCAGCATCATTTTTGCATCACTGATCGTCCTCATTTTCACTAAACTGGGCTACGATTACTATCGCTACCGGAAGTATGGAAAGCTGCCATGGTTGATCATGAAAATGCCCTAACATTCCATTCGTTCGCCTTTGGATAATCGTGGAGCTGGGAAACTGTACTTAAAAGCAAAACAGTCCAAACTGTAATCTGAATTGTGATAGTGACTGCTTGTGGAATGGACCTACGCGATGATCTCAAGTGCTTTGAGCCAAGGTCATTGTACTGGTAATCTCTTTGCTCGAAGCAACTTCTCACATCCGCTCTACCTACCAGTAATGTCCAAACTTCAGCTCATGTACTTTAGTTTGTAATGCGAATCTCGAAAAGACTTTCGATTTATTTGTTTTGATCATTGCGAATGTGTTGTAAGCTGAGTATCGAGCAGTTTTATCCTTTTAAA
>NC_064878.1:65448548-65456048 GCF_943734665.1 Anopheles aquasalis | reverse complement strand
AGAAACAGACCAACGGGATTACATTTACGTGTAACTCGAGTTCTTCCAAGCCTATTCATGTTATCCATTTGCCTCTTTGAGCCTTTCCAAAGCTCAGCTGACACGTTTCTTAGAATTTTGGTATTGCATGGTGCATCTACGACGAGATCGGCCCTGCACGCCTAGACGCACCGACATGCTGCATGCACTCGCTGCTACTAGCTACAATGAAATACTTCCTTCGCCGTTCGTGCGTTCCTGAACCATTCATTTAACGGTGATAATTTAAAATTAAAGCGTAACAATTAGCTCACACCGGTGCCGCGGTCTACCATCTCGTACTCTCGTCGCATACAGCACCATTGGCCAACGTGTTTTGGGGGGGTTTTATAAGTGGAACTCGCTCGTCTGCATCGATCACAGGAGAGGGCCCACGCTCCACACGCTCGGTTCGTATTCAATAGTCGATCGTCTCCTACGTTAAAGCCCGGAATCGTCTATTAAATGTTTATGCTCTTGATCACATAGTGTACGATACAGGCAAACACCACGAAACCCCCCAGCACGACCAAGTTGGTGCAAAGCGATTGCCAAATGTTACTGTCGTCCGCACCGGGCCGCCCGGGGATGAACTGACCACCGTCGACAGTTTCGGTACCATCGTTAGCGCTGCCAGGCGCTTCACCGTTGCTGGCATTGGCGGCACTGTCCCCATTGGCGGTTGCGGATTGCTGCTTTCGTTGCTCTTCGAGCTGCTGTAATCGTTCCGTGATCTCCTCGCAGATCTCGGGAAACAGCTCCTGAAAGACCTCGTTCTTCATGTTGAACGCCAGCGACTGTTGCGCGTAACGACGCTTCTCGTACGTTGTCGTTTCGCACGAACCCATCGTCGGGGTAGTCTCGAGCATGAAGCTCAACAGCCCCGTCAGAATGGTGGCCACCGACCACGCCGGGTTCCAGGTGTCCGGATGGAAGTCCGATATGCTGAGGCAGAGGCGTTTGTTCGTCTTGAAGCGGCCGTTCGGTGTGGTCATGTAGATCGACGGCGGTTTGAAGGGGAACTCTTTTGTAAACAGCAGTGTACCGTGGTAGTAACCACCGTAGTATGGTGAATCTTCCGGCCCTTTAATCACGTAGTGCCACTCGAGAATGTTCGAGGGTAACGGTTCTGCGGTGATGTAGGGTACTGTAAGAGAAAAAGAGTGAATTCGATTACCGATACAGATGCTGGAAGGAAAACAGTCACGAGTCGCCTTACCTGGATCGCGCTTTAGACGCATATAGTCCTGCTTCAACCGGCAGGTAGCCGTCGGTTTCGTGTTCGTCATCGTGGCACAAGTTGTCCTCGGATCACCTGGGGTCAGATATCACAGCAAGCGGGTACAATGTGTTCGTCCCGCACACAAACACAACAAAATGATGATCAAATTTGACAAAGGTCGCTGGCTAGAATTGGACAGCGAAGAAACTGACCATTAGATGGCCTCGTCAAAGATCGGATAAACACCGTCTGCGTCTTCCGGAATGTTCCGGGAGTACTGCGGAACGTACACAACGGAGCGAGTAATCAAGTTTACCGCTATCGACCGCTCACCTGCTGTACCTTGCAGATCCACGTATCTCCGCTGGGGACTTGGGGGTGTAGTAAAACAAGATGATCAAACACTAATCAAATCGTTCCTACACGTCATCCTTCACCGAACCGAGTGGAGCAGAAAGATTTTGTGTCCGCTAGCACCTCCAAATCTGGGTGCGTTACTAGCGAACCACGGGAACTGACCAACGCTTGATGCTGCAGAAACAACACAAACCGGACAAAAGCGAGACAATTAATAGCCGTAATCACTTGCGAACGTTCTCCGCATCCTTCCTTTTCGGAACCACCGAAAGTATGTAAACAACCTGAGGTAAAATTTGGCTCTATAAACATTAAAAAAAAGGCCAAGAAGGCCATGCTCCTTGGCCCTATAAAGCATAGCTGGTTGAATTGTCAAACGAAACGGAATCAAAATATTTTTTTTCTGTGTCTACCTTTTTTTGGAATTCGGAGAGTAAAATGCGTACTTCCATGGATTATTGTTTGAAAAAACTAGCCGCCTAGTGCTTGGGTGAGCTAAAATGGACTGCTTCCAGGAGCTAGTGTTCCTGGGGATCGATGTACTCGTGCTGGTCGTGTGCGGCAACCAGTATTTAAAGTTGCGGAAAAATTGCCGTGCTCTGAAGGTAGCTATCCTCTGGCGATCGCCGCATTATGTCACAACTAACGGCCCCGGAATACTCTCCCAGGAAGCACCGCAGTTACCGATCGATGAGAATTTAAGCGAACGCTTGCGGAAGGAACCGGACCAGAAGTTGAAGTATGTCGTCATCCGGGGTAGCGTTACGCCGATCGGGCGACCCCTGCATAGCGCCATGTCGCCATCGGTTACGGGCGTGTTGCAGACGATGACACTCACGTAAGTGTGGCGTACCGATCGTACCCGCTAGTAGCTGCTACTGATACCGCTTACTATTTAACAGCGAACACCGAGTGGCTCGCGCTGTGATGGGGTTCTGGCAGGAGGAGAAGCAAATCATTCACGCCTCCTCGAATGAGGTACCGTTTCGGATCGTAAACGGTAAGCACGGGGTGGAAATCGTGAACGGTCTGTCGGCCGAGCTGCTCGATATGGACACCGTGTACGAGAACTATGAACCTTCTTCGCTTTCGCTGTTCGATCACGTGTTCGGTCTGTTCTCCGGCGTCCGCCAGAAGGGCTTGCAAACGACGGAACAGCTGCTCAGAGATGGTAGTTTCATAACGGCCATCGGTGAACTGGAGGTGGAGAATGGTGGCCTACGGCTGCAGCCACCGACCAACGGTGCGCCCATGTTCCTTACGACCGCCACCAAAAACACGCTGTTGAATCGTCTCGAGCAAGCTAAATCCTCGACGCTACTGAAGGTGCTCATTTGTGGTACGATATCGGTAGTGCTCGTTGGTTTGATAACGCGTAAAATCTATAAGCGCAAAAAGATGGAACGCGAGGAAAGGAAACTACGGGAACAGCTGGAGAAATCACGCACCGAGCGAAGGTCACGTTTGCGCTCGACCAATCTTACCGAAGAGCAACGTTGTGTAGTTTGTGTTGAGAATCCGAAGGAAGTGATCTGCTTACCCTGTGGGCACGTCTGCCTGTGTGAAAACTGTGCCGCAAGAATCAATCTACACTGTCCCGTATGCCGGGCTGTCATAGAGACGAAAGCTGCCGCTTTTATTGCATAGACCGTGTGTCCGGAATCAATAGGCAACCATGTAAAATATGCTAACAATCCAGATCTTAAATTGCGACCCCTTTGCGGATACATCAATCTCGGATACGAGCAGACTTTTAATTCCCTTCAAAAGTAATGAGAAAGTCCTGTTTCAATAGAGACCGGAACGTTGGAAATAGACTGGTGATTCGCCGTTGTTCGCCATGTGCATCATCCTTTCATGATACGTTCGTACCCACGCTGGTCCAGGTACATGCGTTGAAAGATTTGATACTTTCTTTCATGATAATCGCGAGTTGCTTCATTCAAATCTGGAGTCACGATCGTCGCATTACCGCCCATGCCGGATGCAGCTGACTGTTCGGGAAGGAGAAAGAGAAAACGGTATCAGCGCAAATGCCAAAAGAGGTGAATGGTAGCCAAACAGACCTCTAGCGTCTCGTAGAGCCCGGCAGCGTATGCTCCCATCATGGCAGAACCGAGTAGAACGGCTTCTGGTTCAGTAGGTAGCAGCACCGGAATGGAACACACGTCTGCATGCGTTTGCACGAAGAGGCTGTTCTTACTCAAGCCTCCACACAGTAGAATCGATGTGATCGGCTCCCGGCCAGACGACTGTAGCACATCCAGTATGTGGCGCGTACCGTACTGTAGAGGAGCAAGTTTTTACTGTCCATCGACGGTTTTAATCACATGGCACTACTTACCGCTAAGGCCTGCATGAGTGCGAGGTAAAGCAACGCCAAACTCTCCACGTCTTTCGTCATTCGCAATCCACAAATCATTCCCGTGAGATTGGGATCCGCTAGCGGTGAACGATTACCATGGAAGTCTGGCCAAACATGCAAATCAATCGTCAGCCCGTGTACCGATCCGGCGGTTCGTTCTTTCGCAAGCCTCAGTAGCAGTGTGTTGAGGTACACGTAAATGCCACTATTGGAACCGTGTTCCTGCAGCAGCGTCCCGTAGCAGGGGTGCGTTTGTACGATATGATCAATCAACACACCGGTAGCGCTCTGTCCGGCCTCATTCAAGTAGAGACCCGGAATGATGGCATGCTTGTACGGACCCCAGATACCCGGTGCAAGCACTGACTTCTCCGTGAGACTCATATGACACGACGAAGTACCACAAATGATCGCCATTTTCGACGTTACCTTCTCATCATCGCCCGTTCCACTCTCCCTGCGGCATCCGAACAGTGCTAGGGCACCGGCATGTGCATCGATCATGGATGTAGCAACCGCCGTTCCTGGCAGTAGATCGAGCTCTCGAGCTGCAGCTTCCGATAACCCTTTGGCAATGGGAACACCGGGATCAAGCACCTGGCGACCGATAATCTTCCAATCTTCACGACTCAATTCCGCCGATAAGTTAATCTGTTGCAGAAACTCGTCGCACCAGGCACGCTGTTCCGCATCGTAGTTCCACTTGCAGACGGCAGAGCAAATCGATCGGCTATCGTCACCGGTCGCACGGTACGTAAGATAATCGGGAAGATCGAAAAAGGCTCCTGCTAAACTCGACACGGTTTGGGGCATGTGACGCTTTAACCAGAGCAGTTTCGGGAGCTGCATCTCGAGTGAAATGCTTCCTCCGACGTAATTAAGCATCCAGTGCCGGGTGGCGTTGATTGTGCGTGCTTCCTCCTCCGCCCGATGGTCCATCCAGAGGATCACGTTTCGTTGGTGATCATTCGACGAAGGACTCACCGTTAGTGGTTGCATGTGTTTGTCCAGCGCTACCAGGGAACAGGTCGCATCGAACCCGATGCCCTTAATATCTTCCTTCTTGTAGCCATTGCAGACAGCCTGGAAAGAAAATGGTGCAATATGGTACGGTAACTATATTATATTTTGATTTGTGATGCATTTTAACTACTCCTTCAACCAAATTTTGATTTTTTAAATTCCGAATCGTTTTCACGCTCTTCACTAGCGTCCTCATACGAGTTGTGTGAAAATGGCTTCGGCTAGACGCTATTCCGGTTATAAAATCCACTTGAACGATGAGCTTATCAATTGTGTTTGTCGTGCGTCGGCCGTGACTTCATAAAACGCTAATCTACTCGTATAGTCACTTCCTACAACACGCGTTATAGTATCAAGTGCATTTTACGCTGGAGCCCTCGCTCAGGGCGTAGCGTATATTTTGCTCAAGATCACCTTGACACAGTGGCAAACGGCTTGCCAAATGTAGTCCGACGACTGCTCGTAGTAATTGGGCTGATCGTTCCAGGTGCGGATCGGTTTCACGCACGTTTCCAGCACCTTTCCCGTACTGTTGACCAGCGCTGCGCGGGCACTGCCCGTGCCCACGTCGACACCGATCACGAATAGATTTTTGGACGATTGCATTTTCTTCCACCACAGACTAGTTTCACCCGTTCAACGTGGTAAGCAAATCGATCTCCTCGGCTGGGGTCTCGTTTGCGGTTGAACCTGAACTGAGCGCCCGCCACTTGTACCACCCCATGATTGACCTTAGCGTAGGTCCGCGGTAGGACGAGACGCGGCAGTCATGGATGGTGGCATGTTTTTATTGTTGATAATGCTCTCTGTGTGTGTTGGGCTGCTGCGGAGAGCCGGTGGAGTCGCAATTGATAATCACGTCCATAAAAGGGTGCTGGAGTGGCCGAAGGTAGGGAATGAAACCGGCGGAATGATTTTTAAACAAATGAAAGCTCCTCCAAATGGAGCTTTTCTGAAACTCGCGAGCAGGCTTTTGACAACTGGGTGCAAGGCGAGGCGAGTAGAAAAAAATAGGAAAACGATTTGTTTGGGTTTATGCGCGAATACAACAAATTGTCGTCCTGAATAATTAAGAAAGATCGACTGATCCCCAGCGAATACCGAGTAGAGCTGTGAAGCGACACAAAGATGGTTCGAGTGAAGCATAGGTAAGCATGGCAACCAAATCCGGGTGGCTTGTTTGAGTTCAATTCGATTCGATTCCATTTGTAGATACATTCTGGTCCAGATCCGGTGTAACGACCGACCGGAGAGTGATCCGGTTTCCATTTCATCCAACGCACTGCAGAACTACATCCGCGAGCGAGTGGAACGGTTTTACGGCGAGTTTGGGGCCGCCAGCCTCGGGCGGATGAATGTGATCTATTTTAACGCCAAAACGCACCTTTGTATCATACAGTCCCGGCATGGGGCGCATCGGTTTATCACGAGCATACTACCCCTTCTAACATTGGTAAGTATCCCGGAGAAATCGTTAGATAGAAGATGTACTGATTCCAAAATGCTTCTTGCAGGCGGACAAAGAAGCGGCACGCTACCGGACACTATATGTCGGTGCAACGTTACAGCAGTGCCACAAGTACATCATTAAGTATCAACAACGGTACATTAACAAAACTATCGGTAGCTGCAGGGGAATGGTGCAGAAGCAAAAACTGATTCAGGATGTTACGAAAATGAAGCGCCTTTAGTGTGAAGCAGCGGATAGGGGAGGAAAAAACGCTTTTATTTGTTTAAAAACTAGGACGAAGGAAGCTTATACAAGGATAATACACCACTCGCGACGAAGCAAGTGCTGTGTGCGTAAGAAGGAAGGCTTCTCTAGAACGAACTGGTCATTTGAAGTCCGAAGGTCTGTCAGTCGAAAGTTGGTCAGCGTTGGTCTAAACTCTCATATCACAGCAATCCGTGTCCTGTTTTATCGTATAGTCAGTTGCACGTCACGTTTGTCTCGTAAAGTCAGTCGTTTCGTTCAGGTTAACCTGTCCCTCGCGTGGTTCAAACAGCCCCTTCTCAGTAACAATCATCCTCGCACTCTTTGCAAACGTACCTCAACCGCGTCGAGGGACCTCCGACACCAGTTGTGCTGTTCAGGTAATCGGTCACGCTTGACGAAAGACAAAGCAGATGCTGATCCTTCCCGACGCCCACATGAGTCGATAGGCGACAGTCGTCGCCATTCTGAATCTGCACGAAGTTGCACTCCCGGTAGGGCTGCTCGGTATCCCAAAGGAACAGCTCGGACTCTCCGCGGTAACGCAGCACACAACCAGTACCACCGTCCGTGCCCAGCAGTACGGAGTGCTTGTGCTTCGTACCCATCTCAACGATTGCGCTCGAACCTTTCCCGGTGCGCAGATGCTCCACCTTGATGGAGTACACCTTCCGACCGCACAGATAGCTGAAGATCACGATGCTCTGTCCCTTCGGTTTCGAGATCAGCAGCAAATAGAGCACATCGGAATCACCACAACCAGCGGAGATGGCACGTGGCAGCACCACGCGGTACTGCTTA
>NC_064878.1:65436048-65441048 GCF_943734665.1 Anopheles aquasalis | reverse complement strand
ATCGTAGGCAAAGCAAGAGGAAGACCAGCAAAAAAAAAAAAAAAGAACCAGTATCCGGTGTCGGTGCGCGCGTGTGTGCTAACGTGTAATCGTGTCGTGCCCAAACCCAACCCACCTGCAGAACCATGTTGGGGCGCGTGAGGCTTAAAGAGAATGGCATCATGGACGAGGAGCTGCCGACGTTGCTGGAGCTCAGCATGCGTTTCCTGGCCCGGAACCTCTCGGTCATCTGCACCACCGATCCGGTCACGCACCAGCTGGAGCTGAAACAGGACATCATCATACCGAACGAGATCTGCGACAGGTGAGTCATTCGCCACGTTCTCTCTCACGATGGTTAGTGAAACGCTGCCGCGTGTAGCTCGCTCGCTCGCTCGCCTTCCTTCGATTCCGTTGCTCCTACTAACGCACACATATTCTGCACATCGATTGGGGTTCTCGTCGATGCCTCATTAATCTCTGAAAAATGGCCAACAGACAGGCCAACCTCCTATTCTACACCTCGTTCTACGTTCGTTCTTTTTTTCTCCCCAAACACGCATACATTCATGCCACTCGTTGATGGTGAAAGAACAAAGAAGCATAAATAGAAATCTTGGATTAACATGATGGGCACACCAACACTACCACCACCACCACCGCCACCTCCCGAGCCCTGGATCATTCTATCGAAGGGGGAGAGCCGTCGCACACCAACTTCCTCTTTGTCTCTCGTTCACTCCGTCACGTCCGCTGGTTATATAATTCTGTCCCGTTCTGTTGCTCCTTTCTCCACGCCTCCCCCCCGTGCACGGCCTACTTTTTTGTGGTTTGGTGATACTAGGCTCTAGATTTCGGCCATAATCGAACAACAACGCGCAGAGTCTTCCAGGCGCAGCGCAGCAGTAGAGAAGCACCAGCGGCAATGCCTGCTTTGATGATGCCCTTCGTAGCGAGGCTAATCAGCTGTTTTCACCGAGGATTTTCTTCTTCCTTCGACGCACTCTTGGCCGCTCGCTCTCTCTCTCTTAAGCTCTCTCCCTCTCGCTTCTTGAGCATCGGTGCATCGGATGGTGGTGCATCCGTGGTACGACCGCGGAGAGGTGCATTTTGCCTTGGTACCTTGGTACCTGATCAACCTGACCATATGATACGCGCACGTGTTCCCTGCGAATGGCAATGCGTACCGCTTGTATGTGATGGTGTGCTGCCTATGCCGCGAGTGTTGGTACTCGGTACAAACACAGTGGGAAGGGGGTTGGGGGTGCTGCAAACTCTCTCAATTGCATCAATTACGGTCGTGACCACGACACTGGTGTGTACGACCATCACCACCACCACCGCTAGTGGCAGGCAATCTTCCATCAAAGTTGAGCAGGTTTCTAGATCGATGGTGTTTTCATTTTATCGCGATATGTTTCGAAGGGGGCCTGGCTATAGCAACCCGTCTGATAATATCGAGGGCATTCGGTGGTCGGTGAGGAGAGTGCAAAAAGGGGGGCGAACCGTTGGAAGCCTGCTAGCCCTGACTAATCGTGACGACAACAGTAGCCGCAGTAGCAACCAAGTAGCCATGTAGCCTTCGTGGCCTTTTACACTTTTCAGCATTTTGCATTCGAATCTCCTGCTCGGGTTGTGAGTGAGGGTCGACGAGCGAACCTGAAACCAGATTCTAATGCCATCGGATATCATGTGAGCTGCTGCTGCTGCTGCTGTTACTCGTTGCTGCATGATGCGGTTTGTGGTACTCGGTGGGCAACCTACAGGCCAGGCGCCCACTAGCCTGGTTAGCCCATAAGTGGTTCTTTGTTACAAGTTCCAGGCTGACCTGAGGGCACACCTTGTGCTGCGCTTCCCTTCAATCAGTCCACAGCGCGGTCCAAAGGGAACTCGTTCTCCGTTCCTTTCACGGTAGCGTGAAGTGAAAAACTGGGCCAACTGGGTGATGTGGCGCGTGGCATAAGTATATAGCATAATTCACATCATTACGTCGGCAAAAAGGCACACAACGTCCAACGGAGCAAGAAATTATTCAGTTTTTGATGGGCCTCCAGCTAAGCGGTTCTAATACTTTGCTTACCACAGCTTAATTTCACTGTGACGGAAGGTCAGCTACTTTTATGACTGTTTGGAAACGCTACACTGTTCTCTGCAGGTTTATTGTGATGTGAACAAGTTTTTTAAAAGGATTTCTACCATTTTTCTCAACGTTTTGATGTAAAAAACGTGTACTCTAAAAAACGGCGTACTTATAATTATGAAAAAGCCAACCGTAAATTTCATCCAGAACGGTGTCTAGCGTTACTTGGATGAAATCACACAAAAATCATTCAAAATTGCGAAGAGAATGGCAGACGCAGCACAATCCCTTTATGACTTGGTGGTGTTGCTTCGATTTGTTCCAAAATTCGGCAAATTATTGTTAGAATAGAAGGTGCGTCAGTCTCTCGCTCAGTAAAAACTATCGAATTTGGTATCCTTCCATTTTGCGACCAGCTCCAGCACAACACCATCTGCTCCGATTGCGTTTGCTGTTTCGCCAAAATCACCCACCAAAACGCTGGTCAGTGAAGCAGAACAAACATAATCCGGTATTGCTCTCCCACCCGTTCTGCCGGGGCACGCTTTTGGGTGTGTCCATCGCTGACTGAAGCCCTGAATGTGCTGCACAATATGTATGGTGCGACCATTCGACGAGCATTTCTCTTGTCCTCCTCCGGGGGGAGGTCAGGGTTAGGCTTGCCACAGTAGCAAGCAATGCATTTGCATTCCATGGATCAGTTTGCATGGATGGGGTGAAGAATGTTGCAGTTCGTTAAGTACGATGCCAGTGAGTCCTGAGTGAGCGAAAAGACCGCGACGCGATCTGTACGGCGCAATAGACGGTTTTCATCCAAATCGAGAAGGCACCTTGTGGCCGCCGCGCCTGTCCTTTCTAATTTTGCACAATGATCCTTCTGCCCAGACAGACACACGCCAGAAGAGCCGTCAAACGTTTCTGCCAGAGTGTAGCGTGTATCGTTGCTTATGTTTTGAAAAGAAGCGATCCTCCTCGTCAACCAACCAGCCAGCCAGCCAGCCAGTCTACCGCACCCGCTCGGGGACCTCGTGGCTTCACTGTCCCCGATTTATTCCCATTTCTCCTCTGCACCAACGGTGGCGATATCTATTCATAGCCCCTACTGAACGGAAAAGGGAAGCGAGAGATCGCGGGAAGACAACGCTCCCAATGCTCACGGCGATCATTAGTACGCCCACTTTCTCCTCCCGCATTTCATTGTCGCTTCGCGCGTTGTTGCAAAGGAAAGCTATATTAAAATCACATGTCCTGCGATGGCTTTGGACTTCTGCTGCGGCTGCTGCACGAGATCGTTTCGCTTGCTCGCTTGATTAGCAGCGTATTCAGGAGCGATCTTCACTGCCATATCGAGGTTTGAACTTTGGATGCCTCGCCTAGACACGTGAGTGCGCTGCTGTGCTGCACTGAAATAGAAAATTTAGAAAACATAAATAGATATCTCATCGATTGACCTCTCGAACCTATTCCAGGCGCTTTGTTTTCAATGCTTATTATCAATTCGTATGCCGTTTAGCTGGAGGAAGATCTATCTTGTGCAAAGAATAGGGGAATCATGTTCTCGTTTTAGACGAATGAACATCAGACCGCGACTCCTAACTCAGTGCCATTTGCGGTTGACGTTTGACTTTCATTCTCCTTGAGCGAGGAGAAAGACTGAAATCTCATCCCATTCCTCGTGCTCCTTCTCCTGCTCAAATCTCTTCCCTTAGCAAACGATCGCGCACCACTCACTATCGCTCCTATACGCATATATGCAAGTGACGACGTTAAGTAAGCTGATAAGCTGCTGTAACCTCTATCGCTCGCGCGTCAATGCGGTATGTCAACGTGCGGTGCGCGGTGTCTGTGTATTGTACAGAGCTTCACAAGATTTGCTCAATTGCTGCTCGCTGCTCTTGAGTCAAAGTCATATGCTGCTCGGTACCAACCGGAGGAATGTAAACTCCATCAACCGAGGAAGGAACCTGATTAATGTGGAAAGAGATCGAAAGCGAGCAGACAACGGTTTCTCGATGTATGATTATGCTGATAAGTTTTATGTCAATGAACTTGTACGCACACACGCGTAGTAGCGCTCATGCTGATGCTGGACAGCCGGATGGCGTTTCCTTCTGTAGCCGCTAATGTTCCGCCGGATGGTGTTACAATGGTACAAACGTCCTTAACCAGCAGCTTGCAATTGAGGGGTGTAACTAGTGTGCGCTAGACCAATGCTTGGGCTCCGGGGTTTTTTTTCTCTCTACTGTCGCGGTGTATATTAACCTTCAGCAGCTCCGGTTCTGTGTTTCCCCTTGATGAAGGCACGTAATCGTCGTTGCTCAGCGCTCAGTTAAGACCCCCCCGGTATGCCGTTTGTGAATGCCAAGACAAAATGTCCCACTGTCCTTGCTATTTGCTTGTTTTGCTCGTGTGCAGTGCACCACTACTGTTTTTTTTTTGTGACTGGCTTTCGCCGTATTCCTCCTGCTGAAGGTAAGATATGGGAGTGACAAAATGAGTAGTAGTAGCTGCGAAGAGTGTTGAGTTCGCGCTCGTCGTCAGGCCTTATTGGGTTACATTTGATCGTGCACTGCTTCGTTGCGTTTGCCTTTAATTCATCAAGCCTTCCTGCCCTCCAGGCCACACACTACATTGTCACGAATTGCGCTGCTGTTTGTCGCCGAGACATGGATTCCGGCAGTTGGTTTCTCTCATTGAGCCTTCCTTCCCCCCTTTTTCATTGAACTTCAATTGGATCGAGCTTCTGCGCAGCCAATCGCTCTGGCACATTAATTGAGCACCACAATGCGCCACCATCATGCATGCACAGCGAAAAGTATGGCACATTGTAGAATGGCGCAACATATTCTCTTCAGGGCCTGGAACATGACGAGATTCTTGTTTTTCGTTTGCATTTCGTTTCGAATCTCCCCCTCGCTGGTTAACGCAATTTATGGTAACA
>NC_064878.1:65416048-65431048 GCF_943734665.1 Anopheles aquasalis | reverse complement strand
AAGCAGCCTCTGGAATGGGGCCGGCTTCCCTAGCGCTTAGTTTGGCGAACATGTGTTTTCCCTCTTCTCTATGTACCTCTCTTCTGCTATACTGATGTGGTCAGTGTCGCCTTTCGATAAACGTTGAAAAAATCCGATTGACGACAATGATAGCAGCTTTTCTATTTATTAACACTTCCTGACGCATCCTGATGTTTTTAGAAGAAGTCGTCCATTCGACTGAAAGGGAGATATGGAACACATAGAATGTGAAGTTGAAAGTTTTTGAAGTATCCGGCCTCTTTTCTGTTTCTGTTCGTTTCCTTTCCGTTGCTATTTCTCAGTTCAGAATGCTTGCAATGGCATTCGTTGACAAATCAACGAAATCCATGAGAACGACTTCCTCTTATGAAACGTTGCGCGAGTGGGTCGGTCGGTCATCTTACCAAGCATTAGTAAAGATGCTGGCGGCCTCGTTAGGCTAGAGAATGGGTAATTACTTCGTGTTTGCCGGCGGCATGTCTGAGCGATGCGGCACGGGCACGATCCGAACAAACGAGAGACGAGATGTTCCGGGATGATAGTGGGAACGCCTCGCTTCTGAAACAGGCTGAATTGAATGTAATTTCAAACAAAAACAATACAAATTCAATGTGATGCGATGTCGTCGGAGCGAATTAACAAGCAAAATACACACACACGCGCGCGCGTAAACAGAAACAAAGCAACGCATAATTAAAAGAAAACCAACAAACAAACAAAAAAAGCAAATAAAGAGCAATTTTCGAAAGAATGACGAACGTGAGTTATTTTTGTATAACAGTTTGAGGTCTGATTCTAAACACTGGTTTTCTTGATTGAAGATCGATCTAGGAAGCTTTGAACGTGAAACAGCTTCATGGCAATCCGTTGTTCATCATTCTCTCCGCATCCACGGTTGAGTGAAGAATTAAGTGAGTAATGTACAGTTAACAAAATACTAATACTGTAGTGCCACGGTTAAGGAACAGATTTAAGCTGTGAGTGGTGGCACAAAATCTCTGTGGAACGCTCAAAGAGTTGTATATTACTTGAAACACCCTGAAACACCGTTTAGGTAAGTTCGTCGCGCAGCTGGAAAGAGGACAAATGTGCGGACACGGAAGAATATTTCTGTCATTTTTATTTGCAATTCAATTCATACTAATCGAAGAAGCAATACATTTGGGAGATGCGTTTCTTTTACCGCGATCTTATCTCGTGCATACGGCTGCTTTAGCAATCATTTGCTGGATAGTGACTATATTGATCGATGGCTGCTTTGATGATTATCGTACACTTCTGGTCGCTCTCGCCATTTCTATCGCTCGTCGTATAGGTTGACCACATTAAATTGCGCCCACACCCCGGAAAGTTCCGCGTAACCATTCTATTATCAATATATAGTGATACAGCGTTGGGATCGATCGGAAGGTTAAAAAAAAGGAAGAAGCAAAATGCGGAGCATTTCTCCCTAACACAACATCATGTTAAGCTTTATGTTCCTCGATATTCGTAAACCCTTCAGTGCAACCTCTACATCCATCTCTTGCTCACTCTCTCGCTCTGTCTCACAGCTCACTCCGTCTGCTACCAGCTCGTAATCAGGCTAAAAATCAATCACTAACACTAATTAGCTATATCCTAAGTTGTGTTCTGTGTTCTGTTTATCAGTGACTAACATTACGATGGGTAAAATATGTTCAATTCGCAAAACTGGGATCCTCTGGCAGGTGTGTTTCTACGCGGATTTGGGTTTCTCGGTTGTCACATGTTGGTGAGGTCACCGTGCTGCGGTGTGTAATACGCACACGCCTGATGGCTGGCTTCTTTCCCTACCGGCTACTAATAGTGTTCAAAGAAAGGAAACGTACTCTCTCCTCAGCAAACCTCTTCATTCCGAGTTTATGCAACTCGAAGTGTTTCGTTTTTCATCCTTTTCGTGTTTAAATTTCTATCATTGCTCTATCCTTTTCGTGTTAGTGTCCTTTTTTCCAAGTCGTGCAGTGTAACATCAATGATCCTGAGAAGCAAGAGAGACAGTATGAAAGAGGCATGGAGCTAGTGGGAGCAGGATGCAAACAAATCTTAAATTTAACCACTTTAACTGATGAAACTGGATAGTAGTAGTATCCACAATCTCATAATAATGAAAAGCAGCAAGCATACTAACGCACACACACGCACACGCACACATTCACAAATACACACACGCACGCACGTAAACACGCACAAACACAAGATGGCAGCAGCGAGAAGTGTTGCTTTGCTAAAATAGGAAAGTACAACTCTATCAAATAGAAAGAGTACAAAAGAGGCAGATGAGTTGAACAGATCAATCAAAAGTAAATCATAGAAGCTTATAGAAAGTGTTTGCACAGAACAGCCTACTCTAAATCACGAGAAGCATTTGGAAAGGATCAATGGCTGCTCGACCGCAACAGGTGACGGTGCGGACTACTGTTTCCTACTTATCACCTGCTTCCTCTCTATCATGGCATCTAGCATACATACCTAACTATGCGAAAAGGATAAGGGATATCTCTATTAATCTCTCTGCTTCTTTCTCTCTTTTTCTATCTCATTCTCTTTGTCTCTTCTTCTCTTTCACACATTATTCCTTCAATTGCACACATAAACTCATTCACCCATTCCCTCAGTTAATACAGCCGTGTTTCCCGCTGCATGATGGCGAAGCCTTGTGTCGTCCAGGCCGTCGCCTGCCAGCGCGACTCCCCCTCCCTGTTCCAGGTTTTACCAAAGGCTGTAACCCATTTCAGTCACAAGGTCACGTGCTATAGCTGAAGCCCTTCTCTACATACGAGCCACAGGGTCGAGCAGGTCGAAAGAAGGAAAAGCGGAAGAGGGGGAAGAAGAAATATCTTAGATTCTGTCCATGCCAGCCCACTCTCATCTACTCCAGCTCGCTCAGATCGACGCTCTGATCCTGCTGCGTCTCGATTGGCAGTCCATCATCCTGCGGTTCCGTCGCCAACCCCTGCGCCTTGTCTAGTGGCAGCGGGATCACTTCCGGCGGTGCTACCGGTGGTAACACAACGGTGCTAGGGACTGCCGGTGGCTGCATCGCTGCCCCATAGCTATCATCGTGGATGATGTTCTTAAACTCGAGGATCGTCTGCATGGTCGTGGTGGTGGTGGTAGTGCCCTTAGCGTTCACCGTACCATCGCTACCCTCACCGACGGGATCGACATCGTTGTGTTCGGCATCGGAACCATCGCCACCTGGCTGGCCACCCCCCTTTTGCTTCGTTTCATCGGCTGGTTCCGGTTCTGGATGGGCATCGTACTTGAGCTCATCGTAGGGTTTCTGCTGCGGAATTAGTAGCACCCCATTCGCGCTCGGATCGTCATCGAGTTGGTGTTCCGGTTGTTGTTGTTGGTCCTGAGGGGGTGCTGAGTCACTGGTCGTGACCGCAGGAATGTGTTGAGCAACCTGCGATAGCGATGGTGCACCGGTTGATGCTTCGATCAGTATCGGCACGGGTGCAACGGTGGCAAGAGCCAGCGGAATTGGAACAGGAGCACCGGGAAGGATAGCAGCGGCCGTCAGTGGTCCAACCACTGCCGGGCTCTGAGCCACTGGCACCGTACCGATGGTACCGGCCACCGTTGGTTGAACAGCCGCCGAAGCCGGTGCCGGTGGTTGCATGACGAGCGTAGACGGGACGAGGATCTGCACGATCGAGGGCGGTTGTATCATGACGTTGGAGGGTACGAGCGGTGCGGGAGGTTTGAGCAGCGGCTGCAACATCGCTATCGGTGGTTGGATGAAGATCGGCGTCTCCACCGGCATCGGCTGCGGGACGATACAGTGCGCAACCCCGTTCAGGCGCGTATGGTAGAAGTCCATCTGGGTGATCAGCTCCGGCAGCGATTCGTTACAGAGGACCGGATTTTCTGCAAGAAGGAAACAGCAGCGAGCATTAGATCTGGAAGCAGCCAAACTGTGCATCATTATTGCACTGCATCGTGCTTACCGTCAAGGAAGATCTCCAACCGGTTCGGAACGCCATGGTTGCTGCAGCGTGTGTTCGATACGAGATCGACGGACAGCTCGCGGATCATGTTCTTCGACAGATCGGCCACACACAGTATCGGCAGCCCGTGGAAGTCCTTGTGCATCGTCGTCAGCTGGTTGTAGGATGCATTCAGCAGCTCCAGCGAGGGCAGGAACGTCTGGAGGAACGAGAAGCGAACGGAACGAAGGGGCTTAGTACAACTGTAGTTGTAGTACCACCCGGGTGCACTTACCTTGGACAGTTCCTCGAGCGTCTTAAGCTGGTTGAAGGACAGGTCCAGCCGCTCCAGCTCCTCCATCCCGATCAGATCGTCCGGTGTGATCGTCTGCAGCTGGTTGTGGGCAACGTTCAGGATGCGAAGATTGTTCAGCCCCATCAGGGCACCGTCGAGCGACCGGAGCCGGTTGTTGTTGAGGCGCAGCTCCGAAATGATCAGGCCCGAATCGATCATATTCTCCATCCGGCCGGCCAGCACCTCGATCCGATTGTGCGACAGGTCGAGGAGGCGCAGCTTGCGCAATCCGGCCACCTCCTGGAGCGAAAACTCCTTCAGCCGGTTCTCGCTAAAGTTCGCATTGATCAGGCCCTTGCAGTGGAGCAGCGAACCGTTCAGGTGCGTCAGCCGGTTGCCGGCCAGGTTGAGTTCCTCCATCCGTTCGACCTCGAGGAATTCGTCCCGGCTCAGCTCCTCGATCAGATTGTCGTTGGCGATCAGCTTCGTGAGGTGAGTGGCCCGTGCCAGCAGCCCATCGAGCGACCGGAGCCGATTGTTCTGGATCGACAGGTGGTCCAGGTTCTTCAGATAGCGGATCTCGACCGGTAGCGCCTCGAGTAGGTTGTGGTGGACCGAAATCATGATGAGGTTCGGTGATCCACGCGGCAACTCACCGGCCAGCGTCGTCAGGTTGTTTTCGTTCACGAACAGCAGCTTCAGCTCGTCCAGGTGCCGGACGCTGCCGTTCAGCGAACGGAGCGAATTCACGCTCAGCTGCAGCGATTGGATCGTTTTCGGAAGGGCGTCCGTGTCGAGCCGCGATAGCCGGTTACTGCCGAGGATCAGGTGGCGTAGGTTCTGCAGATGTCGAAACGTGTCGCCGGACACGTAGCGGATGCGGCTACGCGCCAGATCCAGCGTGCCCAGGTTCGGCATCTGCTCAAACATGTCCGGCGGTATCTCTTCCAGCAGATTATCCGCGGCACTGAACAGATCCAGTCGGGGTAGGTTGCGGAACGTTGAAACCGGTAGTTGGCTAGTGGGAAAGACGGAACAACGGAAACAAAACGATAACGAATCGAGCCGAATACTTTTCTAGCGTTGTAAGTATATGCCTCTCGCGGTAAGGACTCTGTTTTAAAAAGTGGCAGCTGGGAAACTTTATTATATAGCAGATTTTCCCCAAAGGATTAGCGGTAACTTTCCCACCAACATCTCGCTGCTAGTTGCTGCTGCTGTGTATGTTTACTATTCGCGTACGAATGGCCACTACTCGACGCGCTGCGGCCTGCGATTGATCGGTCACCGGCAGCGTATCATCGGTCACCTGATAATTGGTGGCGCCATCGACATATTGTTTGTTTGTTTGTTTGTTTGTTTGTAGGATGTCCGATTGGCCGTGGAAGTGCGATTGGATTGAAAGTCCGACGGAACCTCACATGTCATCCACCGCTAAGTGTACGCTACTATGTGGCGCAACACCTGAAGGCACATTTCTGAAGGCCAACAGTACAACAGTTGCTTCAACTCGATCCGCTCAGCTTCATGAATGGACAACCGGCCGTCTCGTGTTTGCGTTCTCCGTTCGGTGGAGTTAGCAGCAATGAAGTACCACATCATCGTCATCATCATCACCAACATCATAGAGTCCCTTCAACACTCGCAACATTCTCTTCCTCGCCTGCATTACCTGATGCACGCAGCGAGTCCAGCGTGCGAGCGAGCGATAGTGCAATCTCGAGTGTGTGCAGTTGAGTCGCGGAGTTTGCGGCTCCTAAGCAGGGCTCGTGATTCCCTCGCCCCGTGTGTCCGGTGTCAGGCAAGTGTGTTAAATGGCTCCATAGGTTCTGATTTAATTAATTAATAGAACGCACAGACCGCACAGCAAACGCGACCGAGGCGAATGCTGTGAATGAAGCTGAGTGTGACGAAGGGCTGACCGCAGGGCACAACAATGCAGTCGGGCGGTGGTCAGTTGCGCCGTTCGATGCGAACGTGCGATGCGGCAGAGCAACTGCGTGGCTCTTGGCCCCCTCCCGACTGGTGCCTGAACCAATTAACACGATCGTAAATCAGTGCAGAAATTATTAAACATTATTGTTATTGCCGTTCGGCAGCCACCACCGCGGTGGTGGTCACAACGGGTGGATCGGAATTGATAACGCGCTCGTTCACTGTCGCCGTCGCCACCGCCGACGATCAACGACGTTGGTTGGCTCGTAAAATTTGACGCCATCCGCCAGACGATGACAACGCGAGCGACGATAGTGGGCGCCATGTTGCTTGGGTCGAGATAACCTCAAAACCACCATCCCCATTCGCCCCGTCTTTCGGCCTCGATTCACTCCAAACTCGATCGATCGCGGGGATCGCTCTACCCGGTGCGTACTGAGCTGAGGCACCCCCCGAGCCCGCCACCCCGTTCAGCCAACGTACACGTGGCGTCCATTTCTTTCCACTTGTCCGTCGTCCATTTGCGTGACGATCCGCTCCGGTTGCCGGTCGACGTCACGCGCAATACACTGGCTAAGCCGCGTTGGCACTAGAAATGCGGAGTGTCCAGACACACGACACAAGATGAACATCATCATCATCACCGTCGTCGTCGTCGGCGGCATGGCGCCAGCCGTTTAACCTGCGAAACTGAACCCAATTCTAGGCGCCCCCCCCCCCCCCCCCAAGGGGCCTCGTATTTCAATCAATCCATCGTCCTCACTCTTAACCGGTTCGGACGGCTGCGATGGAGGTTTAGAGGTTTTTCGACCTGATACCGATGGACGACCAGCAGTGATTGCCGGTTCTGCGAGAAAGCACCAACCAACCAACGGGAGTCGGCTGTCATTTTGATATCGTTTTCATTTAAGGAATTTACTGGAGGGAAACTCCCGCACTCCAGCTCCACGGAGGGGAATTGGCAAGAACTTCAAGTAGTTTGGCCGTTAAATTCTGATTGAAATTGGTCGGTTCGCTCATCACCATCGTGCGCTGAACGACTCTATTGAATTGGAAAAGTGTAATACTAACAGTATTGCCACTGCATATTGGATGAACGCTTCAGTAATTCAATTTTTAATTGTTTTAGTGCAAAGATGGATGCAAATTTCAGCGGAGAAACTGTTCGAAGCTCTAAGGTTACATTACACATTGGCTGTTTTTGTTAGCGAATGTCCTGGCGTTGACTAACGGATCCTCATTTGCGACACGTAGTTGGTTATGATGCGAAACTAGCCGTAAATCTGCTCCTTTATCCCATCAGCAGTCACCTTTCCCTCCCAGCCAGACAGTGGCACCAGAGAAGAGCCAGAAGCCCGGGAAAGAGTGCAGGGAAAGGAGAAGGGAATCTGCAGAGATGCCATACTGTGATTCAACACGTTCCATCCGACCAGCAGCGCTAGATCGTAGCGTACGGAATCCAGATAAGTCACACACCCGGTTCCACCGCACAAGAATGCTGCGTGCTGCGTCCCCTTCCACCGCATCGCTCTGCTCTGTTTGTAATGTCCCCGTTTTGCAGCAGGACTTTCCCGATGCAGGATATTCCGTCTGCGCTCCTAGATGATATTCAGCAAACTCTGAAATGACGCATTTCAACGTTGACATGGCACGTTGTGAGGGGTAGCGGGGGGCCTGGTGGGCGTGCCGACCTTTAAGCATAAGCCAAGATATACATAATCGGGTAATCGAAGGCAGCTGTGGGCCTTGGGTCTGAATGTTGTCAAACATTTGCCAGCAGCTGCGGTGGAATCGTCATTTGCGTCAGCATTACGAAGCGAATTTCGTGGCGTTCGAGATGGAGTGTATCGATTACTTTCGATAGTTAGACCCCTCCCCCGGCGAACAGGTTGGTCCAGGATCCTGGCGTTGCCTTTCTAATAAAGGAACACACCAACCTTGCGCCAAACTTCGAGCCGGTTGATGCAAAGAGGTGTGCCTAGGTGATTGTTATCGTGTGGCACTACCTCGAGGTCCACCGCAAATGACGCAAAACACACAGCCTGGACCTTGGAGTGTGCTTGGCGTCTGGTTTAGATGAAGCTCGCTGAAAGGAACGGGCAAAGAGACACACCATGGCCCTTCTGCTCATAACTTCTTCGAAAGCTGTTGACGATCTTGATAGTCATGACAGATGCAGATCAGCGAGACTATGCTGCCGTCCGTCCGAGCTTCATGAACTGGGTATGATCGCATCGGTCGGCGCGTTCTCAACCACGCCAGGCCTGGAATGTTGCGTCCGGTGCTTATGCAGCAGCATGAATCCGGGGAACACACACGCCAAGAACACGCATACCGATCACAATCGGATCGGGACGGACCATTTGCATCTGGTCGGTCTGCCCTCTGGCTAACCACAAACCCCTATGCCGAGCCGCCATGAGGGAACTGCATTGTTGACTGCGTCGAGTCCGACCGACCAGTCCGATCGGAGTGGGTTCAACGGTTCCTGGGAATTTCCTCCAGGAATACCCCGCCACGACCGCGTCGACCACTGAATGGTGGCCACTGTTCGGGTGGCGCCCTAACTGCACTCCGGTTCCGTCTCGATTGATGTCCACCTCGAAAGCGGGTTCGATCGGTCATCGTGAGGCACTGTGTGCTGTGCGGTTGTGATTCGATTAGAGCCGGGTTCGGAAACGCTAATTGGAATCAATCAATGATAATTCAATTAAACTCTGCATCGCCCGGTGTCAACTGGTT
Source organism: Anopheles aquasalis (assembly GCF_943734665.1). Lineage (NCBI taxonomy): Eukaryota > Metazoa > Arthropoda > Insecta > Diptera > Culicidae > Anopheles > Anopheles aquasalis. The sequence continues at coordinate 65,422,102 of NC_064878.1, read as the reverse complement.
GCTGGTTGTCCACCGATCGTGCGGCGGGATCCGGGTTTGTGCGGGAAGATTTTTCTACGTCGCAGTATTGCCGGTGATAGAGTTGGCAGTTGAAACAGATATTCCCATGCTGTGGAACATTTCACCGAGATGCAGTACCCTGTGAAAGGGTTGCCGAGGGTTGAGCTGCATCATTTCCATTATTACGCCTTACAACGCGTGCGCCTAAACACGTGCTATGCTCAGTAAGAAAACATAAAACATAAACAGTAGCCATCACGTGTTAACGGAGCAAACGCACGCTTGCAATTATGATTCGATATTACTGCGGTTGTTGCTTAGAGTCGCAAGTAACTGCAACACCATCAGATTGAACAAACACCACATGGTGGTGCGGGAAAATCCCGGCACACCACTAGGGAGCGAAAAAAAAACCCCACATACAGCACAAACAATATGGCTGCTGCTGATATCATGATGGCGATGCAGATTGTTTGTTTTGTGTCCTTTTTCTTCGTCGGTTTGTTTCTCACGGTTCAAGTGGCAGGTACCAACACCGGGGGGGTTCCCTTCGCAGGACTTAATCAGCGGCTACGCAGCTGAGTAAATACGGTCGAGCCAGGCCGTAACTTTGGGACTGTGCGAAGGCGCAGCACACCAGCACCAGAATTCCCCGTGGTGCGATAGGGTGTGGAAAGAACCGCCAATGCGTGTACGAGTCCTTCGGTCCGTTGTGAGAGTTCCGCTTTCTCAAAGTGCACATTTTCAGGACATCCGATCATATGGATAAACTAAACGATCAAAATGTGTGATAGAGATCCTCATTTTTCCGATAAATGTGGTCAAACAACGCTTAAAGATGCACCCCAAAAAAAAAAGGACACTCTTCTTAGCCACAGCGTCGCGACGCTCGTCGTTCGCGATCGCGCTGATACAAAGTGCGCATTCCCATCGCGTCACGCCCTGGCATCGTGTATTACCGCATCGCATCGGAACGGCGGCCAATCGGAAACGCGCAGGACAGGGAATTGCATGCTAGCGCTTCCTGACGCACGTCACCCGCAGGGAATACACATGACAGGCAGACTCTGGGATCGGATCGCTGCGGTGCCCAGTGCCGGTTGCTCAGTGACCGGTAGTACTCCGGCCATCGCTCGGTGTCTGCTGCTGTTTGTTGTTGGCCACTGACGCGGTGCCTGCTGTGCTGTTTTGTTATTGTTTACGCTGTGACGAACCCATCTCCCCACACAGACACACCACAGATCCCTGAACGGTTCACCGTACGATCGAAACCTTTGGTGCAGAGGAGTGACCGCACGCCGGAACGGATCGGAACGGATCGCAGATAACAACGCACACGAGCCCATCGAGACGGACGGACGGGGAGCGGATTGCGCATCGATCACCACTCAGCACGATCACCACCACCACCACCAGGAGTGATCGGTCAGTCAGTCGAACTCTCGCGGTGCGGTTCAAAAAAGGGAACTCAATGCCGCGGTCACCGCGGTAATCGCGTAATCGGCGCGCGGGCTGGTCCTGGGGCCGCGGTGGTGCGTGTGTTTGTTTGTCTCCTTATCAGAGTGCGAGCCTCGGTGCCCCGTGGTGCTGGTGTCTGTGTGCTACGGCGTACGGTTCCGTCTACGGTGCGCCAAGGTAAACAAGCCAAGTGGCCCGGAGGACATGCTTACCTGAGATTGTCGTAGTTTATCCGGAGCGATTTGATGTTCATGTTCATCTCCCAGAAGGACAGCGCGGCCAGATCGAGCAGCTGCGAGTGCGAGATCGTCAGCCAGATGTTGTGATCCTCGGTGAAGCGATCCTGGAGTGCGTTGACGACCTGCCCGAACGACTCCATCTGCTCGCACTTTACGTCGATGTTGTTGGCGAAGAAGCCGGGCGAACAGGTGCAGGGCGAGATCTCGCGGCGCACCGCACAGTTCAGCGACGCACTCGCCGTCATGCCGATGATCGTGTACAGCAGCGTGGCCATGGTTGGCTCGTCGTGCTAGCGGGGGGGGGGGGGGGGGGGGGCACTCGGTCTCGGTTTCAATTCGGTGCGCCTCTGTTCACCGCTGGATTGTTCCGGTGCGTTCGCGTTCTACTGGCTGGTCACGGTGGCGATCATGGTGTCTTTGTTCGATACTGGAAAACTATCGTCTCTCACGGACCTCACGGATCAGCTGATCGCAACCCGGAGCACCCGGCAGCAGCTGATCCTCTGCCACCAGCACACACCCTAACGGTCCGCCCGGTTCGGCTTCCTTTTCGGGGAGGGAAAGGATGGCCAATAAGATTGCGTATTGCCAATGGCTTGACTTCTCGGCGCTTGGTCAGCGATAATCGATGGTGGACTGCGCCACTTGGCGCCACCGGTAGGGCACCGTTGAAAGCGCGACACAAACCGGACTGGACTCGAATTTCCCACGGAACACGACCAGCGGACACACCTTTGCGAAGGTTTTGGCCTTGGGCTGGCTGGCGGGCGCGGTTGCACAACGCAGTAGCAGTAATGTGAGCCCTCAGCTTTGGGGCTCAGCTCAACACAACAAAACAGAACTGTTTGGGCCGGGGGTGGCAAAAGTCGAAAAACCGATCAACACCGATCGACACCGGATCGTTGCGGATCCTTTCTTCTTCTTCTTCTGCTTTTACTTTCTCTCTCCTTCTCTCTCTCTGTGTTTCTTTACATTTTCTTCTAGGTGCGTGTCTTCGATGGTTTAATATGTCACTTCGGTTGCTGTCTGCCTGCTTGCCTGTCTCGTCTGCGGCCGACCACGGCTGATAAGACCTGACTCACACAGAACACTTACGCAGCAAACACAAACACGGTGCGCACCAGCAACGGCGGACATAAGCCCCTTGCGGAAGCCCACGGAAGATTCGGGGGACAACAGCAGCACCGCGCCGCCAACTACACTCACAATCACACACCACAAACGAACGCACGCACGGACGCACACGTTCTAGGCTTTTGCACCGCACCACACAATAATCTCCGCACGGCCCGTCGATCGATCGCAACTCTCGAACTAGCGCCGAGAGGTTGTTCACGCTACCTACAACGCACCGTTCCTTGTTGGGCGTCCACCGATAAGACTGCACCAGACAACGTCCGTCCGTCTGTCCGTCCGTCCGTCCTGGTGTGGTCACTGCCGTGTGACCGGTCCACTAAGCAGTGCGGCTACTACTCCAGCGCGATCACTCGGAGCGACCGACCGGCGCGAATTCACTCCCTTCTACCACCACCACTAAAACACCAGCACACCAGTAGTTCCGTTTCGAATTCCCCGAGTAAGTAGTCCGAAGAAGGTGTGTCGTTAACGCTTTGCTTCTTGGCCTTTTTGGGTCGAGGGTTTCAGGCGCTATCGCTGCAGCATCCGACGAGTGACTGAGCGCGGAGCGTGTCCGGCAGTTTCCTTTTAAGAAAACGTGGAAAAATCGCGCTTCTCGTGTCCTGTCGGTGGCCGTTCGTGCCCTGCGGCCCCTATCTCTCACTGGTGTCACTCGCTCTCTCTCTCTTTCTTTCTTGCTTATACTGTCTCGTCGTGTTGTGCATCTCGTATCGTATGCTCGCTGCTCCTCCCGAACGCTCTCCGCGCTGTTTATGCTACGACGCTCGTGCCAGCCGAAGGCATCCAGATCGTTCTCGGTACTCGCGTGCTGGTGTTGGAGAGGGTGGTCAGGTTTCCAGCGGGCGCCAAAGGTTTACTACCAAGGTGGCGGTGGGGGTGGCGCAGTTCGTTGTCTCTACACACGTGGAATGCATTTTCGGAAGGTTTTATTTCGCAAAAATATGCTGAAAGAAAAATCGGTAACACGATTTAGTAAACTACGTTTAAAGTAAACTTTAGGAATCATCTCTTCCTGTAAATGGTTCAATTTTAAAAACGCAGTAAGCACAGAAATCAAAAATTGAATGTCAACCGTATATTTATGTTGTTTAGGGACTGTGTTCTTTTAGTGCAGTTGATTGGATATGTCTATGAAGCATTTTTTTTTATCAAATGTGTCTTATTTTTTGTGATCGAATGCCGCTTGACATAATCAAATTCAACTCTTTTTAAGAACGGCCTCCTGTGAAGCGATCAGGCAAATTATGCCTCATAACTGGACACAGCAGCAAACCAATGACTACTTGACCAATTATCTCGGTGCAGACATATTTATCACTCTCATAAACGAACATGACAACATTTTTACTGGAGCTCACAAGTTGGACAACCTCCTCCGTTATGAGATGCCAAAAAAGGTGAACCAAAAAAAAATAAATAAAGGATTACCGCAGGAAGTGGAATGCTTTGCATAGCTCCCGCATTCCACGCATTCGCACGCGTAACGCATCTTCTGCAGTCAAATAGTGGGCGGTCGACAGGCGCCATGGCGCCACAGAGTAACCGCAGCGCTGAAGAAGATGAAGAACAATCCGTCCTCCGCATACCCACCGCGGCGGTTCCGGTACGCTGGTTAAACGGTATGCAGAAGATCGGTATGCGTGCTCCAATCGGGTCCCGGAGTGGGCCCTCCTGGGGTGTTGATGGGGGATTCGGTGATAACCGGGCGTTATCCCGCAGAGTTAGGCGCCACCTCGCTCGAGAGGAATCCGCTCGTCGTCGTCGTCGTCGGTCACAAATTAATTACCGTTACCGTGCGTGTGATTGTGGCGATAAATAAAATTAATTTGATCCTATCGGGACACTCATGTGGCGTGGCCACTCTTTCTGTGATGATGATGATGATGATGATGCTATCACAACATGGAAGGCGCGTGCATCCACGATCGTACCACGGGATTGACGAGCTGATGATGATAAATCGAGGGAACTTCCAGTTGCAATACCTCGGAGAGCCGATTTAGCAGTCTGTTTTCAATCTTTCACATGCTCATTCCCAACAGATCATAGTAGCCCCCACAGACCAGACCAGACCACGTGTTTTAGGATCGTAGCAACGGTAGCAAGGCAACGAAGACAGCGTGCCTACCGAGGTGGCTAAGCTACGAACCTTCCACACTGCGGGAGGTTGTCAGTGCGGGTAACGAAATGAACTGACACGAACGAACACTCCTTTTATCCTTACACTTGCTGATCGAAAAAGGAGAGGAATCTTCCGCCTACTATGCCAAAAACGGGCTTCAATTAATTATGCGTTCGGAATGTGTGAACCTCTGCTGATGCTGCGTGGCTGCCGGTGCCGGAATTCATGCAAATTCGACAGAGATTGGTCTGAATAACAAAAAACAACCACACACAAAAAAAAAAGAAAAGAATAACAAGCTCGTAAACCTGTCCAAACACACTGCGGTGGCGCCAGCAGCGATGATCGGCCAATGAGCTGGTAGGCCAGTTGCCAAGGGGAAGCGAATTTATTTCTCCTGTCCGCTACCGCTTTTGCTGCTGCTGCTGCTGCTGCTGCTGCTATCACAGATCCCGGAGCGTGGCCACCGGTTGGAGGGATGGTGTTTGACATTCTTCGAATTGTTGATGATTCCGAATTTAATCCACCCACCTTGCCGGGTGGATCGCATGTCATCCCGTCACTTTCGGCGGATGATATGGGGGAGTTGTGTGGCGAGAGGAGTTTTAATTTTAGACCTTATGGAATACATCGGATGAAGGTGATATTTTTATGAAAGATATTTTTAAGGTAGAAGATGGAGAATGTGTCGTTTTGTTAATTATAACCTGCTGCAATGCATGATAAACGGTCTAAAAATAGCGCCAGTCGCGGTATGCGGTCAATCAACGGGTACCGATGGGGGCGGCCGGTTCCTGGTAGCCAAACCGGCGGATACAAGTGGTTCTTTGGACTCAAAAGAGCGCAGAAAAAAAGGTGGAGCGAAGATAGGCCTTCTTGTGACCGAATATTTGATTTTTTTCTCTCTCCAATCAAATGACTCACCATCGGATGACTAATTGTCGATGCTAATGGCGGTGCTGTAGCTAAAATCGCGTAAATCGGATGACGCTACACCGTGAAGGGCAGCAGCTGCAGAGTGAAATTCGTGAGGTTTAATAGGTGAAGGACGGTAGCAACCGATCATATGATCTCGTGTCTCTATCATCATCCCATTAC
>NC_064878.1:65408548-65411048 GCF_943734665.1 Anopheles aquasalis | reverse complement strand
TCAAATAGGAAGAGAACAAACGTTACATTCAAGCAATACCAACGAGAACACAGGCATGAGACCACCGAGAAGGAAGTATGTAACAGAGACGCAGTTTCTCATTTTATGCAATCGCAGATTGTGCCTGGACAGGTTAAGTGTGTCGAGAAAGATACAAGAGAATCCCTTCCTTCTAGCGAATCTACAATTAACTTCTATGATCGTGCTTCGCAGATTCGCAGTAGCACAAACCTCCACCAGAAAAAAAATTGGTTAGCATTAAACCCCGAAAGACTTTCACTAATTATGTACCGTTCGGGGCAGGATGCTGGTGCGATTGAGCCGCTGCGGCCCCGGTTCCGGTCGCTGGTTGTGGCTGAAGTCGACCATCAGCGGATGCAGCCCGTGGGCTTCGTGGTGTCAGCAGAGTAGCCCCAACAAGTCCATACTGGCCCGGTCTTCTTCCTGAAAGGACATATCGACAGTACGGAGAAAGAGAGAGAGAGAGGGTAGGATCGGACAATGCAGTGGAACAACCAGAAACCATTGGATCTCCTTGGCGATACGTGGGGTTAGTATGGTGGCAACGAACATTCGCAAAACAAGCCTGACCTGATCAGCGGGTCACACGAGGTTAGTACATAGTGTTCGGTTTTCGCGCGTGGTCATGAACAATCTGTCTGTGCTATACAATGGAACATTTGCCACGAGCTGGCACAGTTAAATGTCCAGCACACTCTCACGCTCGTTCTCGGAAGGTGCAAGCATACGGAAAGGTGCAATGATTCCCAGTCATAAATAGAATACACATTTGCGGTACAATGCCAATAAGCCGATAAGCCAAGACAAACACGTAAAACCAAAGTCAAATCCGTCCACAATCGGTAAGCGGCCCCGGAGCCGATCGGTTCATCGGTTCAGCTCGGTCCGAGGCAGAAGTGTAGCTACCAGCTCAACCGCGAAATGGATGAGCCACGATCGAGCGTGGAGATGCAACCATCCACACTCGTCCGTGGTGGGGCCACGCACGGGTAGGTTAAGCAAAGCGGCAACTGTTCTAACCTGGCGTGGGGCCCTGGGATTGCATGTTGCTGAGAAGGTTGCGCATCCGCTGAATGGTGTTGAGATCGTACAGAGGGATATGAAGCGAGGTGATCGTATGATCATCGTCTTCACCATCCTCTTCCTCCTCGCCATCTTCTTCGCCATCTTCTTCACCATCATCTTCAGCGTTATCGTCAGCTCCACCAGCTGCCCCGCTTGTGGACTGACCTGAGGGAAGCCGCTGCTGGGTGCCAGTGGATGCGGTCGTCGTCGTCGTTCCTGCTGCACCCGCTCCACCGGTGCCCTCTTCCGTGGATCCAGCGGTTGCTGTAGCTCTTGGAGGAGGTGGTGGCGGTGGTGCTGTAGCTCCGGCTGCCGATCCACCGGTCGCTGGCGGTCTCATGGTAACACTGGCGGCTGCACCTCCCGGCACCGTTATCCATGACGGGGCAATGCCCACGTTGATGACCTGGGCGTTGATGTTGTTGTTTCCAACTTCCGGATTATTGTTGTTATTATTCACGCTGTTGTTATTGTTGTTGTTATGGCTACGCAGCAGGTTCGCCAGATTGATGTTGTGCTGTAGAGAACAGAAGAAAAGTCACATGTTAAAGGTACAATGGGCAACAGATCGATGCACTAGACCACTTACCGGAACGGCCGTCATTCCCGAGCTTACGTAGGCGTTCTGCTCGATCAATATCGGTCGGCAGCAGAGATGGCGCGGGGTGTTCATCTGCAGATCCAACATCAAATCGCTGATCGCGTGCTGAGCGTGAGACATGTAGTGCATCGCTTCGGATACGCGATCGAACACGCGCTGCGCGTTCTCACGGCCAGTCGTATCAGACTCGGCAAACGTTGGATCCTCCATCAGGATGTCATAGTACTGCTGGAGGAACGGTTCCATGCGCCGCTGCACCGTACGCATTTGGTGTACGACCTCTCCGAGCGTCCGGGTGCTGGTTGTCGTCTGCTGCGCAGTCGTCGCACTGGCAGTCGATGACGGTCCGGGTCGTGCCTGACGCCGGCTATCGGCGGTCGATTCCGATGAGCTACTCGATGACGAGGTGCTACTGCTACCGCTGGCGCTGCTGCTACTACTACTGCTGCTGCTGCTACTGCTACTGCTGCTGCTGCTGCTGCTACTACTGCTATTGTTGCTACTGGCGGTGGCACTACTACCGCCGGAGCCCTCGTGAGCGGGCGTCGCTGTGGCGCTCGTGTTCGGTGGCGTTAGAACAGCAAAGTCCGGAACCGTACCAAACACCTGCACTGAACCACCGCCATTGAGCCCATCGGGTTGCTGCACCGTCAGGTTGGACATCCCGTTCTGACGGAAGGCCGCACTGACCGCCCCCTGTACCGCGTTGACGAAGCTCTGCACCTGATTGTGCGGTATGTCGACATCACCGACGGCCGAAATGCCAAACTCGAACACGGTCGATTCCATCGTTTGCTGCGACAGGTAGTCCAT
>NC_064878.1:65386048-65393548 GCF_943734665.1 Anopheles aquasalis | reverse complement strand
TACTAATCGATTCCAAGAACGCAAGAAGGCATTTTTAGTTGAGACAGAGGGCTGCAGGTGGAAGAACTGGGAAGAAACAGTGGACGAGAATCAGTACCGGGAGTTGGATGGATGGATGGAAGTATTAGCGGTCCCACCAAAGCAGGAGACTTCCAGCTCACGGCAGCAAAACACGGCTAGCCCACTCTCTCGACTCTTGGCTAAAGGGAAGCAGCAGCTTGTGTACAGCAAGCTCATTAGATCCGCTGGCTGTCACAGTAAGTACGCGCAGCGAGCAGGACGAACACGGAACGGAAAAAAGGGATTTAGCACTATATGGAGCGAAGTGAGTAATGAGGCATGAATGATGAAAGAGAACGACCCACAGAACGATGAGTGCCGGGTGGTTATTAGGGAGCATGGCGAGTACATATGCCGGGGTGGGGTGGTGGGTTGTTTTTTGATGAAATGACGCGGTGTAGTATAGCGAAACGGCGAACGGAGAGTTCCAAAACTGTAACCGGTACGGTAAGCGAGATCTCAACAGTTGCAACACAACGCCGGAACAGGAACAACCAGTTAGAATGGGCTTTTTCACGTCGGGAAGAGGGAAAACATATGCATCCATGATGCAAGTAAGAGAGATTAACGATTAAAAAAAGAAGGAAAATCAAACTGTTAAAAAAGAAACCAATCAAAGACGATGGAATGATTGTTGCAAAATGGTACCGCAGTTCCGTAAAACTAAAAGCACACCTATCTCACCGTTCAATCAACCAGAGATTTTACAAATGGACAGAATGAAACTGTTGACAAAACCTGGTTAGGGAACATCATCGCTTTGGCGCCATTCAATTGATATCTTTCAAATCTTAGAACGTTAGAAGCACGATCGGTTTCATGATCCACGGGCGTGATAGAATGTCTAGTTAATCCTGAACGGTTCTGCTTCTGCCTTATGACCTGCCTAACAGTACTACCTTCAGGACTCCGGCTGCGAAGGCTCCACTTTTCTCCTAACCCTGATCCTACGCTTTCGCGTACTGCTCTAAGCTTAACCTAGTTGATGTTTTTTTTTTTGGTTGGGTGTGTGGTTTGGCCGGCTCACTATGCACGTTTTGCTTTTACATTTTTGGGTTGGTTCAAACTCTTCCAAATGAAGGAAAGTACTGTAAAAATGGGAAATATGGTAGATAAACGAATGCCGCTAATGAGCTAGAGCTAGTTTACAAAATGGTTTTCGTTTTTGTGGTTAAAAAAGAGTGATAGAGAGACAGAGAGAAAGAGAGCTAAGAACAATAGCAACGACGGGCAGTATTATACAGAGAGGCACCAGGAATGATTAAGAATATAAACTCGCTATACAAGGTAACAATATATGCATATATGTATGTAAATTTATATAAGTAACGGTAACTAGTTCTTCGGTTCGGCTAACTCACTATCGGTTCTATTTGATGTATTGTTTGTATTACACGCTATTGGATTACAGGAACTGGCGGGCCTCAGTCTGACTGATGCCGAACGGTGACTAATTGGTTCGATATACTAAAATCTGCAGATTACTCCGAAACAACACTAGGATCAAACAAGGATGACAAAATGAGGATGAAGGGACCCAACTGGTGGTACTAGCGGAAATTTTGATGTTAAACTCACTAGCATTGGCTGTCGGCCGCTGCTCGTATAGGCTCCAAAACAAAAAAGAACAAGAAAACACGCAACAACCGAGAGCTAGGGACGAACCATTAGAACAGAGCTGCCAGTTATCGTCGAGTGTGCTCGCCGTGGGCTTAAGAGAAGGATTAGCACAGGTACACACATTAGCAAGGGCAGCGGGCATACATAGGTGGTAGATGCATGATGCGCTCGCGTACTGTACACATTATCATAGTGGGTTAGCATTCAATTAGCGGATTGGTTAATGGTACTGGCGGTACTTTGAGTGCACAGGCCACTGAGGTTTAGCACAAGTGACTGCTATGCAGGTTCCATTTAGTACACGAAGACAGCAACGGCAGTCGCTTGCTGTGTGCTATTTACATTTTTGGTCAGGCGCGACGCATGGAAAACTCTATTAAACACACTGGAGATACACAGACGAACAATGGATTGTATTGTTGGAATTCACGAGAAGATCACTCGAGGGCGCGCAATCAATCCAGCGAGATGAGGCGAAATTTCCAGCAAGGTGGGCAGGAATGGTTGCGGCCTAGTTACGGTTGGATTTATGGAACCACAAACCAGAGAACGAACGAGCCAAGCAGAGGACTAGGGCCCCGGTAGTGGTTTGTTGAAGAGCCAGAGCGCCGTAGGTGGAGTTCAAAGTTTACTTATCGATACTATACTATACACTAGAGACTTCTTGGGGGGTGTATACTACTACAGCCTAGAGAGCAGTTATCTCTCGCTATGAACACAAGAAAGCAGGGAAAAAACCACACAAAAACACACGTGGAGAAATCTGGCACAAGAAGCGACTCAAAGTGTAGCGGAAGGGAACGAAGTTTGATGGCCCCTGTAAGTGTTCCATCAGATTTATTATCCGAATCGAACGAAAAGTTGTGTCAATTGCTATGTCCTCTAAACAGACAAAAAGGTGTAGCCACAACAAGAAGCGAAAGCCTGTTTCAGCAGCACCAGCAGCAGCAGCTCATTGATGGCAAGGGCACAGAGGACATTTTGTCCTTGCTTATCCTTAAATCCTACAAGATAGAGTCGCAAAATGTGCCATAAATATAAGGGGAAAAAATGAATTTAAAATCTCATCAAACACACCGCACCCGGAATGGTCCGAACGATGAAACAAAAGGCCAATTTTTGATAGTCAACAGCCTCGCAAACATCACACGAACGCATGTTGCAGATTCGATTGGATTGTGATGGTTGTTGCCTTATGTTGCTCCTTATGCTCGGATCACTCCCATAAAACACACCCATAGCATATAAACGAGCACCGAAGTAAGGGAACTAGTGGCTTTAAAGCCAATCGTTTGCGAAAATCAATATTGAATGTGTTAGCCCAGCTGTGTGTCCGACGTCTGGGAGCACACGGCACCAACCGTGCACGCAGGACGAAAGAAAGAACACGCAGGTTAGGGATGGACAGGAGACACGCCGGACGGTTGAAATATGATTGTTGTTTATGGATCACTTTTGACGACCAAATGGAATGGAGCATGAAAACGTGTTTAATGGCACCGGGCGACATGTGATGGGAGGATGGGGATGGAATGATTCCCTTCCCCCGATTCGGGGACCGGATGATCGAAGCATTGCTAGCACGATCCACGCATAAACCAAACGTCGCACAGACTGCTGGTGGAAAGGAGCTTTTGAGCTTTACTTTCGAATCGAATCGGTACTACATTTATATGGTTCTCTATCTGTGAAACTAGAACTTCCGAAAGGATCACTACTGGAAGAAAGGTTGGGCACGAATTCCAAAGGAACAACGAGACACGGGACGCCGAGGAAAACGGGCAGCAACAAGAGATTCTAAAAGCTAGCTATTAACGCAACTCGGCCAGACTAATGCCTTCTGGTACAGCGGCTAGTGAAGAACGGACTAGTGGTACACTCGCAACGCCTAGAGGTTCACAAACGGGGACCAACTAACACAAAACACGAGTTAAACAAAACGGAGAAACGGAGCAACTTGACAATTGAAACTCGCTATGGCTATCTAGTAAGAAAATGGGTTCACACTAGGACACTGTTTGGGACTATTTGTATGGGGTGGAAGGGCGAGGAAGTTGGCGCTTTGATTCATTGATTCGGAACGATCGAACGGAACACTAAAGGATCTAGCTAGCGCGCCGCGAAACTCGCGCACAAAACGAAGCTCGCTCTCTCGCCGCGCACTGGAGCTAAAGGAGAGGAGGGTAAAGCTACGCTCGCAATTCGATTGTGTTATGTGCAGATCCGCATCTGCCACAGTTCACTCTAGGTATGGGAGATGGTGGAACGCGGGGGAGAGGTATGGTCGATTGTGAAAGTGTTTTTTTTTTGCGAGTGAATCGTCACCGTAAGGCTAGTAGTAGTGGTAATTGTTGTGCTAAAGTCTCTCGGTCCTTTCTGAACAGTCCCCGACCACATTGCGCTCCAAAGGAAACAAAAACCAACGAAAGAAAATCAAAACACAAGGAAAAACAACAAACAAAGAACAAAGAACTCGGGCAAACGAATTGGAAAAAGAGATGAGTAGAAGAGATATCCGATTAGAAACGGAAAGAGACTTAACTTTAACGGGCGGGAAGGGGGCGAACTAATCGCTACTAAAACGTTCGGTTTGATGTTAGTTAGTTGGTGTTAGTTGGCGCTCAATGCATACACAAGCACACACACATACACATACGGTTTTTTTTGTCGGCACTAAACCGAATGTTAGTCAGGAGGGTCGTTTTAGATATGTACATCGCATGATGGGCGCGTATAAGGGTCTTCTTATGCTGCATCCATCATCAGTCGCTGTACTACTCGCCAAGACTAGTGATTGTCGATGTTCTTCGGGTTGCCGTTCCGGTTGTCATTTTGCGGAATATACAGAATTGATAAGATTGATGTCTAGCCTAGGGGCACGCAGAAGCGAACAGGTAAGGTGTGTCTATTCCAACTGTTCCTAGTCCTTTTCCACGATCGTTTGGCCGAAATTTGTCCAGGGTGGCCAAAAATTAGCTCCGCAACAAAGCACACTCAGCATTGTTTCCTCTTTTTTCCATTCATTATGGAGATCCTTTTCTGTTTGGTCAGCCGAGTTTGCCAGCTTTCGTGTTGGGCTGCCAAAATGGATGAAGTTATAATCCTTTGGCGAGTGCGGTCGGTGCGGGAAGGGTCAGTGAAGAGCAAACTTTATGTGCCCGAAAACCACAACACCACCACCACCAGGCACATGAAGGGCACGCACAGCTGCTCCACGGTGCAAATTGACGAACCATGCGGACCATGCAGGGGGGGCCGAGGATTTGCGGAGATTTCGTGAATTTCGTCGGTTACGGAGAAGTTAGTTTGCCAAAGAACCTCGATCTCGTTCGAGGGGTGTGCTTGGGAGGGGAAGGTTGAAGAAATAATGCCCACGTTGGATTGTCGGCGGTTGGGGGAGCAGCCAGCTGAGACGAATGCCATAGTTTGGAGCGTTGTTCGCTTTACGGCTATATATTCATGGGTTTCACAGTTTTGGGGAATTGCGCGTTGCGGTTTCTTGCGGGTTGAAAGCTTTGCGATTCGAACATGAGCTGGACTGTGCAAGTAGCAACGTTAGACATTGGAAACCAGCGGCCAACTGAAACGAAGACCATTTTCGGAAGAAATAATTCGTTTTCGTTTTAGCGTTGCTACCGTGCCATCACTTGAAGAAGAGATTGGACACTGCCAGGGGCCAGGGAAGGACCAGAAAGTTCAAGCACGAATGTTGGTTTGAACAATCTCCCACAAGTGGTGTGCAGTCGTGATCATAGAGAGAGACAGAGAGCTACTCGAACACTTTGCACACCGATAGAGCTCTAGACGATAAATGTGTACGATAAATCCACAATACTAGTGCCGGTCATTTTCACTTCGAAAACAATCTGGCTGCAACTTGGTGGTTTGATTCGAACGAGTGATACGGGCAATCCAACCATCTGGCATAATTTGAAATAACATTAGGAGAGGTTTTTTTTTTAAATTAACAAATTTGTTAAGAAACGACTCTTTAAGGTTGATAAAAACTAAATAAAACAAATCAAACAGATTACAATTGAGAAAAACAATCTAAAACAAGAAAAACGAAAGCGAAAAATGTATAAAAAATGGGAAAAAACCACACACACGAAACGGTGATGGAGCGACGGTTGGAAAATGGAAGCAACCGGGAGCTGCGATCGAATTCGGAGTCACCTCCTGCTATGCTGCGTCTCACTATGGGTCACTGTCCGGCGGTATGTGTGTAAGTTTGTGTGCGTTTAGTACATTCGAGGTTATGCAAGGTTAGTGTGTATAAGATTCGGTATCGGTAATAGTAGTAGTATAAGTAGTAGTAGTAAAAGTAGTAGCAGTTGTTCTTCGTTGTGATACTAGCTAGAGAGAGAGAACGGGATCGTAAAGGTATGTGTGTCTATGTGTTTTTTGGATTGGAACAAATGAGAATGAAGGGAGCGAGGAAGCGGCAAGGTAGGGGTGGATAGAGGGGGGGGGGGGGGGGGAAAGGGGACTGTAATTTGTTGTTCTTCTTGTTTTTGTTGCTGTTGAGTCTTACTAACAAGAGAGAAATAGGGGAGCAAAACGTGGGGTTGTGTAAGTATTACTTGCATGCAAACAAACGTACAATGGCCGGCCTATGTAGCACCCAGATACCCACTTTGGCCATCTGAGCTTGGATGCCCTTCGCTTGCAGCCCCTTGACGGCACCCTCGGCACACGATGGCGACTCGAAGTCAACAAATCCGTATCCTGGTGGCGACAGAGAGGGAGAGAGAGAGAGAAAATGGGAAAGAGAAGCGAAATGATTAGTGAGTTTCCTCGAGGTCGCAGTGCAATATGTGCTGCTGCCGTGCACTAGCCAGCAAGCTAATCGAATCCCAGCGCAATTATTGCTGGTAAATAGGTCCTTTATTGGGTGGCTAATCGATATTTTGGTCCTCGACCTCCGGTGGTTCGACGATTGATCTGTGCGCGCGCGCCAGTGGTTCGTTGTGTATTTTCCTGGTTTCCCTCTTTGCCGACCACCAGACTTTGCTTACCTTTACATTTGTTTGTTGTTTTATCTAGTATTGCCTTAGTGGAGATGATATTCCCGTACCTAGAGAGAGAGAGAGAGAGAGAGAGAGAGAGAGAGAGAAGAGCACAACAAAATAGCGCAGGTTAAAACGAGGGAACGATTTAAATGCTTTTGTCGATCCTGTGCCCTGTATTTGCTCATCTGATCAGATTAACTAACAAACCGCGGCCATGATAATAACTGGTGTGACGTCCGCCATTATGTTGATCGTTTAACGACCATGTTTGGGGTTAGCAGGCGTTTGTTCTGCTTTGTTTTTTTCATCAATTATATATTTATCGTTTTGCAAACACGGTCGTCGCCCAATTGCAGGGCGTGAATGCAAATGCATTCGAGGCGATAGTCATCATGAATATTTATCCCCTCTCACATACACAGCACGCTCTTATGATAGAGGAAAACGAGAAAAATGCGCACAAATCCGGGACAAATAGAAACCAGGTGATGCGGAGGAGGAGGAGCAGCAGCAGCAAACCAAATCGGGGGCATTAATTAAACTCGCATGCCGATTGAGTCATAATTAATGGCAAACAGTTTCCGAAATTTTTCCCTTTCCGTCTGCTCTCTCTCTGGGATGTTTCGATTTTTGTGGAAAAAAAACGGTGAACCGCCGCGGTGCTCCCGTGTCCTTTTTCTACTTTTCCTCAGCTTGGGACTTGGACAATCGTTGGGATGGGAAAAACTGGGGAAAATTCAATTCGATGCACTCGGCACCAGTGAAGTGCCAATGGAAACGCGCTGCATTTTCCATGCACTTGACTGCA
>NC_064878.1:65358548-65378548 GCF_943734665.1 Anopheles aquasalis | reverse complement strand
ATATCGTCGATGGCCTGGCCTCTTCTCCACTAATCTCACAAAACAACCAATGGCCACAAGACACAATCACTGCAACTCCACTTCAACTCTGCCCAGAGACATTCTCGCTCGTTCGAACTGCCTCTCTCTCTCTTTCTCTCTCTCTCCCTCTCGAGTTCCTGCATTCAGCCGGGGGTTCCATCGCTATCAGTGGATGGCGATAAGGGGTTCAAAATTCTACGTACCCGTAGAACGCACCAAAATCATTCGTCAGAGAGGCCGAGGAGTTGTTGGCCGTGGCTGGCATGCTTTTTCTTCTTGTTCTGCCCTTCTTCCGTGTGTCTTTATAGAATGCTGGACTTCCGTTTAATGATAAGCAGAACATTGCAAACCCGTTTGTGCGTTTACTTGCCTCCCCTCGTATTGAGAGGAGCGACGCAGCGGCACCACCATAAACCGTTGATCTGATTGTCGGTTGTATGGATCGCGCATTCCGTTCGGTATGTGGTAAACGGGAACGAGGACAATTAAAAAATTCAGCAAAAATACGTTTGCGAGCGATAACTGGCGGCCATGGAATCCAGCATGTCTTCAGCCAACGCGACGCACATATTGTCGCTAATGATTTGGCAATTCCTTCCCTTTCAATCTGTTTCGAATTCGTGGCGCGTCGGTTCTGATTGACGCACGACCACCCCACGAACGTGACACCATATCTGCCATAGATGGGCGTCAGCAGTGCCGCCGAAAATGCATATCGAAATGCGCCGATTGGCCACATTGGGAAGGGGGCGTCATACCGTTAGCAGCGGAGCTTATCGCCGAGCGTTGCCACCGCTTATCGCAAAACACACAACGCGCATACACAACTAAAACAATATTAACGCTTTGCCGCAAGACAAGGCACATAAACACTCATAGCAGAACCGTAGCGAAATGCGAATTGATGGTCTAATGTGGTGTTGGCAGCAGATTGACCAATCTCACTAGGGATGGAATTTCACGCACGAATTCCCGGCCAGTAGCGACCAGAATGGAGGAATTTCGCATTGGCAGGGAGAGAATTCGGTCATCGATGTCACTGGCAGCACCAAATAATAATCGTTCGTTGAAATGATTCATGCTCTACACATGTGTGGGTGCGGTGGTGTTTGTGGTGTAACTCTGATAAGAGATATTGCCGGAGAGAACTGCCATCATCTAGCCCACGTTGAACGGTAATGACGATAATTATGGCCATTATGACGCGTTGGTAAGGTGGTTTGTGTTTTGGCCGGGTCGAGGTCGTGATACTCAGGAGGTCAGCCCTTTCAATCGGGGTTCAGAGTCAGAAATGGTTTTGCTCCGGTGTTCTAAACTTTTGAGAGACTTTTCAAGGACCCAGTTAGGACCCTACAATTAAGAACGGCAATCCCTGGTACTTCGAAGGCCATTGGCCACGACACAGAGAGACCGCCGGGCAAAAATCCCAATCTTACAGCATCCGAACGGTAGCAGGACCTTCGACCTTTAGCGTTTGGTGCAAAATTTATGGGAAATTTATCATAATTACCATTCCGTCCACTACGCTCTTCCCCTTAGGAACCTCGAATGTCCGATTTCCAATTCTGACAGCCAGCGTGCGTGCTCGGTGTGGGAGCAACCGAGCGAAAAAGTGGGGGCGGTCGGGCTAATGGGCGCATGACCCAAAAATCGTCGACAGGGGAGGGGTTCGGGGACTAACGAGGGACTGCTGCTGCTGCTGCTATGTGCATCTGGCATCATTTATGTTAAAAAGGCTTCAACTTTAACCCAACTTTTATTGCTTCGGGTGTTCGGCGCGATTTCATTAATCGATTACACCTTTCTTCCGGTAACCAGGATCCACCGCCACCACCTTCACTTGACCGAAGGTTCCATCGATTGTTCTCCCTTGGCGGGTGCGTTGTTATGATGGCAGCAGGGTTCGCACACTGGCCTATCCCGCGGTATTCGATAAATCATCCGATAAGTTAGAGAAACATTCTACGCAAAACGGGCTCCATAAATGGCGAAAGTTTGCAGTGAAAGCCATTTTGGTTTTTTTTCTCTTCTCCAGTCTTCCTTCCAGTAGCCAGAATGCCGTTGGCCAACCGGAACTGCGGTACGAAGTAAAAGTAATTAAAATTTGTAATCATATTAGCCCGCTGGCAGGCGCTGTTACTACCGGGCTCTATCTGTCTGTCTGTCTGACTGTCTGTCGGCCTGGCTGACAGTCCAGGCCCCGGAAAGTCCTGGCAATGTGTGAGAAGTCGACGAGACGGCGTGGCCAAGGCGCAAAATGAAATGCAAAATGTGGCCAACCAATGGTCCCATCGGATGTGTCGCATCGCCTTCACGGACGTTCGGTTGACTATTTTTCTCCCTCGGGCGTGTGCGCGCTGTGGCTGTCATCCGTGTCAGCGTTCATCTTCGCGAGTTTT
This sequence comes from Anopheles aquasalis, assembly GCF_943734665.1. Lineage (NCBI taxonomy): Eukaryota > Metazoa > Arthropoda > Insecta > Diptera > Culicidae > Anopheles > Anopheles aquasalis. Next base: position 65,376,128 of record NC_064878.1, on the reverse strand, counting down.
CGCGTTTCCAGCGCCCGAAGCCACCACCAGTGGACCGGGGCAGGGTCCGAGAGCTGGCGACGGATGTCAGCGACAAATGACGAAGGTCAGAAAGCGTGGTGCGATCCCTTTTTTCGTCAGGACTTTTTTTTTACCGTGGGAGAAGGAAATCAGTAGTGAGTGAGCGCACAGCGTCGGTCAAAAGTATTGTTCTGGAACCGGGTTCAAGCGATATTTATCAAAAACGCACTAACAAGCAGGATATCCCCTGATAGAAGAGTAGAAAATACCATTTCTGACATGCAAATCGATCATCGTTTTATGTATATAAATTGGTACAATGTTGTTTTATAAAAAAATACTCTACTAATGGTACAAAATAGCAATTATTTTTACTGTTAGCTGAGCTCGAAAATCCATGACCAAGCTACAAAAACCGCTAGGTCCAACTCTTTCGCCCATCGCTGTACGGCACATCGCGTTCCCATAAACCACGGATGTGCTTTCGAGTTCTGTCGAACGAATTTGTCCTTTTTCTTGCACCGTTTTGTTTTTGCTTCTTGTTGTAGATGGAAATGTCCGTCACACTCCAGCACAACAAGGAAAAAAGAAAAGAAAAAAAGAAAACAGAATCGTGTTAACCTTTGTCAAATTGGAGATTGATATGCTTTCAAATAATTATCCTGATTTGCCACGCATTTAATCATGTCTCCCACAAAACACCCTGGCCTCCAAATGGACCATTCGCTGTCTGTCGCTTCCTGTCCTTTCGCAGCCTGTCGCTCTTCTACCGTAGGAGCAAAGGAAAAGAGATTTTTCAGCAGAAAAACACACAGAAAGGATGTTTCCGGTGAGTGAGCGAAAGCAAAAGAAAAACGAGACAACACCGAGAAAGGTTACGATTGGGAAATTAATACGCGCAGAGGGGGTTAGGGTGCCTCTTTTGGAAAGGAAGGATGTCACCACCGGAAAGGTAGGCCACCGCCGTCGGCGCCTCTCTGCTCGGGCGCTAATGCGAGAGATGCTCTTTGATGGTTCGTTGCTTCCATTTATTTTCTCCATATTTTTTCTACCGAGATGAACGGTGTTTCACCTTCAACCGTAGAACCTTCACCTGCCGGAAGAGGATGTTTTAGAGGGAAAGAAAGGAAGGAAGGTTACGCATTCGTGGCCTTAACAGCACGGTGTGTGTGCCGCATAATCTTATCAACGCGACATTGGCGAACGTGGAACGTGAAAAGAAGAAATGCTCAAATCAACGCGACACACATCCTTTTTCGGGCAGCACGAGCCTTTGGCACGCGATTTGTGCGACGCGACAACAAACACCGACTCGCCTCGACGGCTTCTTATCAGCAGAAGGAGGAGGAGAAAGAGGAGGAGGAGGAGCGCACAAATCGTGTGTGAATGAGGTGACTGATTTCGATAGCTTTCCGCCCTCGGTACCATTGCTTTCACCCTTACATCGCTGCTGATGCTCCTTCTGCTGCATGAATAAAGCAAATGGCAAGGATTGGCAAAGTCAAATCGAATCAAACGCACCGACAGTGAGCGTGCGAACGATAAGACGTCGCTGAGACGATACAGAGCACACACAACACACACATGTGCTCCTTTTTGTGGGGTATCAAAGCGAGGAGTGCGGAGATGCTAAAATAAAAGAACATCCCTTGGAGCCCTCGCTCGTATGCGATCCGTACGGTGTCGGAGTGACAATCAGCATTTCCGCGTCAATGGACTCCAAAGGGGAGGTGGCGTGGAATCCCCCTTTCCCCCACATGGTATAGGAATATTGGCCGGAGAGAGAGAGAGAGAGCGGGCGCTCGTTGCATTAAAGTGAAACAAGGAGCTAAAGGCGAAGTAAAGCCTCGGCCGCACGTTAAGCCAAACGTTTCCAGCAACGGGCCATCCCTTGACATCCGTCCCCTCGTCGGTACGGTGGATGGCGATGCTGGCCCGAGGGAAAGACAAAAGAAAGCCTCCGCTTGTAAGCCCCTAAACGAAAGGGAACGCGGGGCAAATTTATTCCAAACAATAAAGAGAATCCCCCTCGACACTCACGACTTCCGGGATTCCCGGATTTTCTGCTCCCATTCCGCCAAGGAGACGAGACAGGAGATGCGCAGCATTCCTTCGCACCATTGGGCACCATCACATTCGTGCGTCATTATGCAAAGCACGAGGAACAGAGGAATTGGCGCAGCAGAAGGCACGCCGGAATGGATGATATCCGCCACCGGGTATCATCAAACGTCACAGGAAGGAACGGGTTGTAATGTGGATTCGTTGGACGCTGGCATGGCGTTCCAGCTATCCATCTATCCGTCCATCCATTCGCGTCCTCTCTTCGTTGTCGTCCGCGATCCACAGTGAAAGCTGAGAAAATTTTCATTAAATTCTTGCCCCCTGCGCTGGTCCAATGTGGTTGGTTTTCGTGCTCGTTTCGCCACAAAAACGGTGTGGCCATTCGTTGTGCTGACTAAGGAACCACACCTAACGGATGCGAAACGGTGGAAAATGGAAGAGAAAAATGTATTTTCCACCAACAACCACACAGAGAGAAGAGGAAAAGTTTGAATCAAAAGAAACGAAAGTCGATCAGGATAGATCGTACTGTTCGCAACATACCCATGGATCCGGTCCGTACCCATGGCTAGTTGGTCCATTCACGCTGTACTTATCGAGCGACACCGTGGACCACAACACGGGACCACCACGATGCCAGGACATTGCATTAACTTTTGCATAAAATATGATCAAACTAAGATTAGAAAGGGAAGAGAGACATTGGAAGGAAGAGAGCGAGCAGGATTCGTTCGTTGGCCGGCTGGCTGGCCGTTCCGGTGGAAAATATAATTTTCCAAAACTTTATCTTCATAATTTGATATTGGCCATCGGGCCACCGCGAGAAGGCGGGAAGACGACGGAGTAGAAGTGTCTCGCAGCCGCAGCTTTTGGAGCCAACTACCACCATCACCGCCACCAGTGTCCATCCGAGCTGCTGGGGTCCGATGCTCTGCAAGCACGCCCGCGTTTTCCACCGGCAAATTTGTGCTGGTTTCGGATTTCATTTCTTGCTTGTTTGCTTGCTTGCTGATCAAAACACGCATTTCCGCTGCTGGTGTCCTGGGCACTGGCATTGGAAGATTGGAACAGATTGTGCAAAATGGGCTGTCCGCGTTGTTTTCTTTTTTTTGTTTCCATTTTTTCCGCTTCTCTCCTCCTGAAAACCCCGGAAAATAACGGGGAAAAACTCGCTCGCACGCTCTCTCTCTCTTTTCTGTCACTAGGTGTCGCACCCACAAATGGAAAACAACTTTTGCTTCCGATTTTTCCTCTCTCTCTCTGAATGTGTGGGTTTGTGTGCCACCATTCCACTGCTGCTGCTGCTGCTAGTGGTGGTCTTGTGGCGATGAAACTTTACGATAAAACCTCGACCTCGGTTGTGGCATTAAAAACGGATAGCTAATTTAGGGATTCCGCATAAATCTGTGTCCGCTTTTTGGGGGCGAACTAGAGGTTACTAGTGGTAGCCCTTTCCTTGCGTTCCGGGCGAAGAGTCTCCGTTTGTCCGATGCAGAGAAGCTGCTAGGACAACTGACTGCGCTGCTGACGCCGCAGATTTTATCAGTAATTATCGGGCTCGGACACATACACACAGAAAAGGTCATGATGACGGAAAGAAAGCTGAACCCTGCCCCTCTTCCTTCCTGTTACTGAGAAAGGTCCGTCGAAACCATCATCCCCTTCGCTTTTACACTACATTAAATTTCAATTGTTAATGTCTGGCTAGCTGGCTGGTCGGGTGGTTGACCAGTGGTTTAGGGACTAGGGACTGGAGGGGGAGGGGGATGGTCTACTGCACCATTTACCTCTCGGTCGGTTGCAAAGCAGCGCTGCCTTTGCTTTGCGGTCACCACCGTCACCGGGGGGGCACCGATGGTAGGATGAGGGGTTTCAAAGATTACCTGCGGGGAGAGAGAGAGAGAGAGAGAGAGGAAGAAAAAGAAACGAAGAAGCGTCCATGATTAGCATTGAGAGGTGTGGGATGTGGGAGTCACGCGGTGGGAGGTTTTTAATGAAAATTCAAAAGAGAAAACTTTTTCTCCTGGAAAGAAAACTCAGAACCAGGATCGTTCTTCAAGCGGTCACCAGCCAAAAAGCAAAGAAAACGATGTCAATTCGTTGCACATAAAACCCAGGAACGAAATGTCGGAATTCATCTCGCTCGAGTTAAAGTTCCGACGTTGCTCAGCCAGTGACACTAGGATCACCAAACCAAGAGTGTTATATGATGCTGCCATCGAGATAAGAGCCACCACCAGCATCATCATGTGGCACCATCCCACACATGGCCATTTGACATTGTAAGGGATTTGTAACGAAATTGTTTTCCCCTTCCTTTACCGAACACGAAACACTTCTTCCACTCGCTCCGGTCCTGGGTATCGATCGATCGATCTGAACCAATGGTACGGGCTAAAGAGTGACGCGATATAACGGTATGGTGGTGCGATGCAGCATATGGTACCATCTACCATCAGTAATCGAGGAGCGCAGGAAGCACCACCGTGACGTACACGGTGATGACATCCGTTGCCGCGCTCGCAGCAGCTGGATTGAGTGGCTAATGGCGTTACAAGCATGCCACTTGATTGCAAAGTATCATCTCGATGCCAGCAGCATCCTATCCGCCGGCCATAAATGGCGTCTTCCCCGGGTGCCCGGTTTAATCCTCGGAACGCATTAGAGCCAAGAGATAGTAGTTAGTTGTGGAAAGTATCGCTTTAGAGCTATGGCGCATGATGAAGTTTTGGAAAGGCCACGGTGGCATAGCCCATCCCGTAAGCCCACCTGTTGATGTGTTGAGCCGGTACGCGAGGGCGCGATAGCAATCTGCGATCGATTTGTGGCCGTGATTTGTCGTGATAAGGCAATAAGGTTAGATATGGAACCTCTACACCGCAAGCGAGATAATTTACGATGCCCGTGGTAGCGTCTTAAGTAAATACGAGAGTTGACGCAAGCAACGCCAGAAGACGGAGGGACGTGGACGCTGAGTTTGATTTGACATCGGCCATCAACATCGGCATCGAGTGCGAGCGCTTTAAGGCGTACATACCACCCTCTTCTTCCCCCCTTTTGGGTGCCCATTTGATTGATTACGGCCACACCATCAATCATACGGTCATCAGGCGTACGCACCACGCCCGAAGGTGTCTTCTGCGAGCGCGGTTCCCATTAGAACGGTTCGTTGCCGTGGCCGTTGAGATACAATTCTCACCCGGTAGCCGGCATGCCGCCTCGGCCTTAGCCGATTTCGTGTTAAATCTTAACCATCGTTGTGTTGGTAGGTGGTGAATGTCTCGTTTGATACCGAACGCGTGACAGACAGGAATGTTAGGTGGTGTCATTAATCGAATCGGAATAGAATAATCGTTGTCAGCGTCAGGACAATGTAGTGTACTCTAGACAACATAATATAATTAGAGACGTATTTTATAGCCCATTCAATCTTTTTGATCATGTTTGGTGGAAGCATTAATTCACATAAAAAATTGATACATTAGTACACCGTTCATCCCTCAAAATTCGCTAGAAATTCATAAATACCATTAAGATTCTATGTGCCAAATATATAATACTCTGCCTCTAACATTCCAACGTATCAGTTAAGTGGAATTCCTCGCCAGTACTTGTCATGTTTTACCTTAATCCTGTTGAATATTCTCATTTGCAATTCTCAATGTTCAATATTAATGAATTCCCGGAAAAGCAAAGGTCCATTTCCACGTCCACGCGTTGTGTTTACACATTTGCCTCACGGAATCAGGACGGAAGTTTAAGCTACCTTCCACGCTCGCCTGGCACTAATCTGCTGCCCTGGAGAGAGTGTTGTGGCCATCCCATCCAGATCGAATGCTTCACCGGAGACCACGGAACGATGCTGGCATTCCTACGCTAGCAGGAAAAGGACATTCTCCTCGGACATTCGTCCCTTCTTGGAAGGTCGAAAGCTGATTGGATTGGATGCTGGTTTACGTACCATTCCCCCGTCTAGCGGTTCTTCCAGCTGGGAATCCAGCAAGCCACAACATTCCAGGTGGACATTGTTGTGAATGCAAATTGATAATCCAATCCAATCGATCCCGCACTCCAGCGCACTATTTGCATATTTCTTGTGGCCTGACCATCGAGAACGCAGTTCCGGAACCACAAACGATTAAGGCCTCTCATAAAGCTCCCCGCCCCGGGAGGGCTGGTGCTCATTGCTAGGGTCGTCGATTAGTGTCAGCTCCCATCAGGCCAGTTGATTCGATAACTCATCTAGACGAGATACCGCCCTCGAGATCCAAGTCCTTATCGCAATCGGGGCTTGGACCGCTTCGCCGACAAACGACCGAACCGAACGAATTCCTCATTGCTTCCCGGGGCCTAGAGGATTCCGGTTAACCATTGATCACGTTTTCATCCCGCTCCCCCTCGACTTTCCCTCCTTTTTTATGCTTAATTGTCCTCCCATTGGCACCACGGGGCCCATCACCCATCACAAGGGATCCAACAAGGGCAACAAAAGGGATGAATAATTTTCGCACCTCGACGCAATCGACCAGAACCAAGCCGCGAGAGAGAGGCAAACTCCGCCACCAAGGCCGCCATAACGCAACGGGAACGAACGAGATAACGATCGACAACGGAATGTGACCGCCGCTGGCTGGTAGCTCGGGGGAAGCGCCTCATCGCCTCGCGCGGAAGGAAAATGTGGTTTTTCCATCATTCACTCCCGATGAAGGTGGTCGGCTGGTGGGTTTCTCTATCATATCTTGTCCGTAGGACCATGGGCGCCTCTCACTTTATCTCTCTCTCTCTCTCTCTCGCTGTGGCATAAACAGTAAATTTAATGGCAAAGATTAATGATGCTGCGTGGTTGTGGTGGTTGGTTGCTTGCTGTGGTTTGATGCCCCCCTTTTTCTAACCTCGTGCGAAACCTCGCACCACCGCTTCTTACTGGAGCGCGCGCGCACCAAAGCAGCAGCAAAAGGTGAAATTAGGTCTGGCCTGATATGGAAAAGAATGGAGCAGAAGGCGCGCGATAGCATCCTAACCGTGCGGGTAACTTGATGGAGTTAATGATTTTTCCACAACAAAATGCTGTTGCACGGGAATCGTCTATTGGTTGGCCATCCCGAACCCGTTGGTTCATTTGCTACGACGAGACTGAAGTGAATGCGTCTAGCCCGTCGAAAGGAGTTTCCCCAGGAGGCTATAATGACGGCCCACATGCTGAAGATGTTTTATGGAAAATCATAATCCTAAGGATGTGAAATGTGAGCTCACATGTCTGCCGCGAACGAGAGAGAGAGAGAAAGAGAGACGTTTAGAGCTTGATGAATAACCAGAAGGAGCTCATCATCATTATCATCGTCATGATGCACGGCACAACCAATCCGAGGATTAATCATCTCCAACAAATCCAAAGATGGATTGCGACGTGCCAGAGTGCGCTCCGTTGACCTGTTCCGGTTGCGCAAAAGGTGGATTATTGGCCACCGTGAAGACGAGCGTGTGGACCAGTAATTATTGCTTTCTCGATCTTCTCAAGGTCTATCTGGAGGTTCGTAGATGACCCTAAGGTCACAAACAGTAGATCCAGCATTTCAGACTCCTTATCAAGGCATTCACAGATACAAACTTTATGCAGCGCACCAATCGATAGTCACCTTAACATTAGTTACGCCCTAAGGACCACCTTACTCCCTAATGGAACCCAATTCCCCTTTCCCAGAAGGATATCATGGAATCCCTTGGCGTGGTCGCGTGGTTTCGAATTGAATTGAATAGCGGCAGGTGCGCCAGGGTGTCCTGGTGCATTCCGGTGCAAGTACGTGGCCTTTACCGCACCACGGGATTGCATGCACATATCTTTCGCGCAATTCCGCTCCAGCATATCAGACGCTTCGCTCTCATTCCCGTGGCTCATTCGCCTTTCAATGCCGGCCATCGACGCCACCACGGCACGCACGCCGCCCTTCAGGGAGGACTGTTTCCCTTCATGCTGATTATATTCCATCCACGTGGTCCACGCGCAGCACCGGAGTGCAGCAGCAGCACCAGTGCCCAAAAGGGAGACCGACTTTAATCGAGTTTCTCGTTCGACGAGCGTCACGTCTTCGTCTTTCGTCGCCGTCTGCTGCTGTTGCTGCTTTGTGATAAAGAATGTGATATGAACCGAGGGAGAGAGGGAGAGAGAGAGAGAGAGAGAGAGAGCCTTCACATCAGTCACTCCCTGGTGTATCCCGCTTACGCCGCCGTCCCGCTTTTGCACAAACCTTATCATCCCCGTCTGGTGTGGCCTGCGGGCCAGAAAAGGCTCGGGAAAAAGTTTTAGATAATTGAGTTTGACAACATACAAGCCCAGTGTCCCTGTGTCCTGGCTCCTGGTGTGTGTCGTTTGGGCCGCGCCCCATTGAAAACCCTTTTCCCTGTTTGTTGCCCATTTTCCAGAAAGCCCAAAAACCACTCGCGGTCGCGTCATTCCGGGAAGGTTCGTCGTAAGCATATCAAACTCCTGTGCTGCTACCGCGGAAGGAAATGGGCCTTTTTCGATGGAGAAGAGCGGTAGGAAAGAGAAATGAAAAGTTTTCGCCCCGAAATACCATGCGGTTTGCATTTAATTAAGCGGGAACTAACTGGCGGGCCTTCTGCGGCCATGGCCATGGCTTCTTGTTTGAAAATCCAATACGAGCCACTCGATGGGGCGCTTATTCGCGCACCATATGGCAGCAGCCGGAGCAATAACTCTCATATCAATCAGTGGATATATACACCACAACACACTCGTGCCACTCCCTGGGAGGACTCCTGTGTGTGATTGGATTGCCATAAGGAATGTCACAGAATGAACAGCCGGCCACGCTCTTTCGCTTCATTAACTCTACGCCACATCGCACGCGAGTAAAGGTTGTGCGTCACAGGCACACATACAGGAAATGTGACAGAATTTGAAACTTACTTCCGGGACCGATAACAACACAACCGGCACTGGTTCCGGCCAGGTATGGGCTCTCTGTGTGGTTGATAATCCTATCCACGGTGGTACCGTGGCACAGCGGAGCACAAGCACAACAATATGGCACACAATATGGAACGGAAAAGCATTCCTTCACTCCGCCAAACACACAAGCGCACACACAGAGAGAGGTACGATTAGACACTATCACCCAATTTTAACGAATGACACATTACTCCGTATGGTGGTGACCAGATGGTGAGCCTAACTGTTGCCCAAAAACAAACACCACCGGGAGGGGTGTTGACACTGGGCGTACACTTGTTGTAAGTAAAATGGATCGAAAGTTTAGGACCAAGGTGTGTGACCTTCGGTAGCGCCAACAACTCTTCTAGACGAACGAACGCGTCGTCGTCGTCGTCGTCGTCGTCTGCACCACACCGACGATCGTTAGTGAATCACGGGAAGCAATACTCGGAACCGTTGTCTGACGCACAACCAGGCAAGACGACCGCGCGCCGCGCTCTTATCAGTGGCCGAGACGAAGGGACCAAGAGACGGCGACGACGACGACGACGACGAGGATGATGATAACCCAATCGCACACTCACCGCGCACCAACCAACCAACCAGCAAGTCACACCAACACGCACACACACCGGGACGCATGCACTCCGGGACCATATGTTATCGGAATTTGTCACGGCCGTTGAGTGGGACGGATCGGCGGATGGTTCTCCTCCTCCGGTTCGACCACTCGATGATGATGATGATGATGATGATGATCAAGATGATCGCGAGATCGTGTAAACGAGATGATGGCACTACGGGCGGCAGCTAACCGGTAGAACAACCGGAACAGCCGGATTTTGGTCCCTTTCGGGGCAAGGAGCAGTGCGAGAGTGGTCGCGACGCGTTCGTAAGGACCTTGTGGGTGACAGAGAGAGAGAGAGACACGCGCGCGAGATGCCGGCAGGACGACGACGACGACGACGACGTGAGAAATGCGTGCGTGCGTGAAGCGCAGGAGGCGGTGGTGGTGGTTATGGTGATGCCTCAAAGTGGTGTGTTTGGTGATGCTGTATGGGTGGGTCTCATGCTGGTTGTCAGCTCAAGAGAGAGCGAACGATGCTCATGCGCGGTCACAGTGCGAGCATAAAAAGAGAGAGATAGGGAGAGAGAGAGAGAGGGAGAGGAAGAGAAAGAGCGAGCGAGAGAGAGAGAGAGAGAGAGAGAGAGAGCGTGACGAATGATAGGACACACGGACACGGTTACGGATACACAGACGACGCAGCCATCCAACAGTACGTGACAGAATGAATGAACTCGGAGCATCCTGCCTTCCTCTTCTCTCTTTCTCTCTCTCTCTCTTTCCCTGTCTCTCTCTCTCTCTGTCTCTCTCATACTCAAATCACATTCCTGGCCTGCTGAGGGAGATTGCGTGGAATGTGCGGAAGCTGCTAATGCTGCTGCTGGTGCTACTTCTGTGACGTACGTGGCCACGGTAATCGCAGCTGATCATTCCCCGATTGCTTATCCAGATGGCCACGGGCAGAGTGGCCACCACCGGAAAGTGTATATGCTCTCGTCGATCCATGTTTTACGTCGCGCGCATGTTTGGAACGAATCGTGGTGTGCCACGACGTTCCATCGGCGTCGGCATCTGGTAACGCAATTAACGCCAACAACACAGACCACATTGGCAGTGCGTGCGTCAGAGAGAGAGAGAGAGAGAGAGAGAGAGAGAGAGAGAGAGAGAGAGAGAGAGAGAGAGAGCGAAAGATGCAAAACAAATAGAAAGCCATTGAGCGGCGGGAACTGGTTGGATGGAATCGTGGTGGCTGGAATGCCGGTTGCATCACCACCACCACCATTACACCCACCTCCTCTTATCACTGTTAAGCGCATTCCCAGAGCTGCAGAGCATACATTGTAGCATAAGTTGCCGATCAGACGATGCCATGCCAGGTCGGATTGCCGCAATTCAACGTCGGCACGTACCGCGCGATGTTCTCCATTGATGCGAATAACAATGGCTCGTCCGCTGGTGGTGCAGTGCCTGATATTCCCTCTCTCTCTCTTTCTGGTACTGGGCGTGAAAATACTTTTAATATCTCAATCGACACATATAGGCCGACCGGAAGGGAGAGATTTGTTCTGCTGCAGCAGCAGCAGCAGCACTCGAAAGACGAAGAGTAGAATAAACAAGGGCAATCGTGTCGTCGGAAGCGGACTCCTCAGAATTGGTGACAATAATGGGATTAGAAGAGACCCCTACACTCGCTGACGTGGCACCGAAAACGGGACTTCCGGAACCAGGCCTGCCCTTTATGTAGAACGAATGAGCCGCAGAGCCCTTGCGCACCGCATCGTGACTCACAAGAGCGATCCGCGTATTAAGCGGTGCGGAGCACGTGACGCAAAAGTAGGCCGCTTGCTGCTCACGGTTGCTTACTACGTTTGCTCGAAATAATGATGAATGCCAATGCAAATGTGCGGTCCTGGTCCTGGGCTTCACAAACTAATACTCTGACGGGATCTTGATTAGCGGAGAAAAGGCTACTGGAAGAAATGGCCTCCGTGGATTTTAAAGCGGGGTGAAGTTTACACAAGGGACATTTACATGACGTCACCGTCATGGGACCATCACACAATTCAAGTTCAGAAGGTCTCGCATAGCGTACGCTCCAGCAAGAGCATGCCCTAACAATGATACCATGTGTATGTGGGTGTGTGTCAGTGTGTGGTGTTTCCGGTTCGGTGGTCAAAATGTAAAGGCCACCCTCCGTACCGCCACCTTCGAGTCCTTCATTTGCAGGCACGGTCAAATCTGGGTGCGGCCCAACCGATCCTTCTCTTCCTTATCTCCTCCTCCGCTTGCGGAGATAGGCGGCACCAGCACCACAGGAAGGCTGTATGTGTCGCTTGCTGGTGAGCATCCCTGGATCTGCGCTTAATTACTGTTATCTTCCCAGCGAGATCTCCGGGAAGCTCCTGCGCTACTCCGGCGATAAGAGAGAGAGAGAGAGATAGAGAGAGAGACAGGGACAGCCACAAATGATGATGACGACGAGGACGACAACGGTCTTCATCATCATCATCATGACCATCATGAGCATCATCATTTAGGCTCGTGTGTCTCTGAGGTTTTGCTGCCGATTGTCCTTTTCCTCTTCTCTGGAAGGCCACAACGGACGACGACGACGACGACGACCACAGAGCATGATATCCAGACAATGCGACAACAGCGAGTTGAGGTCCCGGTGCCAGAGCACCAGTGGAGAGGTTTGGTGGCGCAACCCTGGTTCGTCGAAATGTCGCCCCGAGTGGGAATGTCTACAGCAACCACACTCGCTCTCTCTCTCTCTCTCTCTCTCTCTTCCCCCAGCTACCCACAGTCTCCACCACTGAGGACGATGATTCGTCTGATTTTGGCAGCATTTTCGTGCGCCAGCATCTTCCTCCACTTCCTCCCCGTCCTTTCGTGTTGTGTGTGCGGTTTACGTGCGGACCCGGGGACGCCTGGGCTGCTGGCTGAATGCAAGCACACAAAAGAAGGCCCACGAAGGCCCTCGGGACAGCCGAAAATACTCCCGGTACGACAGGATCTCGGTTCTTGGCGAGCGCCAAAGTTTCCGGGGTTTCCGGTTGAAATCCTTCAAAAGACTGCGGTTTTGCGGGCAGTCTCTGGAACTCCTGGACCTGGGAGTGGTGCGGAGCCCAACCGATTCCAGTAGCAATCTTCTTGCCTTCTTCTTACAGACGCCTTAGATGTCCCAGCGAAATGAAGAGCAGATGCATAACCCCCGAGTAGGGGGGGGGGGGGGGGACTATGCGGAATGTTCCTTTTTCCACGTTTTCCTCAGGTCCACCAGCAGAGATAGAAGATGGTTCTTGGAAAGTACGGCTCAGTGCCACACGTTCCGGCGAGAAAAAGGTCGATCCCGCACCCGGCACGCGGTGATTCCGTGGATTGCAAATGTCAAATGGCTCTCGCTTTTTGCTCCACCGTCCATTAGGGGCGATCTGTGAGATAAGCTCGAGCTTTTGGTGTGCCGGGGGGGGCCCAGGGAATTCTCGGAAAAATCTTGCCTCATTTTACCATCGCTCTCCTTCCACGGGAAAAGGTTACTTTGCGGATCTCTGCGGTGAAACCACACGCGACGCACACGCCGCTGCTGAAATATGTTCTCGAATCCTCTGAAACATTGATTCGATTGCCGGAGTACTTCTTCTTGTGGGTCCGAATACTCCACAGGCCACAGTGATCTCTAGGCAGTGTCGGTCCCTCTACAGCAATGCCATTAAGACGACGCGCAGAGCTACTACATTCCGCACACCGAAAAGTGAGTAAGAGCACTAGCATCATCTCCACCCATGATTGAACCGGAAATTCGATTCGAAACTTCCGAGAAGAAGACGATGTCGTTGCCATCGTCGTCGATGACGAGTGACGACGACGGCACAGGCGACGCAATAACCTCACATCGAGTGATATCGTCGCAAGTCTGAGAAGGAGTTCCCAGTGAGCATTCCAGAGCAGCAGCAGCATCTGCAAACGACTTAGACCCGGAAGCAGGGCCCACGAGACGAACTTCCAATGTTTGCCAATCGAAACCACCAGCTTCCGGCGATGGCTGGAATCGAAAAGCCATCAGACGATCCAATCGATGGATGCATCACGGAGAGGAGGGCTCAGGGCGGACATTCACAGGATGCAAACATTAGCCAACGGGAACGAAAGCGCACTTGCGGTGGCGCCGACTATTGGTACTATGTTCCAGGAAGTGCAGCGCTTCGAGCGGTTCTCTCTCTCTCTCTCTCTCTGTTCCCCGTCACGCATGTCAAACACCGTGGCCTTCAGTTACATTTCCGGTGGTGGTCGATGAGTTGAGACGACTACTGCCACTTCGTTTTAGAAGCACAGAAGAAGCGAAAGCACTCCAGAAATCACTTAGCGCCCAAGCGCTACAGCATACTCCCCCGGCAGAGTGCAGTAGCTAGATCTCATCGATGTTCGATAATCGCCTTCAGACATCCCACACCACAACTCACCATCCACAGCTAACAGCTTTACGCTAGTGATGGATGATGGTTGGGAGGGGTAATTCCCGGAAAAGAATCTAACCAGAACACGCTACCACCAGTCTGTGCGAAAATACAGGCGAACCGATTCGGTTATCTGATTGGATGAAGTCAACAATGAAGTGTAAAGCATCGCGAGTCGGGGGAATTGTCACACAGAGCAGCGGAATTAATGTGCCGCTTTTTTTTTTCGAAGGCTCCCCAATTTAACGTGGCATGCCGTGACGTCAGGTCGTCTCTTTGCTATGACATTTCGATTTCAGATAAAAAGAGAGAGAGAGAGAGAGAGTGCAAACATTCCTATAGCAACGAAGTCAAGAAGGAATTTCTCTTCATTCGTCAGCATAGTTACCATAGAAACAACCGGCACCAGCAGGACACGTCTGGAGAGCAGAAGATGCCGGATTCTTCGGGAACTATACATTCCCTTCATCTTTCCTGCACCCAAGGACCAAGAACGCACACGCTCGCCGGGGCTCTTTGGTGTCCGATCAGACCGAAAGCACTTTAACGTGCAGCATCATGTTGGCGACTTACACCACACAGTAGTCGCCAATGTATTTAGCATTTAAATCACGTTTCGGGAGCGAGCGTGCAAGTATTTTCCCCGTTGCGGCATTCCGCTGGTCGTGTGTGTCTTATCGCGTATCCTCTTTCGGGGTCCGTGGCGCCCGATATAGTCACAGGCATCACCACCACCACCACCACATTCTTAACTCCCACCGGTCGCATATAACATAACCTTTCACCTCTTTTGCACCACGTTGCTGCTGATGCTGGCTGGTGTGCTGGCGGACTGAAGGATTCGTTCCGAAATGCCTGTCAACTGGGCACTGGGGAGCACTGCTGGGCAGCATCCTTACGCGAGCTTCTTACATGCCGGTGAACGAAGTAAATTATGAAGCCGTTCTGCGCTCCTCCTCATGCCAAGGACCATTTTCCGTGGCATTTTCTAATACCGGCGTGGTGGGCACGCAGGTGAACTCGCTCCAGTCCCACTCGCACTCGGGGTTCTCGGTCACATTAAGCGGAGGTGGAGCCCAGGCCCCAGATGATAAGAGAATGTTCGCTTTGATCTAGCACAGGTAGGTCCCCACCACGCTCCTCCAACAAGGGACATTCCGCTGTTTCCGGCACGTGCGGACCCGCTGGGCGGATGAGAACATTAGCATACGTCGCATACGTCGTCCCACAAGAGTTTCTTGACTTATAATCGGCAAAATGAATTATTTACCAAGCGTCCACCAAGCCAAGGGGGCACACCGTTTCTGAGGGGAAGCGTTTCGCGTGGTTTTTCGCGGCGACAAGGCAACAACAAGATGGCGTTTGGCCACGGTGTGACCGTGTCAGAGAAATCGGAGATAGATCGAGACCATCGAGAATTACGGAAGTGCGCATTATGGCGCATACTTTCAACAACAAATCACGGAATTACATCACGGTATGTTGTATGTTGCGGTCACTTCTATGATTTCGGACAACGGAAACCGGTACGCTAAGTAAGATTCCGAAGCCACACGGAATGGCAACGGCCAAGCGAGGGCTCCATCGATACGGAAAATATTCATCCCTTTTTCTGCAGCTTTTCTCCCCGACGCCCCACGGTGGCCCTGCCTTCGTCCTCACTGGATGTTCTCGAGGTCACCGCCAGCAGCAGCAGCAGCTTCTTTCCACTCGACCGGAAATGTTTCGAGCATTCAATAAAATTCGAATTTCGTTCACTCGTGCCGGACGGACCCGTCCGCGTCGTCGGGTGCTCCAGCCCAGACCGGCACCAAATCGAACCGAAACGAGGGACGAGGTACACGGGAGGCGAGGGGTATCCACCATTTGCCTTGCAGAAAGCCGCAAGCTTTGCATAATTTTATGAGAGACTCCATGCGGTAACCCGTAACACGGCTACAACACTGCGGGCACTGCGGGGTGGTAAAAAATGTGTTTTTCGGAAACCGTGCACCCCCCGGGGAGAGGGGCAGAGGGTACGGGGGGAACGGAAGAAAGGGGTGGCAAGGGGATGGAGTTGAAAGAATTGTTCACATGATCGCGTCCGTCCAGGGGCGCTGACCTTCTCGCTCGCTCGCTCGCTCGGTGCCCTGGCTACGACGTACGTGGGATTTAAGCATTTATGTGAATAATCCAGAGAGTGCAAGAAGGAGAGAGGTAGCGGCGGGGGTTTGCGTGGAGGAGTTCTTGGCCTTTTTATTTTGGCTACAGCACCATGTTCCTAAAGAGGGTGGCGGATCAGCTTAGTATTTGGTGGAAGTACTCTCGTCTACAATTATCGTTTTTCTTTTAAAACGATTTACCAAACAAAGCTTATCCATCGGAATTAGTTCAATTGCCACTTAGTTTAGCGGATTATGGTTCCACATAGCCAAACTATTAAATAGGGGCTGCCGGCATAGCTTTGGCGTAATGCAAAGCATTTATTTTATGTTGTTAAACTATTCTGAAACCTTTAAAATTATCTTATTCAAAATGCTTCTAATGAAGAATCATTTTAGAACTGAGGAATAGCAGGAAGAAAGTATTGAAGAAGAAATATTAACAAACGACAGGCATGCCGGCAATTCTGCGAAAGCATCGCTGCACAAATATAATTTGCGGTAACCATCGTGTCTCTGTCCTGGTTCATCTGAGACAAAACAAACATAATGCTCCTCCGGCTGGTAACGAGTTTACTCAGATGACAATGCAATGTTTTTCTTACATTTAATTTACTCATTTTTTTGGAAGAGGAAAACGTGATTTTTGCCAAGATTTTACATAAGCACTTTCCTTCATTTTTATGCTTAAACATAACAACCTTCGAACTGGAACGGGTGATCCCTTATTGTTGTGATGGAGACGCAAATGGCAAATAATATTTGAAAAAAAAAAATCCCTACTTTCATAATGGCTACAAACAGAAATGCAACAAAGCTCTGTATATGCGCAAAATGGTTCCATTCTCTGTCACGAATCTCTCCCTTTTTTATCAAAAGACATCTCCATCAATAATGATTTGCAAAATAAGAATCTCAAACACCTTTGGCACGAAAAAAAAAAACGCAACAGCCCCTCTGAAGTCACCGGAACGGAGGGAGCAACGCAATCGGCACGTGCAACGAGAGGCGTTTGTGACATTCGAGCCACCATCACCGCCAAAATCTGTCCATTTAAAAGCAAAATTTTCCATTCACCCTAATGACGGGGGTCGTTACGGTGGATGAAGCGATGAAACCTCCACCTCCATCGACTAACCGCAACAACACACCCACAACAACAACACATCAGACGATCGTTAAATCGAACACAACAGGCTTCGTGAGCAATAAAAATCGGGTTTCAGTGTTGTGGGCCGGCGGGAAACTGGTGAGACTTGTAACGGGCGCACCGTTAAATCGTTTACACAGTTCCGGGAAGACAAGGCGGTAAGGTCGTGTGGGCATCACGTCGTCGTACCTGCAGGTGCGCGTAGGAACGAGAGACGATTTTCTGTGGCATAGCTTCTCCTTTATATTGCT
>NC_064878.1:65283548-65353548 GCF_943734665.1 Anopheles aquasalis | reverse complement strand
CAGATTGGCTATCAGACAGCCCCAACACACACCTATACATACCCAACTCGGAAGCAAGATCCTGCGCACAGCAAAAACATGAAAACGCCAACAACTTTTCAAGTTGGAGCCACTTCCACTGGAACACACTTTATCCCACACACATACGGGAGGAGGAAAAGGAGGTAAATACCACCCCAACCACCACCCCGTAGTTGCTTTACCTTCCGCATTGATTTCCTCACCCCGTAGAGAAGTCTCTTCGAAGCTGAGCCTTTTCCTTCGCAGGAGGTAGCTTATACCGACGAGACCGGGTTCCCGTCGAGCCTCTTCGAGGACGATACTTGGGGATTTGGGCTTTTTTTTGGTCGAAAGAAAACGAAAAGCATTTGCTGCGGGACGTGTGGGTGTCCGCATGCTCGAGTATGTGTGTAGGAGTTGAGGCGAATTTCTAAGAAAATTCGATTTTTCGGCAAAAAACTTTCTCGGCTCAACCTCGATACGCATTTCGCTTTTCATCAGACCAATGTACCGAGGTGTGCCAGCCAGAGAAGGAGGGGGAAGGGAAAGGGAGTTCCCATACCCGATGCGCACGGAATTGGTAAGAGCTGCAAATCTAATAGACGAAAGCTTCTTGGCCTCGCGGTTCCGATTCTGACGAAAACCGAGACGAGGTCCACTGCCGCTCGCTCTCCCTCTCTCTCTTGTGCACTCCGAACAACCGAATTCCGAATTGAATTCGTTCAAATATGCTGGCCATCTGAGATGAAGTGGATGATGGTTGGGAGCCCGGGCGTACTCGACCAGCGCGCTGGTGCTGGGTGCTGGGCACCGGTAATCGGCAATGCCTGACACGATGCCGATTCGAACATGGACTTCGGAATACAGTTTATTGATCATTTCGTGAGACGATAAACTCTTGACGACGTCAACGAGAGGACGACGACGAGGACGGTCCTGTCATTGCAAGCCGCTTACTCTGCAGCCATGATGAACCGATAGGTGGGTGCGGTACCCCTGGTTGACGAAATTGAATTCCATTTCGTGCAACATCATCACCATCATCATCATCATCATCATCTTCATTCGAAATGATCGATGCAAACTTTCACCAGTGAACGATGCTGACCCAAAGCACCACAGGAGTTCGAAGGGACATTCTTGGTAAGCTTATCCCGTTCAGGCATGTCCGGGACGGCAGCTGCTCACTTTACAGCGAACCCGGGGTGACGTATGGTAGGATAAAGTCGCAAACGAGGCCAAAGTGTTAAGCCAACGTGCTGGTGGTTTGTGCGACATCCCGAAGAAGACGCGCCAAGTATAAAGTGAAAACAATCGCCTACGTTCACGGCACTTCGCTAAGGCACTTCTCAGCCGTACATCATAAACACGAAACACGTGTCATGCCGGAGCACGGTACGGACGATGCCGCGGTGATAGAGTTAATGTAATGCAATAAAACTGCGAAACTAAATTTCGCGCGCGCGAGCTGCCTTCGCGGCGAGAAGTGTGCCAGTGACGTGACATTGTTCTTCGTTTGTCGTCGTCAACCAGTGAGCCGTGTAAGCGGAGTGCGGGTGCGCACTCTCTCTCTCTTAAAGAAGAGTCAAAGCAATACCCTGGAAAGACAAATTTAATTTACTCCCTAGCACATTATCGTCCCTGCCCTGCGTGACGATCCGGGTTACTCCTGTTCTGTGTGCTGCGCATTGCAAATGGCGCACACGCCCTTCGCTTGGCCGATTACAATTACCACGGACCAAGAGGATGACGGTGTACAACGAACGAACAAGATTAAACTCATTAATCGCAGAAACACCGAGCCAGCTTCTGCTTACAAGGTAATTCCAGGTTCCCCCTTCACCCTCTCTACCCCGCTCGAGGACCCAAATCACTAGCGCC
This sequence comes from Anopheles aquasalis, assembly GCF_943734665.1. Taxonomy (NCBI): domain Eukaryota; kingdom Metazoa; phylum Arthropoda; class Insecta; order Diptera; family Culicidae; genus Anopheles; species Anopheles aquasalis. The sequence goes on along the minus strand of NC_064878.1, from coordinate 65,351,667 downwards.
ACAAAAAAAGGCAAAAATCGACAGCGGAAACAACATACGACTCGCCGGGAGTCCCAGGAGTAACATTACACATGCTCGAGCACACGTTGCTGCTCGCTAATTCCGCCAACTAGCCAAGCACATTTCGGTCCGGTAGTTGGCAACCTCGGTCGATCGTAAATTACGATTCCCCAGGTCTAGGTCTGTGGCCCAGGCGGGGCGGTGGGGGAATCTATAATCTGGTACCGGAATTCGGAACTGGCGCTTAACTTACCTGGGTCGTAGTGTGTGGTGTGTAGGTCGCATAGGTCTGCCCGAGCGGTGCGGTGTATCTGTAGGTTTGCTGAGCCGGGGCGTAACCCTGCGTCCAGCCTGTGCCTCTGTACGGTGCACCGGGAATACCGCCGGCTGGACTAGTCATAGCGGGTCGCTGGGCACCCTTTAGTGTCGCCGGTGCTGGTGGTGGTGCCCCAGGGTAAGCGCTACGCGGCGCTGCTGTCGTGCTTCCCTGCGGAAAACAGAGAGAACGAGAGATAAGGGATCAGGTAAGCTAAATTGCTTCGGTTCGGGATCGATCGATCGATCGGGATGAGGGCACAGAAATGCAATTAGAAGCGGCTCCTGTGGTGAACCGTAACCACTGCACTCTGTCCACCGATATTCTGACCTGCTGCTACAGCTCTCGATTTGTTAACGGTTCAGTGAAGAATTCAATTAAATAAATGACAAGATAAGCGACAATCAGTTCCGGAGATTTTTGAAACCTCGAGGCAGAATAATAACTTCTGGTGTGAAGCAGTGGACAGTGGAATAGAATCTTCTGCAGCCAACAGCGCAGCCTTTTTGCAAGCATTATCCTTGGGTCACGGCTGGGTGAGTAAAGACATTAGAAACGGAAACGACGCAAGTCAAATCTTCCGGCAAACAAACAATAGTAATCGGTAAGCCACTACTACAACTGCTACCGCTAGTAGTCGACCCAGCAGACCGCGAAGCGTCCACTTTTCTCCACTTCTGAGTACGCTTCGGTCGGATTCCTCGGAACAGAAGCGTACCGACGGACAGCACACACGTAATGGCGGCGGATCCCCGTAGCGGCTATTTATGATCGTACAGCGCGCAATCCAACAAAGCCAATTTCCTCCCGCAAGGACTACGGATCCTGCCATCCAGCAGCACCACCCAAAAAAGAAAAAAAGGGAAGAAAAAGGAGAAAGACCGGAAACGGGACGGGAACTATTTTACGATGCTATGCTAGGCGTTGCCGACCGCACTAACACACTGGCGCGTTGTGTCCACCAATGAAAGAGAGAGAGAGAGAGAGAGAAAGAGAGAGAGAGAGAGAGAGAGAGAGAGAGAGAGAGAGAGAGTGCGCTGTTGCGAACAGTTGACCACAAAAGCTCATCTCCGCCGCCGGTTCGTTCGGTGGTTGTTCGCGAACACAAATACACACCCAGAGAGAACCCGCTAATGCCCGAGCTCTGGCGGACCGCAGCACTTCCGGTCGAGTACCACCAGCAGCAGCAGAAGAAATGGTAAATTTATTGCCACCTCGTGCATCGCCTCTCGTGCTCCACAGGATCTCTCCCCGCATAGCACACGCAGCAGCAGCACGTCTCTCCGGAGTATTCTCCCCCCAAAAACAAGAGTGAACATGTCTCGTTGGGGCTCCGATTCCTCGGAACTGTACGGAACGGACACTGCCACCGTGCGCGGCCCGATCCTGCTGCAGGAGTTTCGCTTGGTAAATGAATAATGTTACCCCAAGAACTTGCTGCACTACTGCGGTCCGTGTGCGGTTTGAGCGTAAAGAAGGGAAAGAAAAAAAAGGTCCGGAAAAAGGGCCCGAGTTTCGAGCCAAGAAGTTATATGCACCACTATTGTGAGGTCGTTGTCGCGGAAGTTCCTCTACCATTATTGAACTTTGGGGAAACCCGGTCCGTGTGTCGCAATAGCCATCCAGCGGCCATCTCGAAGTTCACTGGAAGTACGTTTTGGGTCACATCGTGTCCCACGGACACAAGGGCCACTACCCGACCGGAGGGAACCACATAAGAAACCACAACACATACCGTGAGGCCGGGTACGAGGAGTTTGTCTAAGAAATACTTTTACGGAGGGATTGTGTCCGTCGTTCTTGTGCGCGTTCTCGTCCATCCAACTTTTTCCGAACTTGGACTTTATTTGTTGTCACTCTGACACGTCCATGCAGATTTACCACAGACCGAACAAACAAAAGGAGAGACAGAAACGGAGAAGAACTGGACCACACTGAGAGAGACGATCGCTCAAACATTGCGACGATTGTGGTTATTGGCAGGGCAATAGGAGCTACTTAACCGATGACTATTTGATGGCTTGTCAGTACCAGCTATTTGACTATTTGACTTTCCAACCATGCAGGAGCTGGGGACAATAAACCACACATGGCGCTGCGTTCCCTAGGGATGACTTTGAAACATGCAACCGGCTCATCGAGTTAGCGGCTATTACTTCACTCAAGATCGTGCCCGAATCGATGTGGTCTACAGTTCCAATAAGCTCACAGCTCCAGTCAGCGTCAGTAGAGTTTGTAATGCACGACTAGGCACATGTTGGAAGGGGAGGAAACTTATCCTGCTACCGACCAAACGGACCAACCGACCAAAGACTAAGAGCATTCATTCGAAGATAGCAAAGTTTTACACTAAACAACAAGTTACAACGGAAACCCACCAGAGAGTGCATCGTTAGCGGACCGAACCAGACGGAGAAGCGGAGGTAATTGGGTGACTAACGGAAGCTTACCCAGCGCAACGCGACGGTAGAATGGGGGCGCACGACCACCAGCGGGTTGGGCACTCCTCCTAATGCACTTACTGTCTAACTTTCCGTACTTTGAAGTTCGGCCAAAGCGAACGGAAACTCTCTTCGAGGTACGAAGAGAGTGTTGGATGGACATGTTTATCGTTACTATCTCGCATTGGCGTGCCCAGTATGTGCAAGAAGTTCGGTATCGTGGCAGTAGTTTTACCGTTGTAAAGAGCTTCTCTAACTGAGCTCTAATATGGCAATTGATGCCATTTATTCGAACAATTTGTTTGGGTTACATTTTTTTTATTCCATCCACTTGGAACATCGAGGGACATTTAAGACAGAATTTAAGAATTTAAGTTAACGCGAGCGAAAATATTAAATCTCCTGGAAATTAAAGCGTAGCGTAAAACATAAACCGAATTTCATTAAACGTGTTGCAAAATCCCAAGAATGTTTTCCCGCACCAAGAAGCACCGTTTTGTGAAATTCCAAACAGGACGAGCACTTCAATTTACACTCCAATCATTCCAGACCCCCGGCGAATTGTTCTACATAAACTGGTACCGCTGGATCCGCCCGATAAAAACATCCGATAACGCGCGAAACACTGGATTGTGTAAGAACACTGTGTACTTTCATCAAAAGACGATGTTGCTCCCTGACTACGCCACACCCGAAGGCGGATTACACCAATTGGATAATTGAACCGCTGCTCGTGTCGAGGATTGGGAGTTTGACACCGTGCCGGACGCTGGCGCGAGGCGTAATTGGCAGGAATTTTCACGGATCATTAAGGCGCATCAAACGAAGAACACGCCTCGTGGAAGCGCGCCCGAGGTATTCGCGGTCGTGGTGAGGACGAACTCGCGTCATCATTCCGGTGAGGCTCCTCAGGATCGGTGGCCACCACACCAGATATCGACATTCTTCCCATTCGACAATCCTCCATCGGATGAAGCGTTGGCGTTTTTAATTGAAATCATTCCCCTCAACTCGTCGTTCCGCCTCTTGAGCGCTGGCCAGCAACTGTCGATGTTGAAGACGAAGAAGAGTTCGGGCATCGCAGGCGTGAATTGGCACAATCTGCGAAACGGCATTCGTGGCCGGTGCTGCTGTTGAACAATTAATCAAGCACAAGCACTCAATGTGTACACACAAAAGGTCCCGACGAGCCCGATCGGCGTACAATGTGGCGCCACTACGCGCGCTCCCGCGTCCGATGGTCGTCGGCACTTTTCAGTAGCCAGGCCAGAGTGCCCTCATGGAATCAGCAGCGATGCCTTGGCGAACTCACTCCAAACCACCCTCTGGGTGTGCTGATATAACATCGACCACACTTTGCTCTGATAAAGTGTTCAATAGAGCGCGCGCGAACCACGACCAGCGCACCAGCACCACCACCACCGCATCAAACTTCACAAACCGTCCGATCCGGTCGCGGCCACCATCATCATCATGAACCACATCAAACAATCGCACACCATATCGATTGGCCGATACCAGAAGCCCAGAAGCAGAGCCAGAACAGCGTTACAGTGACGTGGCGGTAGTGGTGGCGGTAGTGACGAGCAAAAAAGTACGGATTTTCCGGAAAATCGATCGCAAATCGAAGGAGGAAAATACGCGGCGGGAGAGCGGGCAGGCTGCGGCTCAAAGTTCATTTGCTATCAATAAAAGGCGAAAGGAAATTGAACGTGATTTACTTCGCCTTCGCTCGATTTGAGAGCTGAATCGCTCGCTTGTTGTCTTGGCGTCGTAGCCGTTTTGCAAGGATTTTGTCGGGACCTTTCTTTTGTTGGAAAGGAGATGGCGTCGCCAGACCACACCAGCCCCAGACCCCAAGCGGGCTCCAAGAGAGAGAGAGAGAGTTGATGACTTTGCTGCTAACAAACGTTCAATTATAATGGCCCCGAAACGGAGCTGGGGAGAGGAGCTTTTGAGGCAGTTCTCGGGTCCTGGAGTGTCCTTTTCATCGACGATTCGAATTAAATTTAGCGAGCACAAATTTAATCCCGAGATTATTACCTTTCCCAGCAAACGGATAGGTATCAGACATTGTCTTAACAATGGAGAGAGAGATAGAGAGCAAGAGTGGAAAGGATATAAGAAGGGTGACCTCGAAAGAGCTCATTCCAGACTGGAATTAGTGCTACTTCTTCTTAACAAAAAGCGAATGAAGTGGCGCTGGCAAGAGGGAACTTCTCACATCCTCACCCAGTCCATCCGTGGAATGATGATGACAAGAATGTGCAAGTGACTCGCCGAGCGCTTAGACGGAAGTCTGTCCGCCGTGTCCGAATAAGAATACGGATTCCGGTGAAACAATAAAATGGAAAACCGTGTGTCGCACCAATGGTCGCAGCATGGGAACAACGACTTCTGGACGCAAGGCATTTCATCGCAAACTCGCTTCGAATCCACGGAGCAAAGTCCGAAGGGACGTGTCCGTCCGGGGAGGATCTGTCTCTGAAACAAGACGATTCAATTTAGCGATCGTGAGAGGAATTAAAAACGAACCATCGTCGTGTTGCCAGCTAAAAGCCAACCCGGGATAGCTCGAAATGAACGCCAAGCAAAGATCAACAGTCAATGCCGTACACAAGCTTCTAGGGCGCGTGGGGAAAGAGAGCGCCCGGTGAGGTTTACTGAAAAAACTTTCTTCCTAACGCGCCCTGCATCGTGGGAGCCAAAGGTGGATGGTTTCCGGTAGCAGCTGCCCCATTTCATCCCACTAATCCCCTGGTCCTGAGCTCTCTCTCCGTCTCTCTATCGATGGAGGAACGAAGGGAAGTGAATTCTCCTGTGAGCACTCCAGTAAGCTTCGCTACACAAAGTCACGTTTTTGTTTCTTAATCTCCACTCTTCGAATGCGCCATTCGCCGTAATCCTAACGGAAGCAAGGAAGGGAGATAGACGAGAGTGGCGTTTCCCTTTGAGCATTCCAATCCGCTGCTTTTCCGATGCGAAAACTCAAGGTTCCGCCACGGAATTCGCGCAACGCGAAGTGGACGAGCGTTGCATAATCGATCAGCAACAACTCGATGCGCGCCCCGGAGTTGGAATGTAGCTCGGTGTAGCTGCTCGGAAGGATGCTTCCGAATGCCGTGGTTCATTATCACGGTCCAACTAAAGGCCAACCGCACGAGAGCTCTTAGCATTCCAGGTTGCACCGTATGTGGCGCATTGCACTGACATTGCGCCGGTAATGGGATTATCTCGATAAAGATCACGAGACTCGGCATGTGTTTGAGGATTGCATTCCAGTCATTCTGATAACGGCGCTCGATAATGGTCAGTTTACGAATGGACAACAGCTGCTGGATGGTTATAACGTTCTAATCAATCCAAAGTTGACGAACCTTCAAACAGGGATCTTCTGGTTATGCAAAGTTGGAGAGAGGAGTTATTTCCATCGGGCCTTCCATAATCTCCCGACCATCTGCTGGAACCGTTGTACCCGCAGGCAGCACGCAGAGAAGAAGGGGTTCAAGCGATCAACGCTGGCATCAAATTAGCCAAGCAGCAGCAGCAGCTTCTCTTCTCTTATCATCTTCCGGTCCTGTCTCTTTCAGCCAAACAGCCCTAGCAAGAGCTTAGTGAAAAGGTGACCAGAAGAGACGGCGCGAGATGGGGTTTTATGATTAGCTTTTCCAACGAAATAAGCACCACCAACGCCGCCGGCTATGGGTTTCCCATCAAAAGACGGCCATCATTAAGAAGGTACACCGAGTGGTGCCGTTGCAGGAGTGAGAAAGCGACTGACAGTGAACTCGCTGGTGCCTTCTCTGGTGTCAGCTTGGTCACCGAAATGGAACAAATGGATTCACAGGGCACGATAAAGTGGTGCTCGGTAGAGCCCGTTCTTATGCTGCGGCTGAGCTCGCGAACTCACGCCTCCCGAGGCATTTAATCGTGGACATAATAATTAATTTTTATGACTTTCATTTGATATAAATTTTTATTGAATGTTTACAGCTGCCCGCCAACACCAGTGTCACCCCTTTCCAACGCTCCCCGTTTTTTCACTCAGGTGATTCACCATCGGGTGGCGCCTGGCGCTTTGTGGAGCGATTTTCGTTTGGAAGTCCAATTAATGCGCGACGCGTATGACCGGCGGTATGTTGCACGCATCGTGGAACCCGGCATATAATTGGATCGCTATCAAAAAAGGGATCCTAGGGCCGCAAAAGCACATCAAAAGGGATCCTAGGGCAAGCAAAAAGCGCAAAAGCACATGGTTAACCGGGGTTGGAGGAAAAGTTGGAAAAAAGTCAAATAAAATCATAACCACCACGCGGCCAGCCGGCCGGCCAGGCCGGCCCGGTATGTCATTTGGTGATTGGTTGGCGCTCGAGCTCGAGCGAAAGATGAAAGCGAACGATGGTGCGCGCGGCACCAGCCGGCAATCAATGTAATACTAATGGCATTTTCGGATACCCGTCCACCCCTCCCCGGAAATATAAGCTAGAGGGAAAAGGGGTTTTCCTCGAAAAAAGGAAAATAACTCTTGCACGGAACGATACGCCAAGTGTCGAGTGGCGTCACTGTAAAAAGCGACATAATTGCTGATCACAAACGGCTCGCTGGCCAAATGGTGGTTGGACGTGAAATGTTGGTTGGAAATTGGAAGCCATCACCTCTCAGGATGGGGTCCAACCATGGCCATTTGATTCCACTGAGAGCCCCTGACCATAAGCCACCAAAAGCCCAAGAGTTTGGAGAAAGCCACCGGGCGCGGGGGGTGCCACTTGATGGCCGGAAGATGCGATGCGCTCGCGAGAGAATGTCACTCGGGGGAGTTAATTAAACATGCGCGTCAACGGGGCCAGCCTTTTTCGGGGGTGGTGTGTCGATGGATGGTTTGGACTCGGTCAGAAGGTGCCACTTTCGGAAACTGGATACCCGACTCCTGGGAATGGTTCCATCACCGCAAAGTGAGCGGGAAAAAGGAGAAGCAGCAGCAACAAGTTAGGGCTGGTTAAGGCAACGCGAAATGGCACGTGGGCCATCGGCGAAACAATCCAATTTTGAGAACGTTGTTGTTTGATTTGCTGTCACGATGGGACGCTGTGGGCGAAGCGGCCCTTCCGGCAACCACGAGGCGTCAAACGCAAATCCCAGTAAAGGTATGTTTTGGATATTGAGTTACTGAGGAGATCGCACTGGGGGCAGTTTTGGAACCGATGGCTATTCTTGGTTCCACAATAGTAATCCATCGGGTGACTTCACAATCAGCTTCTTCTGAAGAAGAATTATAGCTCAGATCTGATAGATCCATGAACTTCCATAAAGTCAATCAACGATAACCAAAAAGAAAAGCAGATACAGTTATATAAAAGCTACATTAAAAATGGTCTACGATTCTTCCTTGATGATATCGAAGTATTCAAAAAACCAAATAAAGCAATCACACCACATTAAATTACTCTGCATAGGAAGCTGTAATATGGAACAATTTATGAAGTGCAGATTAAAATCCCGATAACCCTTTTGATTGAAAACCATTCTTCATCCTACTGCTGACTGCTCCATCGAACTAATTAAAACAATTTATTAAAACCAGGTCAGGGTAGATAATGTATTGCTGCTCTCTATTCAAGGTGTGAAGCTTCGTGCATCGAATGGAATGCTTTCAATTGAAAACCGTTAGCCTTAGCCCAGGTCCATAACACGCCAAACCATCAGGGAGGAACCACCGTAGAATCCATGGAATGTTAGCTAAATCTGCGCCAGAGCGCTTCACCCAAAACCAATTGCTTCCGGTGCCATGCCGACGGGCCGACGGACTAAAACTATTTCCATCTTGCAGCGGAAAGTATGCGGCAGATTTATCACCCCTGCAACAAGAATCACACCCCATTGGCCGTCCATCCTTGCGCCCTGCATACTCTGCAACATGGCATGGTCCTTAAATGCGGAACCCACTGGTGATAGGATGTTCTGCTATGGCGAAGATCTTCGTCGAAAGTGCGCTAAAAGTGCGCCATACTGTGTAACCGACCAGCAGCAGCAGCAGCAGGAGCAGCAACTGTTCCCGATGGAACGCAACTCCGGTGACCGGTGTCAGGTAACTGGAGCCACTGCTCTACGGCATTAGCTTACAGAGGATGGGAGCCGCTGCCTTTTGGGGAGATGGCTCCTAAATCAACGCCGCCGGCTACAATGGTGCTGACAGTTTCCATTATCTTGTTGGATAGTGTCATATTATGTGGAACGCGGGCGCGCGGACGCGTCATGTGCGACTTGTGAGCTTTCAGGGCTCCATCTCGCGTTACAGGACCATCGGGAGCTGGTGCTGCAGTTTGGCTGCAAACCACGCCCAGCCACGCCAGCTCACAATCACCGTCATGATTTACGTGGTTTGGTTGGGGCTTCGATGGCGATGGTCGGTTGGCTGTGGCCACGGTGGCAATAGGTTTCATTCATCGGTATTGCACCCAGGTCCCGAAAATTGCTTTCAGCTTAGCATGGTGCGAACGTTAAATGCTAATGCTGCACCTCATACGCCTGTCAACACCTAGCACGCGAGAGGGGAGCATTGAAGCCTTTAAATAGCTTATCAGGCGAGCTTAGGCTTAGGTCTTTCGCCTATAAATGAACCTTTATTCACTTTAATTAATAGCATAATTTATATAAACGTATTTTTGTGCGAATTTAGCGAGTTTTCAATTATAATCTAGCTTCGGTTTTGTGTTCTATGCTAAGTTTATGCACGATTAGAACTATTTTAGTGATTGCTCCTTAAACATTTTAATTGAAATTCCCCTAATTCAGTAAAACCAATATTTCAATTACAAATGAATAAACATTTAATAATAAGCCTTCCCCGCATGCGTTAGATTGCTTCAACGTTACCATCACTTAATGTTATACGAAAATTGCTTTTCAAAACACACGCCACCCGGGGCACAACTTTGCAGCACCTGCATCGTGCAGCACCCGCCGGAGAACGTTGACAATCTGCAACATCATCAGCACCAGCCACGTCCATCGTCCATCGACATCGTTATTTTACGCTTCACAAAATTGCATCACACCTGTTTCAGAGGATGGACGGCAGGTCCGCATCCAGCAAAAACGACGCCAATATCATGTTTGTGCCGAAAAGTGTGGCAACGGAAGTGAATAACTGTGTGTGCGTGTCCCAGGGCAACAGCGATGCTTGGCCCTTCCTGACGTTCATCGTTTGGTGATTTATCAACGGCCAGCAACGGCAACCAGCAACAGTCTGTGACGCAGCAGTAGCCAGCCAAACCACTCTCATCCCCAAAATGTTCGCCATACAGAATGCTGTCCTGCTGCACACGCAGCGCTTTCGCTTATCGACCGACCGACGGGGGGGGGGGGGGACCCCGATCCGGAGTTCCGTTTTAAATTGAATTTCGATGTATCAAAATTCCAAAACCCCGCCGCCAGCTGCACCAGCCGGCAGCATAGAATTTGCATGGAAATTTCGAGTAAAACTAATCGGAGAAACGTTCGACCGTTAAATTTAAAATGTCAACTTTTCTAATTGCATCATAAAACTCGTTTCGGTCACAACTCGCTTATAGTCGGAAACACTGGCGCACTGGGAGTCCACCTGGCCGGTGTAGCCAGCAATCAAGCATCAGCATCAGTGCAGTGTAATGCAGTTCCACTGTCGCTTAACGAGAGCCAAATGCATTATGGAAACGCAGGCGAGGCGAAGCCACTTTTTCACTTTTAATTGCCACCGGGGCTAATTCTTATGCGTATGTGCTGCCGGAGGTTCCTTATCTAGCAGGGGATGGAAAACCGATTAGCAATGCAATCGTATGTTCAGGTATGTTGCACAAGACGGTGTTGTGCGTTCAGATTGGACGAGCCGGATAATAAAATGAAAGGCACATTAATAATCTCATCGCCTGAACTGCGGTACCACTAAACTAATTCATAATGGATATTGTTTTATGCAAAAGTGGTTATTGTGCTGCAGCGCTGCTTCGGAAGCATAAGTTATATGAAAAAGGATGCGCCTCAGTGTGCGGCTTCTCGTTTATCTTAACGCAGTGCAGCGCTCTCTCTCTCTCCAGTGGCCGTTTGTTTGTTCCTCGTCTAACTTTCGTCTTTGTTCTGTTTGCTGTGTGCAGAAACGAAAACGGAATCCCACTATCCGAAGTGCAACCAATGCACTGCAGCAGAGCTAAGCAAACTGATGCATCCGATTTCGAGAACTTATTGCTGCTGTTGCTGCTCCTTACCACCTGCTGCCATGCCAACGTTCTGATCTTCTACAGAACGCCTCGTCTCCTCGCTAGCATGGCCCCATAAATCCAGGCAAATCCCGGTTGTTTTGAAAATAAAATCATGAACAGTCCCCCCGCCTGGGATCATGATGCGTTCGACAAGCCGCATGCTGCTGCTGCACGGCATTTGTTTAAACAAAACACGCTGACAAACACACCGGGCCGGCGTGAGCAGCGGGCGCAGTAAAACATTAACGGAGCATCATCCGTTGTTTCATTATGTTTTGCTGCGTGATGTGGCCACAAGCCGTGCGCTGGTGATGATCTCGCTAGCAGCGTTCGTTCTGCTTCGTTGTCGATCGGAGTCAGTTCTGCGCTGGCACCGGCGGACGAGGACACGGATCTCTCTCTCTCTCTCTCTGATCCAGACAGGTGGTGTGGATCGTTGTTTGAACAGCGATGCAAACGATGAGGTTGATGCGAACGTCATGCAGAAACTCGAGACAGGAAATGAGATGACGAACGGCGGGTGAAACCGGTGAAGGGAGGAAGAAACCGAATAAAAGGAAATCCAGAACAAGATGGACACAACGAAAATGTGGATTGGCTCGAGGGGAAAAAAAACCAAGAGAAGATTAAGACGAGTTTTCTAATTGGATCATTCGCTTCTTAGTTTCGTTGGCTAAATTCATCATAATACTGCGGCGTTTTATTTCGATTCCACCATTACCGTAGGAGTGAGTCATGGAGCAAAAGAAAGAGCCAGTGTCGGTCGGATTAGGGGTTGAAAGAGCAACACAGAAACTACTCCATCATGAGAGGTATGTTGGAGAACGATTCGAAAGAGGACGGAAGTGCCTCGGACCTTAGCGACAATCTTCCACATGTGATCTCATTTTTGATGGAAGATCCGAGCTGGAAAAGATTCATTTTATCGTCAACTGACTCTGTGAACTGCCTTTATGCCTGCCTGTCTTTCCTAATCACTTGCCTTTATATAATTGTGTGAAAAAGTCAAAGAGTCAAACAGTTGAATCTCCATTCCATGTCCTGCATATAATTATCCTCTGTTGTTAGTGTAGTACAGATAGTGAGATGCTCAATTCGCATTCTCGCGCTTTAGAAATGATTGTAATCGGGTACCTTTATTGAATATAAACGTTATTAAACATAAACCACAACCGAGTTGAGCAAATGATTATTTCAATGTTCTCCTTCCACATTGAATGACCGTTCTTCCAGCGTACCATCAGCAGCTGCTGAATCACATGGATCTTATTTCCAATGGATATTTGTCTAGCATTCATGTAAATTCGCAAAATTCTATTATTTAATCACATTCAACGAGCATCGACCGTGAATTTCTCATCCACGCGCGCGCGTACTCTCCTGTTTGCCAGATGTCGTGTTCTGCTCGGCCTGTTATCACAAACAATTCGCTTCGATTCGGCAGCCAGCCAGTCAGCAAGTCAACCAGTTAACCGAGTGAAAAACGATCCAAGTGGAAGTGGAATTTTCCCTCATCATTTTCGCTCGACAGCATCGAGAAAGGTCTGGGGCACGGCGGAAGGATCAAAAGAGGTGGTTGGTTGACTCGTGGTGGTTCAGGAGACTCTTGCCTTAGCACTCACTAGTCGACACTTAATTCTCTCGAAACCACTCCGTACGTGGGAGCATTTAAGGTTCGATGTTTTCCCAAGATGAACATCCAAGCAAGACACGCCATCAAGGGGTCGAGCGGAGGAGATGGAGCATGCCTTAAATATGTTCGTAGAAGGCACGTGTTTCTATCGTGCGAGGTTGTGTGTTTGCGTGTTTGGTCAAAAGCCAATCCAGAAAAAAAGGAAAAATCTACCCAGCCGAGACAAGACCGTTGACCGAAAACCAAGAGTCCCCAGATCGTAGCAGATTTATGCTCGCTTTGAGTTAGTTAAAGCGGTGCCGGTGCTACTACTGCGCCACGTCATGCGCCATCATACGTCGATAAATTTACGGTTGGCACCGATTATCATACGAGTAGCATGATCCATAACCAAAAAAAGTCACCAGCACGAAGGCACATGACGTCGAAGACGAAGTCAGCTCAACTCATAACTTATGCGCCAAAAAGTCGCAAAGAATCGTCCAACTCTGTTTGCCCTCCGGGTGAACGGGGGTGCGATGCTCTCATTACATACGAGCATCGTGGGATGCTCGAGTAAACATTGCGCGTGTAAGTCAAACCGCGGCCGCGATGCCTCGAGGCACCTTCGCCATCTTAGCTCAATCTTCGCTAGCTCTCCGTGGAGCTAAATGCCACTGCCAATTGGAACGATGAACCGTGTGGCTGGTGGATAGATGAGAAGCGAACTGATTACGTCGAAGAACCAAGGATACTGCGGAGCATATCTACCAACTGCTGCTACTGCTGCCTCTATCAGCTGCAACTGAATGTGTGCGATCACCGAAATGATGATGATGATACGCCACGCGTCTCGGTTTTTAGGGTGGGGATGAGAACTTGTTTGCCGAAATGGCGTATGATAAGCGCATGACGAGGATGCTTTGATGTGCCATCCTTTTCAACACTCGGAAAACCTTTGCGTTTACCTTGAACGTTGCATGCATGCTCGAGGATCTGGTGCCCAAGTCATCTGTACACGACACATCAAACGCACATACACATCGACACAACGTTAATACACTCTGGTGCTAGCAGCGGCGCCAGAGGACGATCGTGTTGCAATGTTTGAAATTAACTAATGTAGCTAATGAAACGATGAAACCACAACAACACACAGTCACTACTGTCGCACCATCACAAACAGTGACAAGTACAGACCTGGCCAGCACTAAAGAAGAAGAGGTGCAAATGTGGTCACACAGCATAAACGTACGACCGAAGCCCTCTGCAGGTGCTGCAGCTGATGTTTTTGGGGTGGTCGCGCACCACACCATCACCATCCGAGTGACATAAAGTTTACCTTCATTGTTTCATTGCTACTTGGCGTTCAACCATTACATGTATAAACGGACGACCCCCCACGCTAGGGCTGCGGTGAGTGTTTTACGACGAAGGGCGGGAATGGGGTCTCCCTTGGCACGTTTAACGACCATTTTGGTGTCACACCCGCCAGCCAGTGAGGTGATGGTGTCCCTCTGTTGTGAAGGCTGCTGCCTGGGCTGTGCTACTTGTTCTATTTACTTAAACGAAAACGCTCCGGTCGCTACTAGCAAAAGTGCAACCAATGGCCAATGGAGCATACGGGATGCAATGCACAGCACGTCACGGGGCGTGGCAGGACAGAGAGAGAGAGAGAGAGAGAGAGAAGTTTTTTTTTGTCCGGAAATTCGTAACCACAACCTCGAAAGGACACCCAGCAGCGGTTGGCGTGCAGCAGTAGAAAAGTTGAGGCGAGCGCAATTTTGCGGAAAATGTTTTTTCCCCAGGTTTTTCGTTCGATGTCCTTCCTCTTAGGCACTCGGCTCACGGAGGAAAGGTGATGCTAAAAAGCTGGTGATGGCACAAAAAGGTGCCCAGAATGGTAGCTAGGACCGGCGAGGTCATAGATTTTAATCAAACACATTCCCGTAAAATCGTTGTAACACATTTTTTATGTTGGCCACTCTCGGTCGGTCCGGGGGGTCCACCACCAGGGTTGCTGGTCGTCGGTTGATGAGCAATTTAGTTGATGAACGAGCGGTCCTTGGAAAAAAGGGGTGGTTGCTCACCCGGTCCCGGGATCCATTTCCGGTGATTGCTTTCAATCTACCCTCTGCCGCTGCCAGGAAGGCGCCGGAAGTGTAAAGCAAATTGATCTTTTCCCTTTCGAAACCCCCGTTTGTAGACACAACCTGCAGTTTGTAACAGGCATCGGCTTAAGAATTCGATGTAGCACGTTGTCTTTAATCCCTCTTTCGATGGATCAAATTGGTAACTTTAACGGATTCGAGCGAAAGCTTTCTAATACGATGGATGCTATCCAACTTCTTACATCGGGCAACACTTCCACAGTCGACGGATACAAATGATCCATCGCCCACTCCGGAATCCGAATCGGTTTGAGTAACATTCACAATCAACTTCCTGCGGTTCCGGCATCCGGCATCCGGCATCGCCGTCTTCAGCGGTGGCGTGCAGCAAGAGAGTAAGTGGTCTCCATGGATCCATTCTGTGTTCACGGTTCAGTGCCCCGGCGGAATGTGCGCTCTCTGCGTGCGGCTAGTTCACTCAACCAACCCCATCATTATGTCGGAGTATGTGTGCGGTTTGTATGCAGTCTATAAGGGGGGTTTGGCCAGAAGCACGAAAATCATATTCCAGAGCCGAAATTCGCAAACCGCACACGCATATCGCGCGTCAGTGGCCGGAACTTTGAGGAAACTTCGCATGCGGAAAAGTTGAAGTCAGTTCCAGCAGATCTTATCCATCTGCGGCCGTATCTTGCACCAAACGATCGTTTTGTGCTGTCAGTTTAAAGCAACCGGATCGAGCAAAAGATAAGTTCCTTCAAGGGTTCTAAAGTAGCCTCCAAGTAACCGTGATACACGTGACAGTCTGTAGAACCAAAAGCAGTTGAATGTTTTCCATGACAAGCACATTCCTAAGGGCGTACTACATCGGACAGCAATAGGAGAAACAAAGCACAGTTCCAGCGGAGAAATAAAGCTGTTGAATGGGAGGAGATAGACATATCATAATTTTACACTCTTCCGGACTTTCAGGAAGTGATTCGGCGAAATGGAAACGCAACGCCAAGATTCGTCGACGATAAGAACGTGTCTACTTTCCTATGAGGTGTAAGTTGGAAATGCCAGAGTTCCGAGATTGTAAACAACGTCTTAGGAGAGTGACAGTGTCTTAAAGACCCAGTGTGACCCGCGTGCTTAACACAATAGCGCACTGGTGCCGAGGCCACTCCTTAGTAAACACTAGCCAGCGAGAAAGATGATGTTGCCTAGCCGTTACTCCTCATGGTCCGCAGCTGGGCAGCTGGGCCGTTTACCTGCTACAGGACAGCAGCTGCACAACTCCTGGAACGGACCGGTCGGAAAAGAGAACGCCCGGCTGAGAAGCCCCGGGAAGTAGCAATTGGGAACACGAACGATGGCGAAACGGCGTCGGGGGTTGTTCCTCTGAAAGACTTTGAAAGCAGAAGCCCTACTAATCCGTACCTTGCTGCCGTCGTGAGGAAGTCAAGTCAACCGGAAGAAAGCAAACAATAAATTATTAAAATGCCACTTACCAGCCTCACCATCACCCACCCCCCATAGCGGAGAGCCCTAGCCTTTTACTCCCTCCTTACTCCTCTCTGCTATCTGCCATACTTTGTAGCAGATCACCGTGAGTATCACACGACTCCGAGGCAAGAGGACGGTCAGTCGGTGCACGATGGATGGTGAATAATTGGGGGGATTTCATGGATTGGTGGCTGGGTGAATGGAAGATGGACTAAAGTACGATTTATATGGTCAACGGAAGAACATCTTGGCATCAGTAGCACCGTCATCTTCTCGATTGGCCCCCCTCCTAGCGATGCGCCATTTATTTACCCTCCGGGAATGGCGGAACACTCCGGGATGGACATCCACCTCCAGGAGCACGCCGGTCGTCGCACGGTATTCTAGGGCTTCCCGCTTTAGCGAGGTTTCTCCACTCCATGCGGCCACTGGGCTCCCGAATAAATAAATTAATCGACCCAAGCGAATGGTCCATTAGCGCGCGCGAGAGACGCGCGGCGTGGTGGCTCTTTCCGTTCCTGTGGAATCCCCAACCCAATCTGAACGGTCCACTTACACATGGGCGAGGCATACGGTGGCGCTACGATTTGATAGCGCCGTGAGGGAGATGCGGTGGTGTTGAGTGATGATGTACACCAGCTAGCACACCGTGAAACTGACACCCTTATCGGGCGGCCCCTGGGGGGGCAGAAACCATACAAGTCGTTGCATTGCCACTAGCATTCGAACGGGAGGTAAGGTTCTTCCATTTATATTTTTCAATTTCAGAAGAGCAATCGTACGTCGATGTACTGCGCATCGCTAGGGGATCGAGCTTATCATATTTTTTATGTCACATGATGTTATGTTGCGGTGATGAAAAGACGTCCATTTTGGGGAAAACAAAATGGTCCTATGAAGCAAATGATCGTTGCATATCTATGTAATATGCAATTTAATTTCCCTTATCGATTTAAACTTATTCTAAGGGACATCTTGTAACATATTATCGAGTTCTATCAATCAATAATGTCTTAAAAATTGTGCTACTCTAACAACAAGTAACAAAGGAGATTATTGGTGGCCACTAGCAGTATTAAGTGCAGTGGAAGAAATGAAAACATAAATGGACGCACTTTACCAATCTTGGCAATGGCGCCCCATTGTGCGCCAAATCTCGCTACTGTGTTACTCATGACGGGCGTGAACGCGCCCAATCCAGACGCCAGGGGCAGATAAAGTTTTACGATCCGCGAACCACTAACGATGACAACTTTCCGCATATCCTCGAGTAACTTCTTAATTGAATCAATCGTAAATCAATAGAAGTTTCCAATTCCAAGCTGAACACAGCTGTACCATATCTCTGGTTGCTCCGGAGTGCTCCCAAGTGGAGGTGGCCGTCGCCACACGAATAAAGCGCACGAGCGAAAGAGCTAGGCAAACAACAATTGGTTATTTAATGAAAATGGTTCCAAACACAGATGCCCGATACAGTACCGGGCTTGCCGGAACACGGAACTCACTAAAAGTTGAACAGTTGAAACAACGAACGACCTCCTTCTGTAGCCACCGCACCGCCGTGGGTGCAGCGATAAGATGGATCTCTCGCGTGTGATGGAACACCCCTTCCCCTACCGTTCCCCACAAGCCCTTCGGAACGCTCTAGTCAAACGGTTTGGAAGCGTCCCAGGCCCAGCTGTTACTAGTAGCGTGCCGTGGCCCTGGCAAGGCCGGCAATGGGCCGGTGAGAGCAGCAAGACTTGACAACATAACAAGGCAGAGAGAAAGAGAGAGAGAGAGAGAGAGAGAGTGGCCCTGGATGGTGGTGCTGATGAGAGCTTTCCAACTTTGAGATGGGTTGCCAGCTTCTTCTTCCTCCATTTGGGCCACCGAAAGGGGCACGCAACACTCCACCAGTCTCGTCGTCGTGACGCTGGCTACCGTGGATGATCATGTTGCTGCTGCTCCCGTTTGTTGGCCCAAGATGTTGGCAACGTTGTTCGATTAAAGTCATTTCCCATTCGCCCCTTCTGCTGCCTCTAGTGCTGCTGCTGCTGCTTGGCTTGACTTCGGTCGAAACATGACGCCAAAGTCTAAAGTAGTCTTGTAGTTTGTTTGGAACCGGTAACCATACCAGGGAGCAAGACGACGGAGGCTGCGAAGAGCTTGTTCGGTATTAAATAACTTGTTTACAGCAAAACCGATTCTCTCTCTCTTCAACTGAGGCGACGACCTTACGAAGAATGATGTAGTCGTTGCGTTCCTGGGGAGGGGGTGGCCGAGGAGCGAGGAGGACGAGGAGTGCCGTAATGAGAAAGATTCATCTAGCTCCCTTCCACGAGCAGCCGCGTAGCGCGCTGGTTCTAGTTCTGACGTAGACCTATCTCGTGCCCCTTCTTTCTCGCAGGCCTTTCCTGGTCCCATTGCGCCCCCAAAGCGAAAGCTAGGACTCATCTGGACTACGCTCATGCTCAGGGCATCATTAGACTATCGGCGACTGTCTTGGGATCGACCCTTCTCTCTCTAGCTGCCGCTTTCCTGCGCGCGATTCCTTGCGGTGACAAGACCACAGCTTTCATAATAGACATTCGAGCAATTTGTGAACCGAGAGGAATCAATATTTTATCCCCGAGGTTCCTGAGGTTTACGTGCCACAGCAGGAACTGTTGGCTTCACCACCGCGCGGAGGCGTCGTTTCTGTGGTCTCGACTCGTGTCTTCGATTTCGGTGACTAGGCCTGTCTGTGTGGTTGCTGATGGAGTTCGGGAAGTTGATTAATTAAGTGTCACCGATGGGTTAGTGTCAACTCCCGGGGGACTAGTAGCTGCTCAGCTAATCGGTGATCGATGCGTGCAGCTGCGTGCTTTGCCTTCGCCTTCAATGGAACTTACAAAGGAGTGTACAGCGAGTGTTTCGACAACAAGAAAGTTTACTTAGCCTCGGGTGGTGAATTGGTTCCGTTCGATTATACCCTGGAGGAAGAATGATCGTGCAAAATGGAAGCTGTTGACGTGTGTGCATGCGTGACACCGAATTTCTCGGCACGCACCTTACATCGCGCCTCTCAAGCGAGAACAGATTTATTTCCGTTCTGCTTCCAAACGATAAGCCACGGCTACAACGACGTCAACAGAAAACCGCCATAAACCATTATCTTTCCATCGAAGATAGGAAAAATCATTAAAATTAAACCAGCGCCAACATATAGCGGATGATGTGTGCCGCAAACAACAAAAAAAAACACCCATGTCAGCCCTTGTCCCTGGAGTAAATCTTCGTCGCAGAGATCGCTCGATAAACGACCGGAGCGCACAGAGGGCGGACTACAGTTCTGCTTCATCCCACAGTTCAGATTAAGATAATGATACCGTCGGTGGTGCTTAAATGAAAAACTCCTCCTCAAAAGCGGGCAGCAGCACCGGCAGCAGTCGGGAGCATAAAACAAGTCCCAAGAGAGTCCGGCTCGGAATTCAATCGAACGAAAACATAAAAGTTCATTATCTCCAGTCCGCCAGCGCTTGCCATCGTGGCAGGGGGATGATGCCACATTTTCCCAAGTCCCAAGCACAAGCATCCTCTCTCTCTCTCTCTCTCTCTCGATATCACTTATCACGATAATCAGTCGCGTAATCGGTGATAATTGGGTTCCCCCATTGGGGTTTAAGGGCAAAATTCTCAAAAAAAAGCACGAAAAACATAAACGAAAACCCGGAAAATCTATCGGACAATAATTGAGTAAATCAATAAAAAGGAAATGCTCGCCAGTCCCTCGCCCAACTCTCTTATCGAAGTCCCGCGCACCGATAAATGTCAATTTAATTACAAAGTATCACGGGCACAGCACGACGGTTTACGTCGAAGTTATCCGTGTCCTGGTCCAAAAACCCTAGATCGACAGTTGATCCGGAACGTTTCGAAAAGTTCGGACTTGCAAAAAGGTTCGTTCGAGAGGTCGTGAGTTATGAAATTGTGCACAGAGTATGGTACAGAGCCTAGCACCAGAAACCAGTCAATCGATTGCCACTGGTGCCGTAACCAGTCACCACCAAGGCAGTTAACTCGAGAGCACCAACTCTGTGCCACAGAGTGAAGCAGGTGGACGATTCAACCCGAGTCGTCGTCGTCGTCGTCGTAAGCACCAATTCATTAGTTTCATTTCCAAAGCCAAAGCCAAATTGCCACAAATCCACACGACCGAAAGAGAAAGAGAGTGAGAGGGGGAACGGGAACGGGAGTAGTCGTCATGGTGGCGGCACTAAAAACCGTTTGCCAACCTTCCTCGAGATGCTTGAGTGGAAACGGGAGAGGTGCCAGTGAGGAGGCTGAAACCCATAAAAGCTCCAAGCTCACACCAAATCAGGTGACGATTTAGACGACGATGGCAAGCGAACGAACGAACGAGCGAGTGCCTTTCTCCAAATGTTCCATTGCTGCTGCTGCTGCTGGAGAGTGTGTTCACACGCGAAAAGGGCTCGAAAGGGCCCTTTCCCCGTCACCAAGCGCCACTCTTCCGCCCTCAGACGAAGGGCTTCATTAAATTTGAATAATAATTCAAGCACTTTCCACCCCGCGTTGTGTGGGTGTGTGTCAACGCAACATTTTTGGCGAAAATTCCCACACAATCGAGAGACGACGACTTTTCGGGGGGGAGGAGGACGGATTTGGATAACTTTACCACGGTGCACGACTGTTTCTGGCCGTCTGTTTGCAGCTTCACACCGGGCAACCACGCATAAGCCCAGAAGGGCCGCAAGGCGACGCTTTTCTTATTATGCTGGAACAACACACCCGGACATACACAGCGGTCCCTTCAGGCGTCCCCTCCCAAAGCGCCTCGTAGCAAAAGCGACAATCGGAACATTCAAAACCTAAACCACTCCGGAGAAGTGGATCCCCCCCTCGGAGAGGATGGGTGGTATAATTCGATGAAAGTTTGCCAGCAGCCCACCCTCGCCTCGCCACCACACAGCACAGTGTGGAGGGTGATTTCATTTAGTTTAATTTTCCACAAACACCCAGCACCGTCGCTCGAGCACCCATCAAACCGCTTTCTAATGTCCCTTTGAGGGGTTGGTCTTTAGGGGAAGCGATTTCCTAGGAGAGCTTGGTCCTTCTTGATAATAGTCCCTCCTCCCTGGCCGGCACTGAGAATGGCACACTGGGGACGGAGAAAAAGGGGTTCCTGGTGCTCCTGCTCTTGCTGGTGGGATCTCCCCGGAAATGTGGATCTTTGCACTGGTACTAAAGTTGCAAACGATTTTGGTACGATTGGTGGCGATTAAACAATATAAGAGGGAGAGGGCTATGTGTCTGCCACTGAGAGTGGCCTGATGTAGGCAGATTGTAAATATGCAGAACTTGAACAGAACTTGACGAGATACAGTTTTCAATTTTGTGCTTCAAGTACATCAACGAGGATACTATTTCTTATTCCTAATATTTTTTCCAACCAACGGGGATTTTTTCATAAGTTGAAAAGTACCTGAACGATGCTGGTAAAGTCCACAAGTCTCTTGAAGCCTAGGAGCTAAAGCAAACACATTTAAAAGGACAATAAAGCTAACGTCTTTCCACAAATACACATCACACCGAAAGCTCCCACCGGGACGGTCATTAAGGCATTCCGAACATCCTTACGGCATCTCCTTCAACCCAACATCATCTTTCCAACGATTCCTCCAAGGGGAACAAAAAGTTAAATTAAGATAACAGTCACGGAGCCATTGGCATCCGTCCATAGACACACAGACACCCTCCGGACATAATTCCATAATGCTTCTTCCTTTGCTATTCCTTGCTCCTTAGAATGTCCATGAGGTCCATCCATTAGGAGCAATGTGGACAATGTTTTCGTTTTCGTTTTTTTCCTATTTCTTTTTTCTCCCAAAAAACGGTTATCATCATCCTATCTATCCACTGGCCTCACTGGAGCACTGCAATTCGCCCGCCAGCATAGACGGTTGGAGGTGACTATGAAAAATGACTCATTAAAATTTGGTCCCCAAAAATTTGCCATTTACCGCCAGGCTACCGGGCGTTCGACAACGCCCCGGGGAGGAGAACGACGATCCTGTCTGTGTTCCGTGTGTTCCGATCGGGACACGGTGTGTGGCAACGACGCAGCTGCTCCCCATACGAACCTTCGAGCTTCGTCTTCGTCGTCTCCGTCGTCGTGTGGAAGAAAGAAAAATGTAACACTCACCTCCATCCCGCATGCCACCACCGCCAAGATGGGGAGCATGACAGATGGCGAAGGATTCTCTCGGTCGGTTCTTCGATCTCTCTCTCTCTCTCTCTCTCTCTCTCTCTCTCTCGAGCGCACAATCCAGCATAAGCATGACAGATCGACAACGGCGACGGCTCGACACCTGCACCATTCTCACTCGCTCCCCCACTCCAGCAGCCAAGCAAAAAGCTTTCCTTTTTTCTTGTTTTTTTTTGGCGAAACGAAACGCCTCGGCATTAGTCATCTCTTCTACTGCTTCTGTGGTGTGACGTAACGCACGCCAGTCTTGGTCCGCCCCTTGTTAAGTGGCTCTCACACGTCTTGAAAGAACCAGGGAGCGAACGAGAGATAGCCGGGACCGAACCGAACGTGCCAATAATTAATCTCAATACATAACATTCCAGTGATCTCGCGTTGGTACCTCGCTCGAGAGGTGTCTCTTGAGGTGCTGAGGTTGGTGTTGGCAATAAATTGTATTAATATTCTAATACTAACCACCCATTCACCTCTCCATTTCGCCAATGCTTAGAAAGGGGGGGAGGGTGGGGGGTGGAGTGTGAATGCTGCGTGTGACAACACAAGGCCGCAACCAACCGAGAAGTCAATTTGAAGGTGTCATAATTTGACGGCAGATCATTTGTTTTCTACTACACGCTCTCTCTCTCTTTAAACGCACCAAGAAAACATAAGATAAATGCTGGCCGTCTATCCTCTTCCGCATGAAGTCATAAAAAATGAAATACGGCACCGGAACAGCACCGCACCGGAACCAAGGGGCCAGCAGATCCAAAGAACACGAACCTTCCAAAGGAAAAGGCTCTTGAAAGCATCTCTCGAAACGCCGTTCGCAGACCTTTTAGTTGGAGAGTGGCCCCCGTCCTCAGCGGACCACTTACGGTTACCACGGTCAGTGCGCATGAAGTAGCCGTGGTGCTCTCGGTACGTGAATTGGACCGTGACGTCACTTCAGCTAACACGTTCTTCAAACGAAGTCAACGGATAGGCGAAGGAGAACGAGAGTTGAACAACCACTACACAACCAGCGACAATCTCTCGAGTTGTCACCCAACCTAATCATGCATGCCCTCGCCTCACCCTCGATGAAATGATGACAGTTTGAGGCCGTTATGGTAGAATGTGGCTGTCACTTCCGCGGTTCTTACAACAGGGACAGGAACTTACCTGGAAACGAGAGAGAGAGCAAAGACACAGATGTTAGCGTTTGTATGATTTAATGTTCAAAATTTGGGAGACACCGTGATGGTATATGACCCCTTTTTTCGCCCCAAACAGAATGCAGGCGCGTGACGTGACGACGCGATAAAGTGGAACGCGCGAAGAGATTCGCGGAAAGAAATTCGCGCTGTCTGGAATCGTTTCTCGATCAAAAGCGCGATCCACCATTTCATCATGCATTTTGGAAGCCATCTCTCTACGTGGCACCAGCCGCTAGTGCACAGACAAGGGGTCTAAAGCTGCAAAATCTGGTCTCCATCTGGTGTCCCAAAGGCAGCCAGTCAGCGCTGTTGCCGGCGAAAGAAGACATGAGCTACAAAAAGGTCACGGTTCGTTAACTTCCAGATGTGTTCGTGGCAGCAGCAGCAGCAGCACGTGGAGACCGCAGCAAAAGATTGAAGCATAGGAGATCGAGAGAGAGAGAGAGCGCAGAAGCCATGCTGGCAGCTTTTTATGGACTTGAACCAACCGACGGTTCTAACCTCCGCGGATGGATGATACATTTTGCATGAGAAACGTTTCGCGAACCAGGGGCCCCTGCTTGATTGTCCTCTAGGGGGATGGTTGGTGGCGACTCCAGTTTGGGTTGAGATTTTTTCGAGAGTTTTTTCGTCATCTTCTTCTTCATTCTCGCTTGCTTGCTGTCTTTGCTTGCTCGCTCTCTCGGAACACGGAACACACATGAATCATAGTCCCGGCCACCACGACCACCACCAGCAGCCAGCAAAATAGGATTTGAATCATCATAAATGTCATTCCGGTGTTGGCGTCGCGTGTGTGTGGCCTCCTCACCCGGAAGACGGTCGGAAGCACCACGAATGGCACCGAACGGTAGAGCTGAGCGTGGAATACGACTGAAGAGCGAAAGATCCGGCCACTTTTCATGTTTTACTTTTTGCTTTTTCGGCAAGCCTTTCCCTTCTGATCAAATGCGCGTCTAATGCCCCGTCTCTATAAACCATCGGCGTCATGAGTGGAAACATGGAAAAGAATCGAGCTGACTCTTCGTGCCGGCAGGTGGCAACATGAATGTGAACGTGCTGCTTGCTGGTAGGCAGCTGAGCAACGTGTCTTCTCCCGACCACGAAGCTTCGCGTGCACATGCGAGTTGGCGAATCAAAAATGATCGCCGATTGGATCGATTTCGAGGAAGGCAGACGGCTGCTGCTGGTTGCTGGAAATCATGTTATTAGCTCAATGTATTATAGAATTGAGTGCTTTTTAGCAAGCATAAGCATGAAGCACTTATTAAAAAGGAACAGCATGTTTTAGATAGTTGAGATTTGAGATAAAATTTGATAAGATAACTTGTCAAGTAGAACACCCCAAAAAAGGTATTTCAATTAGGAAACATCAAGTTGCTACCGAAACATCTTGAATTTGAGATTCGTTTGCTGCTTCGCTGAGCATCCACCGCAGAACATCGTAGCGTATCACCAACGAACTAACCCGAAAAAGATCATTTGTCGTGCAACGGATCTCGGTACTTTCTCCACCGGTAACACCGGAATTAGATAGCGCTCGCTCTGTTGCTACAAGCAGAAGCATGTAATCGAGCAGCATCGGATTAAAAGTTTCGAATTAATTACCCTTCAGCAAGCTGCTGCTCCCCGGATTTGAACTCAGGGCGCATCCCTCGTCGTTAACCTGCAAACCCGGCTTTCAGAGCGGAACCATCGTCGTGTTTCACCCCTTCGGTTGCGGTGACTGATTAGAAACTGTTCAATCCCTTCCAGGCGGGGGGAGGTACATGTATTTTGCCGAACTGGAAGTGCACTCGGTGTAAGTGCACTCGATGAAGCATCGAAGCGCGATACCGGCCATGCCCATGAGAACCGGGATAATTGTCGAGGAGGTTGGGATTAATTCCAGCCACCGGGAAGGTTCCGTTGATCCCAATTACCAGCGGTCACCGGAGTCAGTGGAGGTCCACCGGTTTTGGAGAGAGAAAATCGAAGAAAACAAAATGGATGCCTGCTGAAGCGTGTACCATCGCCGCCCGGGGGGTTAGTGCCAATAATTTGCTGCCATTTTTGGGGAAGGGGGTTGCTTGCAGTGCAATTGCAACCCACCTCCCCTTCCACCCACCTTACTCCTTCTCTACTCCTTCTACATTCTCCAATATGAAACGAAAAATTGGGAACCATTACAATGGCTGCAGAGCAGAGGAGCGCTTTCTCAGCGCAGCACGCGATGACTGAAAAGCAGCAGCAACCTACTCCCCCCCCCCCCCCCTCTCTACCAGCACCAGGTGGTCTCTTCCCACCTCTCACCCCCTTCTAGAAACAATGGGCAGATGCAGCCTAATAAAAATGATAATAATACAAAAAATAATAAAACGAGAAATACCCCCAGCAGCAGCACCACCACCATTGCGAGACTGCAGCCACTTTGGAAAGAGAAGGAAAAGCCGGAAAACGGCAAACAGCCCCCCCCCCCCCCCCCCTTTCCGTTTCGCCTTTTTTCCGGCCAGTCGAAGCGAAGGCCCGTCGAAGGTAATTAACGATCGCATGGCAACGAAATTAAAAGAAAAGCGTTTTCACCGGACCACGGAAATGGACCACGCAGAGACGGTAACGACGACGACGACGACGAGGGCAACGACAAACGAGACCCCGATCTGTAGCTGCGGTAGGTCATCTCGAGGCGAGAGAGGGAGAAAAATCCAATTTCGATTGCTGCAATTTATAGGTTAGTTCCGAGAGACTTCGGAGTTTGTGTGTATGTGTCTCGGGATCCTCGGGGAGGACAGCGGCACGACCGCTGCATCGCGATGATGATGGTGCTGCTGCTGCACCGGATTGCTGCCGCGATTTGCCGGTGTCGAGTAAATTAAAAGGAAATAAAGCTTTCATTTTCAATGCACCCAATGTTGGAGGCCGAGATGCCGTGAAGTGTGGCATGATTGGTATTTAGGACGTTTTTTTTTTTCGAGCATTGGTCACCAATACACCCGTTCCTTTTTGTTAGGGAGATTTCTGGAACGCAATTCAATCGGTTTACGGTGGTTGAAAGCCAAAGTTAGTGTTAAGGAAGGTTAAATAGGGCAATAGCTTACACATCTATTGTGGTTTCTTAATTTAATGCAATGTTATAGGTCACCAAATTCATCTGCATATGCATCATTTTATTCGAAATATTAGCATAGATCATCATAACGTACCGCGGTAGTGATAAAAAAAATACAAATGCAAATTTTGGCAATAACTTGGAATGCCGTCCGTTTTAAGCGATTAATTTCTACCGATACCAGCTCTATCAAGATCCAGGTATTGGAAATATTCCAAACCAATGGAAGATACTCGCGAGAATCTTCAAACACAGCATGCAGCAGCACATTCCCATCGAACACTTTTAACAATGCATCAACCTGAAGTCATCACCTACCACAAACACTGGTCTGCATTCCACCGCGAGACAGGGCCAATCCGTTAGAAATCGATGATCATTCCCAGGCCGGCCGGAATTTGCAGCCGAAGCGGCACAGGCGATGGCACAGTTATCGCCAATTAGCATAGGCCGTATAATTCCGTGAAGGAAATTCCTCCAAAGGTGCGCTCTCTCTCTCGCTCTCTCTGATGATGGTAAGAAGGAGAGAGAGAGGGCAGAGGGACGGAAGAATGGGTTGGAGATGGAAATTCATCAAAGAAAACCCATCTCTCCGCCATCCGGGTGCATCTGGTGTGCGCCTAAGCAGCAGCATCAGCGGCACCGACGAATCGATTCGTGCAGCTGACGAGCTGACTCGTGGCCGGTTCCGGAGGAGGAGTAGGGGACACCCTGGGACACCCGCAGTTTCCCATGGCATGACCACATTCCTTCCATTTCTCTCGGCCGATTATGCTGTCCAATGTTAGGTTTAGGTTTAACACGCCGAACCAATTATGGCATCACTTGCGCGCGGGCCAACCGGCCGGCCGGCCGGCCACACCGCCAATCATGCTCACGATCGTGGCCTCCCATCAATCCCCCTCTTCACCCCCTTCCAACGGACCAGCTCTCGACCGTTCAATTCATTTGGCTGCAGCTGAACCTCGGAAAGGCAGCCGGTCGAGGGTGCCCTAGATGAGTTGGGAGGCTTTCTAGCGTTAGATAACGGGGGCGGATGGACGACGGCACAAACGAGATCCCGACCGAGCATGATTTATGGTCGTTTTGGGCGGTCTGCGATCGAATAAAATTGCGAGAATCTCTGTTGGAATGTGCGAAAAGCTGGAAAGTTCCATCGTTTCCACTAGTTCCGACGGCACCCCCTTTCGTGCACCTTAGTTTGGGCACCGTTTTCGCACGATATTTCAATTAATTCACGATTAACGCGCGCGTACGTCCGGCACCGGGGTTCACGGAGGGAAAACCAATGGGGCACAGGAACAGGCGGAGTGTCTTGCGCCGGAAAATTTGCCGGTGACGACAGACAAGAGCGCGGTGGAAAATGTAAAGTCTCATCGCGTACACGCCACGAAAGTCTGTGCGGTGAATCAAAAGGTGCGGTGCGAATAACAAGTCGCATTCCGGTATTTGCACAGCCTTGGATCTTCGAGGGAATGTTTCTTTTGGAGTGAGACGGTATTTCTATTACCCTGCCTCCAGACTATGAGATTATCTGGCCACCAATTTGTGGACAGCACTCGACTCTGATCGAGATTCCTTGGGGAATGTGTGTTCTCTTTGAGCTTCTTTGAGCTACACCTTTCAGCGCAAGTACATCTTTTAGCGATGTTTATGAGACTGTCAAATATTGGTAAGGACGTTACCCAAGAAATGTTGGCAAAGATTTTTTTAAGATCAACTGTAACCTCAAAACGCTTCGCATTTTATGTGGCCTACACGCTTAAGGCTTATGCTATGGCTGCGTGCGTGGCATAAATGACGCGATCGTGCGTCTGTGACGACACGCGATCGCGGCCAGGCCAATGGCACCCCAGTATCAGCGCCTACGGCGTAGCTGTGGCAAAGACTCATTAAACTCCTGGAAACATGACAATCATGGATCACTTCCGTTCAAGTGCGTGTGTCTCTGACGTCTGTTCGGTGCAAAAGCGATTCGGACAGACGAAGGCAGATGAAGTACACCACAACGTTCGCAAAATTAAGCTTCCAGCCATCGCAAACGACGACGACGATGGCGGCGATTGTGTCGTGTAGTCTCTAGCGACTGGAACGAAGCGGATTCAACGGCGAACGAAAAAAAAAAACCGGCGAAAAACGGTGGATGAGACACTGGAAAAGGCCTCTCTTCTCACCCGAAATAAAAAAAGGGCAGAAAAAAGATCTCCCCTCCTAGCGCTAATGCCATAAGATCATTAACATCGCGAAGAACGTCGGAGAGAAGATCCTCCCTGGTGGCGTGGCGGATTGCGAATGGTTGCCAGCAGCTCTCTGGTGGTGTGTTTGTGTCCTCCTTTCGGCGGCAGCAGGAGGGGGAGGGTTTGGGCACGTGGCTTACGCTTTGACCATGTGGCCAAGCACACGCAAAAGAATGGAATCGGGCCGAGCGGCATTTGTGCGAAAACTCGATTCTTTTCTCGGTGCTGATATGGCGGACAGGAGGAGAAGAGAAAGGTTCCGGGCGGGGGCACCGGGCCAACCGTAACAGGAACGAAAGAAGATTAATCTACGTTCTGTATCGCCGGGTTTCGCGCGAGAATCGGCCACCATTGGCAGGCAGCAGGGAGGAATATTTGGAGAACATTTGGAGAAGCGCTCCCCAGAAGCCCAACCCTGTGTACCCTGTGTTGGACGAGGTCAAAAGAAAGAGAGCAAGAAAAGGAACGACATTCCACTTCCACGGGACCATTTTTCGTTCAGAGCGGTGGTGTTCGGTCGCCATGGAAAGCCGCCACCGCTACATCCGAGAACCAGACCGACGGAACCGGCGTGATCGGGGATTTTCCATCATTATCGAGGGTTTTGCTGGGAAGCCGGAGACCACCACCATGGCGGCGATGCTGCTCTTTACTTTTTCGACGCTCCTCGAGACCTCCAGAGGGGATCGAAAACATCAGACCACAACATGACTTGGTCCAAAGTCCTTGGCACAAACCAAGAGACCGGGGCAATCAAACTAGACACATCGTCGTATTGGCATCTCCCCCGCTGGCAGCTCGACCGGCCGGCATCATCATGACACAACTGACGTTCGAGATGTTCTGCCTTCTAATCTGTCTTTTTATCGTCCGCCACAAATAATACACATACCAGCCCCAATTTTTGGTACGACGACAACTCGGAGACGGGAACTCGGGGGGCCCAGCGGCTACAAAGACGTCTAGTCCGATTAGCCTCCGCCTCCGAGCGCGCGCCTAGGCTGGGACTAGTTTCGGGGGAAAATTAGAAAGCAATCCATAACCTTTTGTGGGGCGCGCGCGCACGCTCAAGGAGGGAGGGATTTAGCTGACAGACTATTCCCAACCGCGACGATATCGGTCCCACCAACAACCGCTTCCACATGACGCTTGTCGCCGAATTTCTGGCCGGAACCGAACCAACGAGAATGAATGGTTCAGCTTCAAATAGAACGTCTACTTTCAGCGGCCTGCGAGAAAGCGTGAAAGCTGTACGTGGCAAGCTCCACCGCCCTTCGTGTTTACCATTTGGGAGGAATAGGACGGATCCTACGCCATCGTCGTCTTCACAGCGCGCCGGATCACGGATGTAATTTAATTTCAATGAATAAACAGTTCTCCGTTGATTATACCCGAGGGATTATGGGGCAGTGCGCTCGTTGTCTGTTCTGCGCGTTCCGTGGCGGCCTCCGCTTCCATCAACTGCCAAACAGCGTATCCCCGCGTTTTCCCTGAGACTGTGGAGCGGTCTGTTTTTTGTTTGTTGTGTTAAAACGTTATTACGTTTGTAATCGCGCGCCATTCAAAGGCTGGTACTTTGCTGAACTCTACTGTGAAGCGCACTGCGCACCACAGCTGCGTCCCTAGATGCAAATGATTAAAACGGAAATATTGTCCGACACGCCTCGAAAGTATGGAGGGGGCATTTCCGAAAAAAACGGGTACCAAAATACAGGTTGATTGTCGGTAGTTATTACAGCTCGATAATCGCTGTTTAAGGGTTCTGAGAGAAGAGTGACGGCCTTAAATATTCATGGAGTGAAAGCTGGTGTCCCTAGCGATGAGCGATCTGACTCTCGGTCACCATCGTCCCGTCGTCAACATTCGAAGGCAAGTGAAGCAAGTAGTAAAACTCATTGCGAGCATTTTTGTAGCTTTTTCCGCTCGATTGATTCGCTCCATTTTATGGAGACCCAGACTATGGCAACAGGGGTTCAATGCCATCAATTATGAATGCAGCATCCATTGCGCATCCAATTCACTCCAGATGCGGCCCCAAAGAGGGGTGAGCAGGTCCGGGGACGAGCTCCAGTGACGAATGCGATTCCATGTCGGCTCCGAATGCAAATGGTGATGCGATACATTTAACTGCTGCGAGTACCGTTTGTCGGAGAGTCAGATCATCGTTGTTCATGACCGACCACCACCTGAAGATGTCGTCATCAAACCGGCCCCCAGCTGGAATCCGGTCTCGCTATCTCTCTCTCTCTCTCGGTCGACTGACATTGATTGCCACGGCTTGTTCTTTAGTGCCGTTGGAGTGAAACTACTCATCTCGATCCGGTGAGCTCATCGTACCACCATCATGCTACAGCTGCGATCCGCGGATTCGCCATTTTTAATTGCAAACCCAGCGAGCGAGCCAGAGCAAGTCAGCAGCAGAACAACGGAACATGAGCTGGCGCTTCTACACTGTCATCGAGTACTGGTTCAGTGTGCGATGATCCACGAGCAAAAGATAATCTGTGCCGGGAAAGGGAAGAGGCGGGTGCTTCTTTGATACTTTGGCTGACCGACTCGCGCTCGGCTGGACAACCGCGATCACCAACAATAAACGGGTGGCGGGGGGAGGATTGTGTCTATAATTTAGATACGCCGCACACAGAGACACAGACCAGCACCACATCTGGCAGGTCGATTGGCGTAACGAAGTGCCGGTCAGAGCGGGACATCGTCTCCTGACCGGCAGCAGTTTGACCATTTTTAATTGCCAACCCGTAGCGACCGGCCCCGGTTTGCTTCTTCGTCTTCTTTCTAACAGCACGCACCGGAAGCAGCTCGGTTCTGCTCGCTTTGGAATACAATAAAATGCAACCCCAACGCTGGCTCAGTGTTCCTCCAGCTTCACGCTAATTACACGCCGTCATCCTTCTTCTCCTGAGGGTGGTGGTGGTCGTGCTCTGTTGTTTGTTGCTCCTCAGAGAATTCTCTGATGGCCTCCACCCAACAAAACAGTGGACCCGGCGCTGTTGTAGAAACCCTCCCAGTTAGAGGATGGCAACAATTATTGTGTTTGAACGACCAATGCGAGCGAACTCGGCAATTTCAAATGATTCTCCCAAAGCAGACACAGCAGGAGAGGAGGAGAGGAGGATCGGGATCATCGGATCGCTTCACGCATATTGAGAGGAGCGTTTAACGCTCCAGTGATTGCGTTTTTCTGCACCAGACCAACAACGCACACGCACTGGATATTGATCTCCGTGTCTCTCGAGGGTAAAGAGAGACTCTTCTGTATCGTATCCACAATCCATAACACGATTGTCTCAGAATATGATGATGCGAGCCCAGTAGCTTCATTCAAGCATAACGCACAGCAATGACGTTGATGATACCCAGAGAGGGAGATCGACCATGTTTTACGTTACCTTGTAGCGTGGACAAAATACAGAGGAATCGATTGTTTTCAACGGATTCTTGCCCTTGAAAGAGAACCCCTTTTTGCTTACTTATTTTAATAGCTCAAGATTCCTATGTAGCTCCCCGGTGTCTGTCTCGAACTATCGACCGTTAGATTGTTGTTGCACCGAGCTTCCAAATGAGCTACGACCAATTACCTACGAGTCATGAATTTGAAGTATGTTTTATCGAATCCATTACAGAGTTCCGGTTTAATAGCAATACAAGGTTGTGGCAAGTGTCAGGAGAGCTGTGGCCATACTTCTTCCTCCATAGCTCAAACTGGCGACACATTTAACGCCAAGCATCGAACTTTACATTGTCGTTGAAACATTCTCTGTTCACTCCGAGGCCTGGTCCCCCCCACATATCAGATAAGAGAAATCCAGATATAAGCCGCTAGGGCACAGAGGTAGATGATGGAGTGTCTAACACAACAACAACAACAACAAAAACTGTTATCTAATGATGCTTACTTTAGGTGGAAGGCAGAAGCTCTTCGCAAACTGTGGCTGAGCTGCTAGCGGCGCACAACTTTGTCGCTCTGGACTGGGGTGCTGGTTGGTGCTGGAAAACGTGTTTTCCCTTTACTAGTCGGTTGCTGCTGCTGCTGCTGCTACTGGTGTCGGCTCTTTTCGGTCGGTACCACCTTGCGGTCACTGATACTTGCTCACCAAACGCCACGAGCACTGCGCACACCACAATACTGCGCTTCTTCGACACACAAAACACAAACACCGTCGAGCAATGGGTGCCACCGGCAATGCTGCTGCCGATTCTCGCTGTATCGCGTACGCAATTTGTGGTAATTTTCCAATTTTCCTTCTTTTCTAATTTTCTACTTCACTTTAACCCCTTCTATGCACTAGAGCGTGAGGCCACGAACCACCAGGGAGACAGCGCAAGAGAGAGAGAGAGAGGGAAAGAGAGTGAAAAAGAAGCAGAAGGGTTGAAGATGATTGGCAGAAAATGAATCGTGGAGTTGGTGTGGTGGGGAGCACAGATAAAAATCACTTGATGGCTTTGAGCCTAGTTTCGTGCCACTGGTGGTGGTGGTGCTGTTTCTGTAGTTGCGACGGGATATCGGTTTTCCAAGCTGTCAGACACTTGTCACAACCACCCACCACCGGGTGCGCCACGCCAGTGTTGTTGTTCACCACACATATACCCAACCAACAGCACCAGCAGAAGCAGCAGAGTAGATGCACTTTATCGGTCGGTCGGTCGGTCGGTCGGTTAGTCGACGGCACCAACACGCTACTAGATACTACACACGCACAGTAGGCACTGGGGGCACACGCATAGACCAGCGGAGCACCGAACGCAGTATGCGCGAGACGAGAGCGTAGCAACCGGCGAACCACCTAGTGGTTCGTGACTAAGAAAGAGTAGTAGTATCCATGTCGCCTTCCTCCCAAGAGACCAACATGAAACGCACACTATTACTACGGTGCGCCGACTAGCCGATGAGAAACATTAGCTCCAACCGCACGCGACACGAAAACCGCGATGAGAGAAGCAGAGAGCAAAAGCAGAGCAACCAGCCAGACAAGCTCGAATGGGTCGGAGATCCATGTTTCCAAATTTCCGAACCCCTTCTTTACCCGCCTCTTTTTCTATCCGCCATTCGAGCGAAGCCGGAACTTCCGGCTTTTGGAATGCTAAAGCGCAGCATCACGCACACACGGCCACACCAGTGGCACCAGAAAGAGAGAGAGAGAGAGAGAGAGAGAGAGAGAGAGAGAGAGAGAGAGATACAGAGTGCAGGTGCACTTCTTGCAAGGAGCGAGGCAAGGGCCGGGAAGTCATAGAATTAATCGATTGAAGCCGGCGATACGGACGGCGACTGCAGCCGGATTGCATTGTGCGGTCATCGAGCGAAACGGAACGGCCATGCTGGCACGTTTTGGCTTCGCTTCGGGGCACGTGCGTCCATTCGTCTCCCGTCCTAAGAGACTAAGACAAAAGGGTTAGCTTTAGGACATCGGTAACTCTCAAAAACCGACGAACAGAAGTGGGAATGCACTTCTGCAACCAGGCAGTGCACACTGTCTCAACGGGTGCCGTTGAACAGTATTGGTGCAAGTATTCAAAGAAAGGACGAATCCTGGCAGCTAAAGGAATGCAAATGGTTACCAGCTGCAGTGATCGGGAATGCAGGAACACAACGCTTTCCGTTGTGGGGTGAGGTGGGGCCGGTAATGGGGTTCAAATCGAGTCATCGTCCATCGCACTCAGACAAACGAACGCGGACGACGTACCACCGGAGGACGTTCTGGCTCTAGACCGCACACAACAATGTGCACTCGATCCAATAATGGTACACACCGGACCGGGCGGCCACGCAGGCGCTGAACTGAAGAAATGGATGAGGTCGATGGACAGGGTGAGAAAGGGGATATAGCCATTTCCGGTCGTCCAACCCTTTCTCCACTTTCCGAAGGGTTTCCAAGAGAGCCAACGAGAACGCCAGCGCGAAAGAGCGAGAGAGAGAGAGAGAGAAAGTGAGAGAAAAAGAGAGCAAGCAAGGGAAGGGAAGGGAACGGAAGTGAACGAAGAAGAACCGCGGTGGTGCGGACAGCAGCGGCGCAGAGCCAGAGAGATGCAGCGACCGAGACCGGCGGCGCGGCCTTCAGCATAGCTGATGAGGCGGATGACACCCTGCACCCTTCCACTTTACCCACCCCACCCCTCCGACAGACTCATCGACCTCACCAGCTGAGCGTGAGCATGAGTCCCGAGCTCACGGAGAAAAAGCATCGCGAGCATCGAGGCATCGGGAGTGTTCACGTTGACAGATTTGCTCACTGCTCTCGGGAGTTTGTGGAATGCGAACGGGAAGAGCGAACCGAGCGAATGCGTTTGTTGTGCTTTCACAGTCGTGTCACGTCCCGTTGCGGTTGCAAGGTGCAAGCGGGGGTGTAGAGGATTAGGAAGCAATCGATCGAAGGGGTGCGAGTGTGGCTCCTGGCGTTAGCGAACGCGAGACACTCCTTGCCTGCTGCGTTCGTGTCTTCAATGGGTTCTTCGATTTCCAATTTTCTTTTTTTCGAAGCCTTCTCGAGCAACTTATGCTGCTGCTGCTGCTGCTGCCACTGGTTCGGCAGGATCTTCTTCCATCACGGGGTTTTCTCGCTCTCTCTCTCACTCACTCTTTCTCTCGTGCGCATTGGCCAATGTCACGCTGGTTGCTATCTCGTTCGCACGAATACCGTTTCAATGCCGCTGTCGTCATCAGCGCAACCCCGGTACGAGAGTGCCAAAACACAAACAGACAACTGCACAAACACACGAACGCACGCCTAAGGTGTCGCACACGCAGCACAATGGCCAGCACACACTATAAACTCCCTGTTCCGGCGGTCGGCGCAGCGATGGGCTAGACGGCTGATGATCTTTAATGAAAGGCGCCGCAGGAATGTAATGGGGAACCACACTAATACACAAAAACACACGCAACTCCCGGCACGGCCAATTGAACCCCCACTGTTCCCCCCCGTTACCCTTACGTCCTCCGGGGACCACCATCATGCCACGACTTCCGGGAGTTCTCGTGGGAAGCCGCAGCTCAACCGGATGTTCCTGTGCTCGAGAGTTCACTGCATCTTCGCCCACACTCGAAGACAAGTCGCGAAGAAAGCACCAGCAGCTTCACTCTTTACTTCCACTCCCCCCCCCCCCCCCCCATCACCACACACTCTCTCTCCACACAAAACACTCCCGGAGGGGCCACCGCACACACATCTGCACACGAAGCGCTGATTGGAACGGTATTCTTCCTCTTCAACCGTGGGCCAACTCCTTTGCTCTGGTCTGCTCTGGTCTGCTGCCCTCCAGCTTTTTGCCTCGGAGAACGTGTTCTTATTGCCTTTGCGGTTACTTGGATGCGCAAAGCAGTAGCACAACGGGGCAACCACGTCAACCACGTCTTCCTGGTCACCGCCTGCTGCTCGGTTTGCACAAAAAAAAAGTGTCGATGTGTCATAGCACCGCACACTGCTGTTCGCCACTGTCTTCGCTGGGTTTTGGCTGCCAGACGGTCGCGGATTGCCAGTCACCAGGACACAACACGGAACACGCGACCAGGATAACAACCCTCCTATTGCTCACCAGTACGGAGGGGAGTGGAGCGAGAGCACGACAACCCGTACGTGTGTACACACCACCGAGGCAAAGGCGCTGCTGCTGGAGCTGTTACTGCTGCGCTGCGCTGTTGCTGGAGCCGATGCGTTTGCCACCAAAGTGTACGGTGTTATGGCGACCACGGCCATCCACGGTTCGTCTCCGAGGCTGCAAACTCGAGTCGAGTCGTCGCCAATCGGGCAAAGATGATCTCGCTCTCACCGTGCCGTGGACTTCTCGTCGCTTCGCAAACGCCTCTCGCAATCGCAGCAAGCAAGCACGGCCGGGAGCATAGACGGCGATGTGGCACATCTCATCGCCAGCCAGCCTTTTCTCCTCATCGACCATCCTCCTCGTCATCCGGCACGCACGCCAACAACAACGCTCGCTCGCTCGCTCGCTCACTCGCTCTCTCTCTCTCTCGGTAGCGCCGCCATTGTGAAATGGTGTGCGAGATTGGCAACATCTGATTCGTGGGTGGGTCCTGTTGGGCGGTGAATGGGTTGTGTGCCAGGAACCGGC
The DNA here is from genome assembly GCF_943734665.1 of Anopheles aquasalis. NCBI lineage: Eukaryota > Metazoa > Arthropoda > Insecta > Diptera > Culicidae > Anopheles > Anopheles aquasalis. The sequence goes on along the minus strand of NC_064878.1, from coordinate 65,314,633 downwards.
AGATTGCGTGACGGCACGCACACCCACCCACTCGCGAGCTTTCGATTGTTTTGCGCAAAAATGATGGCGACGAACCCGGCTCACAGGTGAAACTGCACACCAAAAACCGTCTCACGAGTGAGGGTGGTTTTTTTTGGGGGGTTGATGGGGGTGGCGGAATGGATTCCAGCCACATTGCACAAAACGAGAAGGGTGTGCTGCGGTGTTCTGGGTGTGTTCGTGCGTATGGTATGCCGTCGGGAGATATTCTCAGAAGAATCGACTCATCGCGAGCGCGAGAGCATCATTGTGAGAACGAGAATGCGTGAGAGCAAACAACAAACACGACAAACAAACATCCAACAACAACAATCGCGACACAAGAGAACAATGAAGAGATAGAGAGCGAGAGAGAGAGAGAGCGGGCGGGCGTTTGAGAGAGAGAAAGAAACTGAGAGAACGGAACTAGGCGTGTGTGATTGGGTTTCGGCAAACACGAAACACGAACACAAACAGAACATAAAACGGGTGTTTCCCGTACCGTCTTAGTGCGTCGTCGCGACGAGGGAGATGCCCTCAATGCCTCCCTTCCTTTCCAACTCCACGCCAACGAATGCATGAGTGTCACCCAACAACAACAACAACATCAGCAGCAGCAGCAGCAGCAAGGTGGCATGTCGATGGGTTGCTGTAGCACGCAAAAAAAGTGGTTGCTGCTCACTTCCAGGTTCACCGATGGTGGCATGTTCCTGGCTGTCTTTACAGCTTGTTCACAGCTTCATCATCATCATCATCATCATCATCATCGTGATCATGGTTGTCCTCTTCGGCGGGGACCACATTTTCAGCATAAACGGCACAACACCCCACGGGATAGCGGTCACCGGATGTAGTACGCAGGAAAAGCGATTGCGTAAATGGGAAGTTTTTCCGGGCATTTTTCTCCCTTTTTCCCGTGCCTTTTCCTGTTTTTTTTTTCATGGGAGAACGGGTCTTTCACTTTTTTTTGGGAAAATTCTTGGAAAACCGTCGCCACAACCGAACGTTACGGCGGATGGATCCAGTATTTGAGCCTGGCACGTGCTGCTCGTAATTCCAATTTGTCAGCACAGCCAGAATCTGCGATCGGCGGTCGTGAGCTGTGTGTTATCGGCTTTATCAAAATTGCATAAAGATGCAAAAGTTGGACCACATCTCTTCCCCCCGGGACCAAGCAAGCCACGAATCAATGGGATGCTCAGTAGGCGCTTTTAACAACTTTTATTATGGTAAACCGAAATACCGTTGGTTGTTGATGGATTTTTAAAGAGTACTGATGAACACTTCATCTGTAAATCATTTACAAGGAAATTCATGGAAAATAAACATGTTTTTAATAACCATGTAAAATCATCTGAGCTGTTATTTTCTTTGAAATGAAATTAGAAAACCAAATAAGGCCCATGTTATCATCCGCAGATTGACCCAGGTAAGGGATGTCGGGACCACTGTGTATCAATCTGGTCTGTCATCAAATCATCCCTGGGATTGGATCACTCAATCCTGCTTCCAGGAAAGCACCTTCAACCCCCCCGGGGGCCGACGATAGGAGCATTCCGTGAACGCGCTAGGAAGCTTGATAAGATTAGCCAATCCAACCCGGCGGCAATGTGTGCCACCGTCAAACCGAACAGGAAGCACACGAGATTGATCATTGATTCACGAGCCTAGTGCTGCTACTGCCGTGGTTTTCCCGTGAAATCACTCGCATTCTGGTGAACGAAAGCCAGCAGCCGCACTGGTAGAGGGTTACAGGGATTTTCCTCCAAAAATCGCATTAAAATGGTTGGAAGCCCGTGTTGTGGTTGGGCGGTGAGCGTACAATGTTTAACTTGCAGACACGTACACACCACCACTGCCTACCGGGAACTGGCATAGGGCGTGGATTCACGTCACCGCGATGGCGGCGCCATGGGCAGAAGGCAGTAGCACTATGAGTCACTTAATTCAGGTAGAGGCCACGGCACGGTGCGGTACGCCGGAACAACAGCGACGAAATGGTAAACATTGATTACCACCGTCAGTAGCCACATCCCTTCTCCAATACCAATACCTGTGGCGGTCCCCGACCCTCCTCACCGCGTATGTAAATATGCAAAAGCCGCGGCATTGATTACGATGCGGCGTTGGAAGCGTGCAAAGCTCGCCATCACGGTTTTCACGTTCGCGCGCGAGCGGTGAATCAGATTCATCATGGACGCCGCCTATAGGCAACCGATCTATCGCCATACAATGTGACAAATCAATGGATTTCGTCGATCAAGCAGCAAGAGATGCGCGGCTTGTTGAATCAGCATAAAAGTGAATGGATCAAATAGACTTCAAACAGCACTGCAGCACATTCAGAAAGCCTTCGTTATCAGTGTGAAGACTCGCACACCAGCCAACAAACGCGGCGTATGATAAGCCGCAGTCGAACTCGGTCAACGTTCAGGCCCAGACCTCCCTCCGGGCAGATGCTGTTGCTCATAAATGCCATTGCAGTCTGGCGCTCACATTATGAAACAATCGCACCATCTACCGGTGGTGGGATGTGTGTTTGTGTTGGTCAAACTCGATGCTAATCCGGCTTCCGGAGATCCCGGGAATGTTCCGGTTCGAGGGCGGTACAATCGTTAGAATTAATAACGCAACGCAGACTCGCTAGCCCGTTGGCTGGCCGGCGATCGAGCGCAAATCGAGTGCCAACATAATCTAAAGGGAACGAGACCGGTTCCATTAATGGTCGCCTCCATCATCCAGCATCATCGTCAGACAACCATTAGCGAGAACGCCACTTTACTGCCACACCACACCATGCGTGCTATCGTGTGATGTGATGGTTCGTGGAAAACCTTGCACCATGGCCTCTCTGACGTCATACAATCGGGCGGAATCAGACGCATCGAGAATGGATTCCGCTTGGTCAGCATGTACACGATGATCAGCATATAAAGCGCCACCGAACGGCGACAAACTGCTATCCACAAAATCGTAGATAGTGACTTACGGAGTGTTCGGAGGGCGATCCCGTGCCCATAAAGCATCCGTGCATCTTCCAGCTCGATAAGAGACTTACCTGAAAGAGGGCAAAGAGAAAGCGAAAAAGAGAGAAAAAAAACATAATTAGCGCAACGTTTCCTCGGTGCTTCAGATGGGAAGATGATGTGGTATGTTGTTTCCCCCATGTTTCCCGCTTGTTTTCAACGGTGAAATGGCAAGGATTAGCGGGCCCTGGAGATCGGGATGGTGATTGATTACGCAAAAAACAGGTGTGACGAGTAGGAGACGAAAGAAAAGATGGAGCACAAAAACGCCCTCGTTGGGAGAAAAAGGTGGCCGATAAATGAGAAAATTAGTTATGCAGCGCGACCAAGATCCCCGCGTCCGTGTTTCGCGCAACGCAACTCAACAGGCACTGACGGATGGCTGGTTCTCCGGGTGCCTCCGTTGGAGGACCGGAGAAACATCTCTGGGGCTAAAGGACCTGGCCGCCGCGAGCACCACCACGGCCATACCAAGAACAAACATTAATTAGTGAAATAATTACTCAAGCACCGGTGTTCCGGATTTTCTACGGCGCGTTTGCGTCACAACAACAACGGAAAGAAATGGGCAAATGGGCATTTCCCCGGCGATTATTGCATCCTCTTTCTTCTCCCAACAGGCACTTGGCACGGTATTAGTGGGTGTGTTTGTGTGTAATGAATGCTCTTTCCTCCGCCCGTGGAGAGCTTTATTGCTGCAGCATAAAACAACACTCTCCTCAACATCAACCCCAGAGCGAGACCGCGGCGACGAATGGGCGGCACCACAAAAAAGATGGTCAAGGGACACATAAACACACAACGGTTGGTCAGCTGCGCTAGAACGTGGCACACTCCGGGCATGCAGAACCACAAAAGCAACCAAAAAGCAAAAATAGAAGAAAAAAAAAACATGGAGCAATTGTTTAACCGTCATTTCCGAGCCGTTGTCCCTGGTGTTTGGTGCCCTAGACGACGACGATGCTGTTCCGCGTCGCCAGACGCCCGCGACAACTAGCTGAGGGGTCCAGCAGCTTACCGATAAGGTCCGACGTAGCGAGTCGCACAACAGCGCGCGCGCGATGGATGGAGCTTGATTTATGAATTTGCCAGGCAAGCTGCAGCACCGGCAGATAGGCATCTAGAGACACAATTCTTGCCCTCCTTCTCACCGCTCCTGGGGCGTTAGAGTCCCGTGAGGGGTCTCAAGAATGGAGCTGCATCATGCAGGCGAACCCAGACCCTTTGCTGCATCATGCAATACCTGCACGACTGCAGGGCAGTGCAACCCGGGGCACCCAATGAGAGAGGTCTCCAGCAGGGAGCGCCGGAGACAATTTGCAATTCTAATTTTATTGCTTCTCTTAATTTTGTCGCTCAACAACGGGCGCGCCCTGGCACCCCATTTTCTCCCTTTTCTTTCGCCGTTTTTCGGCGTTTCGTTTTCGCACCCCAACACCACGGGGGCCATCTTGGACCGTCCCAAATGAGTGGTTGATTAGCAAATTTTACTAATAAATTCGTTACCGTATCACGATCCCGGAGCGATACGCAACTGGCAGCAGCAGCAGCAGCAGCAGCAGCAGCAGCAGCAGCAGCAGCAGCAGCAGCAGCAGCAGCTAATCTGCACGCCGTTTTGTCGAAGATAATCGGACATGGTCGCTCGCGTTTGGGGAAAGCAACCGCTGTTGGTGGCAGTTGATTTTTCTGCACTGCGCGAGGAACTGGTTGCGGTTTGCTGGTGGCATTGTGCTGCAGTTTGCTTGTCATGAGACGCGTGCGACTAGACCGACAACCGGTGGGAATGGCTTCACCTTTCATGTTGCTATTGCTGCAACAATGTAGCACTTCGCCTGGGTCTGGGACGCAATGTGGAGCCATCGAGCATCATCGAGTTTCGCTTGTTCCTGGGGCGACACTGGAAATAGGTCGAACACTGGAAAACAGTGACCGGATACTGTGTCGATCGGTTGAACAAAATTCTCATCATCTAAAAGACGTAAAACATCATATATTACGTGGAGGGCATCAAAAAGAATACTTTTACTTCTACATTTCTTTACAGCAGCACTATCACTGCCACTATTTTTGCATAACAATTCATTGAGGCAAGGCAACAACAAGACAAAGTTCAAGCGGTTCTTTATCGCAATAATGCACTCTCTGCTCGCCTGCAGATAAGAGAGGGAAAGAGCGTCATGGAAGACAGCTGAGCATACTGATGACATCCCGGCACGATGACATGCCAGTGGCATGAATGGAGCAACAAGCACGGTGCAGTGCTACTTCTTATCACGCTCTGTACCCCGGGGGGAGCCATAAAGATGAGGGCAAAGTTATCGATTTATGACCATCCGTAGCTACCTCTCTAACGCTTGATGACGTATGTGCCATATAGATCGGCCAGCTCCGTGCTGGATTCCGTGTACCGAGCGTGCGAGCGAGCGACGGCAGCAAAAGATGATGACGCCAACGTCATCATTATCATCGCCACACATACACCAACCGCCCGTAAATGGTTTCGGTTGTCGTAGGTCGTGTGCTGCTGCGCTCGCACCACGATCATCATCGGCGCGCGTTGCAGCAGCAGCGACGCTCGCTGCGCAATATTCATTCCACTCACGCCCAGCATACCACACGATGATCATCATTCGGCCCCAGGGAGGTTGCACGGAATCGTTGCGGTATCTGTAATCGGCTGATACGGGCTTTGGGAGAGGCACCGGAGTCCCGGGGACCCGAAACCGGTGCCGATGCCATGCGAGCTGTGTGTATCTGCACTCCAGAGGGCTGAAGGGGTGGTGTGGAGAGGTGTAAAAACTGCATTCCTTGCCATCACCATCTCGCACACTCTCCCTTCGGTATCTAGATCTCTCTCTCTCTCTCTCTCTCTCTCTCTTTCTCGGCAATCGAGACCCAGTTCTTTGCCTTTTCCCTTTACACACCCTGTTCTTGCTTGCTCACGCCGGAGGCCAACCGCAGAGTTCGAGTGACTCATGCCGCGTTCCTCCAAGCAAGTCGAAGCAGTCATTTGAACCTCACAAACGAATTACGCAGCGACATGAAGACACAAATTCCACAACTTGCCCAAAAACCGCTTCAGTGACAGAGAAGGGCGCATCGAGAGACGCGATATATTCGCGAACATTCAACAACATTCGCGCCGACAGTTCGCCGCGCTCTGCGGTGCTGCACTCCGAGAATCCGTGCCGCGCTGCAACGCAAACAAGGTTAACGAGGGTCAATTCTGTTGTACACAGATTATCCGACAGCAAAAGATCCGAGACGAGACGAGAGCGCGGGATCTGGATGCGCCAAACAGACTTCTTCCACGTGACCTGCGATGTGACCGTTGTGCGATCTCTCGTCGCCGGCGCCGCTGCTGCCGCCACTGTAAGCGATAAGCGGCCTCGGCTGGAGGTGCGAGAAGCATGTGAACTTGTGTGTTTTCAAAGATGAAATCGTACCACCACGATAGGGGTTTGAAGGGGATGAACCAATTTGTGGAAACGCTGGATGAAGCCAACGAGCTGGCGCTTCCCCGTAGCACTGATCCCACGGGAATATACATGTTCCTTTATCTCATTTCATCAACACCAAGTGCCAAGGAGCAGCAATTGTGTGTTGAACTTGAACTTCTTGAAGAAATGATCGATGATACTTCACTGTACACTAAAGCTCTACTTCTGCAAAGTCTCTATCAATTATGCAATAGATTTGAATGAAGAACAAAGTTGAAGAAATCACAAGCCACTGGAACTAATTGAATGAGAGCTTGAAAATGAAGCAGAACCAATATCCTCAGCCATGGCTAGTTCCTCCGCCACCAACTCTCAGCTCAAACCGCGCCGCCCAAAAACCAACAAGACCGTCACAAACCCTTCAAAGCACTTTACAATCTGACGAAATCCAATTTTGCACCAAACAACACAACAAATTGCTGACCATTTGGTGCGACCGAGTGGTGCGCCTAGGATAATCACGAGTCAGAAAGCAAGCACCTGGCAAACAGCACAGCAAAACCTTTCCAATACTGCCGGCGACCGCGTTGACAATGACGTGGTCGTGCTAACAATGAAGCAGCAGCAGCAGCGGCACGCATAATCAACCATTAACCTTCCGCAGCACGGTTTGCTCGTTTATGTCGGAAGGTGAAAATCGCCAATTGAACAGTACGTGCCGGTGGCGGTGGAGGTACCGCATCCAGCCCCTAGGCTTCGTAGTTTCACCCACGATAAGCACGCCGATAACAGTACAAGATAGCAGTCTCACTTTTCCTCCTCGTCCTCCAGCGCCACGGCATACAAATGGCTAGCGGCCACACCAATTCTTATCTCCATCTTCCTCGCAGCCAAAGTCCCAAGTTAGGGTTTACCGTTCGGTCCTAGGGACCCTTATAATCGTTCTCGTTAGATTTTTGCATACCCTTGGCCGTGATAACGCGACTGCGAGATGGGATGATCTCATGCGTCGGTGTAGGCGAACGATTGGAAACCGGACGGAAGGTCACGAAGACGGAGCCACAAGAATCCAATAAGTGTCCCGGGACGGACGGGATCGTCGAACCGACACCACCATTTGCGATGGCACGTCCACCGGCCATCATCACCCGGGCGGGCACGTTCGTCCGGCTCAAATGGTCAGCCTCTTTCCGCCCCGCCTCTAGGATTTCCCCTTTTTACCCGATTGAATCGGCATTGGTTCGATTTTTCCTCGAAACCAAAATTGACCGATGCTGGTGCTGACGCGCGCACTGGCTGGCTGGCCGTGGGCGGTGGGGTTGATGATCGGGTGAATGATTATGTTTTCTGCTTCCCACGTCGCCGTCGTTGTCGGCTCGAAGATCGTCACCCGCTGGACGTGCTACGGTACAGGCGCGTGTCCTTTTTGTCACACCGGGTCGGGAATGCCACGTCCTTGGCAGATGCACGTGTTGGCACTCCGGTTTAAGGACACCGCGTGGTTCACCGGTTACACACTGTGTCACCTCACCTCAAGTGATTAGTGCGCCGCCCCTATTCTTGTCCTGGAACACTCAAAACGAATTATCCAGCAGCAGCAGCACACGCGTGGAAACTGGAACTCGGTGAATTATTTCCAGACTTTTCTTCCGGTTTTTTTTTATCGGAATCTATGATCCTGCTCCTCTAGCTCTAACAGTGGACGGACTCGATCCATTCGGCACGTACGGTTAAGACACAATGATGATGAGCAAATAAGCCAATGCAGACACACAAAGACACACGGAGAATCCTTTTTTTTCCTGGACTCTTTCTCTCGCTTCCAACGGGACTGACCGAGAACACCGGGACACGTACCTGGTAGGCCGAGCACGCGCGCTTCTGGGAGGAAAACTGGATCGCGGAGATGCTGTCCCCCCGTTTCCCATTGACCGTGCTATGCCTAGTCAGTCAGTGGCGCATTGTCACGCTCGTCAAATGTTAGTTGCCGATATTAAATGTGGTGTCAAATGTGTCACCGTCATCGTGCGCATCACGCGCGCCCTGAACAGATCACACAAACCAATAACCACATGACGCCATGGATGGCCGGACGGATGGTTAAGCTTGCGATTTTGTGGCCCAAGGGGCGCTCCGTAAGGCACGAAATGAACGGCGTTGAAGTACCTTGTTGGTCCTCGTTCGGTCACAAGCTGTGATGATATTGAACCAGGTGGAACGAGGATAATCCTGATGGTATGGGCGGATTTTTGTGCATAATTTTGTGGAAAGCGCAGCGTATCCTTAAATTAAGAGCTCCAAGCAGATGACAGCTGACGACGGAACTAAGCTTTTCAAGAAAATTTCCTTCATCTTCACGGTCCGCTGCGCTTTCTGGAGTGGCACAACCCATCGCTCCGGGTGCAATTGAGCAAAACAATTGCATAATTAAATTCCAAACCACACACAAATGCACACCGGCGCACACACAGAAAGAGCGTCACGTAGCCGGATCGGAAGCATTTCCCATTGTTTCCATCCGGATGCACGATAATTCCGTGAAATGTGTCGTTCAACTAACTGCATCGCCGGTCGCCAGTTGGCATGAACTGGCATGAAGTGAAAAGTCAAACCACACTCCCGTTCGTCACGAACGTAGCTCAACGCTTTTCTCCATCCCTCCCCACCCACTGTGGGGGTTCAATTTCATTATTTCACTTCACGATAAAGATTTAATTAAAGACCTCTCGCGCTCCACGCCGTCGGCGGCGTGCGCTCCATGGCGCCCCGAAATGGAACGAGTTTTCCACGCGTCTCATTGGTGGAAATGCATGCGATCACTTTCCACTTAATGAACCGAGTGCTTGGTGGTGTTTGGATCACCAGCATCATCATCATCATCATCACCATCATCTTCCTCACCGTGGTGTGGTGTGATTGTTCTATTTTTCTGTGGTGATCATTTTCGCGAGCCTTTTATCAGTCGCCAGCAAAATACTCGCCTACGGAGTACATTAATCTTGCTCATCAGCCGGCTGGTTTCATCGTGGTTTCGTGTTTTTCCAATCATTTTCCCTGGCATTTTGTTTTCCCACCATTTTCCGAGGGTGAAGTGGTGGCGGGGGGGGACAACAAGCCATTTTTCATGCTCATGGGGTGGGGTTTGGTCGCCCCAAAAACCGTACGCTCAATTGGCGAATGTCTTCTCCGGGAAACCTCCGGGCACCTGAAAGTACGGTCTCTGTATGTCATGCCAGTGGGTCGTTGCAACGGGAAAATAATCCTTTTGCTCACTCGCCCACACACAGACACGGCATTGAATTCTTGGCCAGCAGTAGCTTCATCAAACGCAACGCACCAAACCAAGGATGAGGAGGTGGAGATGGTTCATTTACATAAAAGAAATATCTGTCATGACGCACACGCTGAACTCGCTCGACCATCCTGTTCTTTTTTGGGATCCTCAAACACCCCTTACCACCCCTTTCCTGCCTTCTCCATGAGAGAGAGAGAGAGTCTTTCTTTCGCTTACGGAGAAAAGAATGGCATTCCAAGGATCCGGCCCACAAGGTGATGATGAGAAAATTCCACCGAAAAAAAGGGAGGAAACGCGTGGAAATGTACCGTTTCAAGGTGGGGGTAAAGTCCTCCCGAAAATGGATTCTCACGATTGACGTGACGACGACGACGACGATGTCCTTTCCTTCCTTGTGTCTCTCTCTGAATTCACCTCCATTTTCGAGCCCAGCCTGCGAGGCTTGGCTGTTGGACGAAATCAATTTGTTTGATGAACCTTTCGCGTACACAATGAACACGCGAAGGAAGGACACGCGGCGCGCGTATTGCCCAAAAGGATGGGGAAGGATGGATTGAAAGGGATTCATATTTTTCTCGTTACTCTTCGAGATCGGACCGATGAGCCGAGAAATGGTGACGATGGAATCCGTCTCCGTGTGAGCTGTGGTGAGCTGCTGCGAACTCGTGCTTTGATTGTTGGCCAACCGACTATCAGCAGCAGCATGAACCGGTGGCAAGCGGACAGGAAAAACATCAAAAGGGGGCCACTATCAAGCTGCCACTTTCATTCCTGACAGCTCGCTGGCCAGCGTCGTGTCAGGGCCTCCAATCGGCCATTGTGTGGCTGCCTGTGTCCTTGCCGGTAATCCTGACGATTTCCTCCTTCCGAAGAAGCCATACCGAGAGCGAAAAACGCAAATCCAAGTCCAAGGAACTCACTCACTGGATGGGCATTCCATTGTCACACTGGCTGGACGCGAGACGCGCAGTTGGTAAATCGAATCAAAATGGAACACTCCATTTTCTTCAGAGGACAACGAGGCGGACATCTTCGGGATCTTGCCCTTGTGATGTGATTCATGTTGTCAGTTGAGCACATTCCTTTTCCGATTCCGAATTCGGCCGCGTGTGCTCAGGGCGCGCTCAGTCCGCTCCGGGGTCACGTGATAGACCGCAGACCACCCGCACCCACGGACACCGAAACATACCGAGAGACCGGACGAGGAGGTGGGGAACTTTGGATAATTCTCTGCCATTTTGTACCATTCCCGGCCGCCAGCAACAGCAGCAGCAGCAGCTCACCGCATTCCAAATCCCCTTCTCCAGCTACGACAACATTCCATGTAAATGAAATGGATTGTGTAGTCGTGCGCGTGTGTGGGTTTGTTGATAGCGCTCTGCAGCACCCTCGAGCTCAAGAATGTCAATTTTGTGGCGAAAGATAATCGAGGGTCTGACTTGTTTTGGGAGACCATCATCAGACCAGATTGAAAAACAGCTCCAACTGGCCTGAGCGACCTTATTCCACGAAGGATCGGAAGCAACCGAATGGGCGGAGAAATGCTAGAGAAGCATTCGGAGAGCGAGTCTTCCAGGAGAACGTCTTAAAAATGAACTCTAACTGAAGCTCTACATTGACGGTGTCGTCCCTACTTACGCTTCACCCATCCCGACGGAGAGGTAAAAAGGAAGGTGGAATGTCAAACCGGCCAAAGGGACCTTCTTCCGGTGTGCAATGGAACGGAATAAAGGGATGGTGGACCGGGTGGACACTGCCACGGATTTCGACGGATTTCTGACGCTAACGTAGCGCGCGCGCGCTCGATAAAGTTGATCCTGTTTGGACAGGATCATTTGATTGAGAAGCCCGGTCGAACGAAGGAACGGAGAAGGTACGTGTCAATTCATAATTAGTTTCACGTCAAACACCCTCTCCAGTGTCAGATGGACGGAAAACGGATTGAAAGGAAACGACGACCGGCAAACACGCGTCTGGTCAGGTTCTTCCAGCGGGGGGTGCCAGCAAGGTGAGGTGCTAATCTGACAGACTAATTTAAGAAGGTGTACACTACCCACGGGGTGCCTATCGTGGATTGATAAGCAACGCAATCAAGCTTTAAAGCAGGGGCAATTCCATTAACTAATGAACTGCTGCTGCTGCTGCGATATCGAAGCCGTTGTTCAACTCCTTGACAAAGGCAACCGGAAAAAGGCGCAGATTTCGATGAGGCCCTTCGAAAACAACAGATAAAAGGGGTTCGACGACTGCTTGGAGCTGCTTGTTTATGCTTCATTATCTTTGAATAGTCGTATAGGAAACTTACGGGGCTTCAACGACATCCTCGTCATCGTCGAAATGGAACATCCTCGAGGTTCGCGGAACGCGTTGACCCGTGGTACAAACCGTGTGCAACGTGGGATCCATTCTTCGGATGGTTGCCAAGCACCGTGCGAGTGCTATACACTTCCAGTCCGTTAGATTCTTGCACGATTACCACCGGAGGTTACTCCCGATGGAGCATCTCTTGGGCGAGAAGGCGAACGAGAAGTGTTTGCTCAGTGTTGGCCACTGAGTGGTGCCGTGTGTTCTTCTCTCTTCATGTTTGACCGGATAATTCCTCATAACCCGCTCAGCAAACACGGCACCAACGCGCGCGTACCTTTTTGGGGGTCCGGACCTAGTGCGGTAACGCGAAAGCTCCCCCCCTCGGAGATTCGCGTGCGTAAGGTTGATGGTCCCAACAACAACATGGCAAACAGGGCGAAAAGGATCAGAATGCTCTAGCAGTGAGGTGGACGGACGTTACTCAGCTGACGCTACGCACGCAAGCCAAACACGACCGGAAGCGCGCTATTGGCGAGATGATCTAGGGAATAAATAAAGGAAATGAATGAAAACCCCTCGAAACGAGATCACTCGACGAGGTACTTGGAATGTCCCAGCCATAGAGCTGCCAGCGAGTTGGAACAGGAGAGTGGACCACGGTTAGTGCGGAATGGATTGGCTTTTCCCTCGAGTGCGTCCGTGGGAAACCCTTGGCCGCGTGTTCCGCCGAAAGATTCGCAATTTCCATCCCTTTTCCAACCTTCCACAAGTACCTCCCCTCACGGATATCTCGGTTGTGAGATGTGGGAGGGAAGAAAGGAGAGGAAAAAGAGGAATCCCGATGTCCCAAGTTTGGACTCCTCCTGGTACGGGGCCATACTCATGTATGCTACAGCACCCCGCGTTGCACTGTTTACGATGATGTGTTCGTTTCTTTTAGGCAAACATTTGCCTTCTTTTCCCAGGGCCCACGGAACCGGTGGTCCAGTTCTCGATACATTTTTTTTCTTCTTCCAGCCGACGGCTTTCCATGTTTTTTTTTTGTGCTTTCCGCAATGACCACAAGCTGGTACACGGACATACAGCCTCTGACTGGTCCGTGGTCGTGGAATGTTTTCTTTTTTGGTGTTTTTTTTTTGTTGTGTGGACCTTTTTCGTGGCGTGTGGGGCAGTTTTAGTTGGGCGGAAGAACGAACGTGGAACCAATTGGAAGGAGGGGAAAGAGAACCGCATACTGACCCCCTGCCCCGTCGTCGTTGTCGGTGGTAAATGATGCAGAAAATTGAAATGGAAGTTAAAAGAGGCATCAATTTTGCCATTTTTTGCCCAACGCTTCCGGGTTTTTTTTTGTTGTTGTGGTTCCTGTCAGTCCCAGTGGCTGGAAAGAGGCCACCATACAGAGAGCAAGCAGGTCGTTGGAGGCTAAAAATATTGGAAAACAACGAGCCCCAAACTCTAGTAGGCCTCGGAGTCCTTGACAGAGTAAAAGAATTGTTTATGGTTATGGATCGAGTTGTTAAAATCGAATCACTTTTTTTGTGGGAGAATCTTTTCCAGCACGTTGCATGTTGAGTCAGTGGAATATCCTAATGAGTTCTTTCTTCTACTACCTTCAACCTAACGCTAGTAGTAAAGACACAAAACGATTGTAAAATGGTGCTCAATCGATACAAAAAACCCTGTCCGGCCTGTTAAAAACCGGGTCATGTTGTGGCCATGACGGTCCGGGCACAATTGAACCTGCCACTCGCAGACGGTACCATGGACCGCAGGCCAATCGGTCCGGTTCTTTTGTACGCGGCACACCGTGGTGCTGGCCTGCACTGCACGCTCTCTGCCTACCATAAAACATTCCTCAAACCCTTCCGTGATGCGGCGAAGAGGATTTATGTGTTCGACCAGATGGATTATGGAAGGCCAAAGCGAAAGAACACACTCGCGAAACCGTCACCACTATTTTTTTTTTCGACGCGCGATTCCATCTTGGCCACGGCTTCAAGGGGGGAGAGCCCAGTAAATGGTGGCTCTATTAGGTTCGGTGGCATCGGCTGAAGCTGTTGAGCTGTTAAATCGCCAGCTTGGAGCCAGTGCGCACTCTCTCTCTCTCTTTCTCTCTCTCTCTCCGAGTGCAAGGAACAATGTGAGGTGTGTCCGCAGTTGCAGCAGTTAACCGACCGCGCGCGCGCGGTTTGCGATTGTGCGAATGCTCAAACTGCGTCGGTCAATGGATGTGATGTGGCGTACAGAAAACGAGCATCAATGCGTGTGTATGCATAAGTGATAAGGAGAGCATTGGCAGCAAGTCCGCGAGCACCAGCACCACACCATAACGCCATCAAAAGGTCTGCGTACATCGCGTAAATCATCCCATGTACCTTTGCTAACCCGTCCTTCTCCTTTCTTCTTTCCTTTGCTAGAACCATATTGTTTCGGTCCTGATGCTGCCACGCGCTGGCACACAACAAGGGTGGCAAAGAGTTGTCACGCACGTGTCGGCAGTTCACACTCCCGGGGCCAGGTGCGTGCTCGAAGGTGGCGGAAAAATACAATAAATTAATAATATATCGCGCGCTGATGTCGCCTCGTGATGATGCGCTCTCTTCCACCTATTACCCCCACCATCTCGCACGCAGCATCTCGTGCAGCCAGGCAAGCATAGGGAAAACTGTAACCAAGGATACCAGACAGGAGCTCAAAAAACGGAGAGCGCACTAACACTGTCCGGTACGTTACCGAAAATCATCCATTTTGCTTGCTGGCGGTGACTATGGGTCTAATTTGATGCTAACTGAGTGGTGGATTATTTTACGTTACCGTAGGTAATTACACAAAACGTCAAAAATGTCCTTTTCAAAAATGTCTTTGAGCGTACGGCGCTTGGAACTTATCATGCTCGCGTACCCTGTTCTGCAAAAAATCATCTCAATCCTACCACCGAAAGGAAACCATCATGGCCCACTGTGCGTACAACAATCGGGACAGGCTACTACAACAACAAAAAAGCGTGGACAAACTGCGTCATATGAATGAATTATGGGGCGCCATTTTCGGCCAGTGCGCGGCCACTGCTGAGACAAGCGACCGCGCACGGCTACACTTCATTGCTCGCGCATTACATCGCGCTTTCACTCGCACGATGTTGGTCTGTGCGCTAGTGTATGTGTGCGCTGGGACATCTGGGTGGGGGCTGGGGTGGCAAATGCCACATTTTTCTTTCCACCATGTTTATGTGCGTACTTTGACTCCTCCTGCGATGGCTGGCTGGTAAAGGACGGCTGTGGCGTACTAGCATCATCACTCACCGTGGCACACACCATTACAGAGACAGCAGTTGCCAGCCAGCCTTGCTGTTCCGGAAGCGGTTCTTCTGCTGTGCTCGCACTGTGTATGCGGGTGGACGAATCGCAGCGAAACAACGTCGCGAAAAGGACGGTCGGAAGGGGTGGGGAACGGGTAAGTTCGCCGCTAATTTACGCGCTCCTTATGCCCCAGCGCCAGCGCAAAGTTTATCTCTTCGCCATCCTGCATCATCGCCGTCGTCCCGGGGAAGCCACGGATCGTGCGCGTGGCGGGTTGGAGAACCGTTTTTATGGCACGTAATGGAGCCAATTTTATTTTCTTCATGCTTCTCACGCCACACTCACAGACATACCCACGTACACATGGTGTCTTTCTCACACTCTCTCTCTCTCTCTCTCTCTCTCTCTCTCTCTCTCTCTCTCTCTCTCTCTCTCTCTCTCTCTCTCTCTCTCTCTCTCTCTCTCTCTCTCGCTCTGTCTCTTTGGGTCATGCCACTTACACCGAACTGTGCTTACAAGCCAGCCACTGGAATCGCCATAAATGGGAGGGTGGGAATCTCGGGTGTGGTGGTGTGCGTTGTTTGACAAGCAAAGAGCCCTCACCTGGAGCGTGGCGGGATGCGGAAGACGGAAAACACATAAAAACGGAAATATGTCCCGGTTAGTGGCGCACCGCACACACCAGGAATGCATATGTTCAGTGGCACTTTTGCCCTCGCCCCGTGCCAGCCGTCAAACACCGAACACCGAACACCATCACCATCACCACCACCAGTACCACCACCGAAATGTCCCATAAAAACAGTGTTTCGAGTGTGGTTGTCTGCGGGAGTGGTATCTGCCGGAGTGGTGGACCCGGGTGATGGTTCTGGCACTTCTCCTGACGGCCAATAAAGTAGTGCTCCTGGGGACAATTAACTAGCGCGCACCGTCACCGGCACACAGGGCAGCCCGAATGCCTGATCCTGCACGGAGGGGATGCTTAGCTTCCGAAACATCGCTATCACAGCTTCCGCACCGCAGGTGGGCCAATCGTGGACGACCGATGCACCGATGGATAGTTGGTCGGTCGGGGCCACTACATTTGTGGGACATTTCCGGCAGATTCCCGGTGAGTGTCTGCGGGTGTGCACAGGTTAATTGCAGTAATGTGCCGGAGCTTTCGAAGTGAACAATTAACGGGACAGGATTCCTTCCGCGTACCTTCCCCAGGACAGCACAGGAGGGTGATTGCTTTTTCACGCGACGAGTCCGGATATCGAGAGTCCCGAGAGTCTTCCCTCGTTTGGCAGCATTAAGAGGGGTGGCCATTGTTTCGCCGTCAATCGTACCGAGCTTCAATTGGAACTTTCTTTGTTCGTGGAACGTGGAATCGATGCGATGTGGCATGGTGCTTCTCGCCCGGCATATTGCTGCATTGCGCTGACAACGAAGGTACTTAATAGGAATTTATGGACGGTTTTGGATAGTTTGCGAAGTTGTGCCAGAGCACCACAGTATGCAGTGTAAGGGGAAAAGGGTATCTCCAAAAATCCTAAACTGATTTTGGGTCCTATCTGCCTTGGGTAGTTAATTTGGACGTCACAGGATGGAGTCTCTCCTTGATTTGGTGATCCATGAGATTGAACTAAAATAAACTATCCGGTTTATAGGGATAGCAAAGCCAGAGCATGATTGAAATCATTATAGAAGCATCCCACATATATTGCCGTGGAATTAAAAATCTTTTCAGGAACCGCTCGTATTCCTTATTTAACTCTTAATTTATTTTATCTTATACTGTACTAATTAAAGGACATGCGATAACGGAGCGGCATGATGTAGCTCCGTTGCCGAAATCCGACGATGGAGGCGCCCTTCGAAATGGAGGCGCCAGTACCTGGTACTTTCAGGGGTTTGTAATAAAAATTTAAACGGTTAAATAACGCAGAGATTTTATATTCTCTTATGTGTAATGTTGGAAAAATATGGCTACATTCAACTCCAATGTCTTCATAGAATAAAATTACATAAAACATACAATTAATGATCAAACAATTAATGGCCACGAGTTGACGATGTCCCAAAACAGTCCTTTCCTTCTTTGTGTTAACCACTTATAATTACTGCGATAAAAAAACGTCTACAAAGAGACGACAATCTCCGTTACTCCTTCAGCCCCATGCGCCCGCTCGTTCTCGAGTTGATGTTCATTTTCTGTTAACAAATTTAAATTACTCTCTCGCACACTCTCTTCGGGGTGCATCCAATTCCCACAACAGACGTGCCCCTGAAAAGTGCTAGTGAGAACAACATTCAGCGAATAATGATAACATCCGAACCAACCAAACAGACACTGAAGCAGACCGAATGAAACCACCATGCACCTCGTTACCACTTTTCTCTTTTCTACCAAGCATCAAACATCTTCATTCTATGCTATGCTAGCGCCATCGCTGCCGTTTGTTCATGAGGCGGCTAGCATGCAACCCGAACAGGAGATTTGCTTGAACACCAAACCATTGGTTGGCCAACTGGTGTGGCAACAACAACAACAGCAACTGCCAGCACCAGCCTGGGTTGTGACTGGCTGTCCCGGCCCCCTCACTGGCGACAACATGGCGTCGTGATGACGCTCGAACGTAGACAGAAGCTGGCCATCTCTTAAGGCGACTGACATCCTTTTTTTTCTTTTTCTTTTTTGCAAAGCAAAGAGAACATCTAGGACAACCGTTTGCTTACGTTTGAACACGAGCATCGAGAATGAAAGAACAGACCCGTTGTTGTGTAGTTGCGTTAGCGTTGTAGTGCTGCGACGGCCACTGGAGACGACAGTTGGCCGCTTCTCGTGTTCCAAGTTTAATTGGAGACAGAGAGAGAGGGAGAGAGAGAGAAATGGTAACAGCATGCCACTCGGAGATGGTTTACTTGGACATAAATAAAAGAACACAAGCAAGCGTAACAATAGACGCACAACTGCTTAAAATGGATTCAGTTGTAATGATTCAAAAGCTTCGCAGAAACCGAAAAAGGGGTACAAGTCAGGCCTTCTGCCATGTCTTCTCGACCATCTCGGCGCGTGTCGTAAAAATGCAAATCCACTCAAGTGCGTCGAGTGTCCTTTTCGGTGACACTGACGTTGCGCTGCGTTGCCTCTTAGCTTTGGACTATCGCTAGCGCTCCTCAGCAAGAGCATGTGCGCCACGGTATGTCCATGTGGCAATGTTTTCCGACCAAAAACCGGCGGCGACTGTTCACTTCAATCTAGCACTCTACATCTGACGCTCCAGCGCGCTATTTGAATACTAGAATACTGGCACTGCTACGCACGCTCGTCAGCGTACACAAGGCCGCTCCATATTAAAATACCGTTCCCCAGGCGTGTTTTCTCCGCAGCCCGCAGCCCCCCCGAGTGTTGCAAGAGGTTTTGGCATACTTCATCATGAATTTCGCCGACTCCCCGCCGAAATACGCCAACGCCAAAAGTACGCCCGGCCTCGGTCTCGGCGCAACCTCAGCAAATTGTTGTCGAGACGCGAGCCGCAGCAACCGGGGTGCCAGGCCAGCAGCAGTGATTCATGGAAGCAGCCTTACGCCCTCCGGAGGATGGGACCGGATCTTTCCCATTTTCCAAAAAACCGTTATCTCGCCTCCAACCTTCGAGCCTGCCCGTGGCCGTGGCAGATTAAAAGGATAATGGAATGAAGTATTTGGGGCAGCCGAGATTCCGCTCCTTTTCCCCACTGGGGAATGGAGCGTAAGGGCCAGAGACAGGCCAGAATCCAAGCCGGGAAAGGATGAGGATTAAATTCCGGCTCCCCCACCCACCGCTTCCCGGTTCCGTTCGCCCGGGTTTCGGGGACGGAACGTCACGGAACGGATGGGACCGATCAGGGCCGCTTAGAGCCGCTGTAGGTCCGCGAACAGGCGCGGGCTTTCGGTTTCCAAATTGGATCTTATGTTATTTCGGTCTCCGGGTTCGGTTGAAACTAATTTGAGATACAGGGGGGTAGCAGGGAACCAGGAAGGGAAGATCAGACCCCCGGGGGACCATCGTGTTGGATTCGCGTAATATCTTCTGATTTCTGGGCAAATCGTGAGTACTGGCCCGCAGACGAGTCCGTCGTTCTCGTGGGACATCGTGGGTCTCGATTTGATACAATATCCCACAGCCCACTCCCAGTCTCCATGAAATGTTCTCCCAACTGACAAAAGCCCCCGAATTGGACTTCGAAATTCGTCTTGACTGGTGGCGCGATAAAAGTCCTGGCGAAAAAATGCCACAGAACAATTAATAGCAATTACAGCGATGTAATCCACTGTTGTTTGCGGAAGTTTCCCATTTAAACACTTACAATCCGCGTCTTGGATGGACCATCCAGGACTTGTCACTCCAGAAACTCGCGCATCTCAACGGAACACCAAGTCAAGGAACTTCCCAGAACGAGGTTTTTAGCGGGGGTTACCGCCTCGTGTCGAATGTTTAAATTCAATTCTTCTTAGCTGCTTTCCCTAGCTCCCTCTCTCGGTTCGACCCATTCCCGTGATAATAAACTCCTCTGCTAGGACCTGCTGCTAAGTTTGAATGCGAATGCGAATGTCCTGCGCTCACAGTCCGCTGGCCGTCGTCGTCGTCTCAGAAACCCAAGTTTATTTTAATCCCATTGTGTGAAAACTTATCTCTTCCGGAAGGAAGGAAGGCACGTTTCGGCACAAACCGGGCACAAACAAAATCAAAATCATCCTCGCTCGCTCGCTCGCTCGCCCGCTCGCACGTGCGCTGGCTCTCCTTGGAGCACCATCGCGCATAATTGTTTGCATAAAGGGCGGGAAAAAGGAACAAAAACAAGAGCAGAGCAGAGGCGCCTGGTGCGGAAAATCAATAGAAAGCTTCACGCTGAACTGGGTGGTCTACACAGCCAGCCATTCGTCGTCTTCCTTCGGTTCGGCCATTCTGTTGTCTGTTCATCGTTGCCCGCAGACACACTCTAGGTCCTGCCCAAGTTTATGCTCCCTTCATTAATGAGTTCCATGCCCGAACGCGTGCTTCAACGACTGCAAAGGAGACGAAAGGCGAAGAGACGACAGTGGCAGTGGCAGCGGTGCACAGACACACAGACAATGCAAGAGGAGCTTTTTTTCCTTTTCGAGTTCTTCTTCGGAAGCAGCAAAAATTATCGCTAGAAAATTGTTTGATTTTCCCACCCCACCCGCTGTCCGCTATCTCGTCATCACCGTTGCGGGGGGTGATGATGTTCGGAAGAGATATTTTTCTTTCCATTTTTCTGCTAGCGCCCTACCGGTCCGGAAAATCGTTTGTTCCGTGGGTGTCCTGCCGACGCTCAGCTTCCACCAACAGCTGTAGAATGCTTCCCGCTGCGGTTTACTCTTTACGCGTGGTGAGGAATAAAGGGGAAAGCTTGTGGTTGCGCAGTTTCGTTCCTCGAAAACCCCAGCGACGGAACCGAGGATAAACTGGCAGGCACGTTCGCGAACCGTGCTGTTTGCCTCGCCTAGATTGCAACTAGCGCTGGTCGCTGGTGCAGTTTGTTTACTCGGACTACTATGCTTCATGTTCAGCGGCGTCACAACGGTGTAGTCGGTTGCATCCGTTGCATTGCTAACGCGATGTGCGATTGGTTGTGACGTTTGCAGTGCAAAGTGCGCACACAGCAGCAGTAGTATTAGTGGGCTGTTTGGATTCGCGAGAAGCGATTCAGGGTTCGCTTGTAGAGAGTGGATTTTCCGAACAGAATTTCCACCACCACACGATGCATACTGTGGATGTGGATGCTGTACTGTGTGATATGGTGTGCATACCATGGACTTCTTGAATTCGGACGCACTGCCAGTGCATAAGAAAGGTCATCCATTAGAATTCGTTCTGGGATTTTCCTTCTCCATTTTTTTTTGTTGCTGTCATTGACTTCAAAGAGCACTCGGCTTTGCATGCAGCGTGTTAAAACAAGACCTCCCCCGCTGGCAGTCAATTTACCAGCCAAGCTCGTTTACAGCAAACAAATGGCAAATGGCGTTGGAGAAAAAGCGAACAAAACGTCCATTTTGCTCTCATAAGAAAAAAAACGAAGAGCCAGACCAAGACACAGTTTTCTTAAATCAGCCTTCTTTCACTCCTCCGTCTCTGGTGCACTATTGCAAAAAGGATCTGGCGATGACGAAACCATGCCGAGTATTGCCACTCGAAACTGGCCTGCCACTAGAACCCGGCAACCGTGGGTGCGTGGCATCGCACTTTGTGCACCTTTTTGCAGATGCCGCGCGGTGCCGCAACTCTTGAATTCTCACGTAAGCACTCACTCGTAAGAAAGTTAATTTTCGTCTTTCGTCGGTACACCCTGCTTCTCGCCGCTGATGAGGAGACGCGGGCTAATGAGCACATATCTTTCATGCTTTTCTTTGGGCGCGTGCTTCGTCCATAATAAAGTGAAGATGAGCTTGTTGGTGGAACTCCGGATGGCCTTGCAGTAGGGGCGCACACTGCGCTACCACTACACATCATTATCTGTGTATCTGGCTCGGTGTGTCTCAGCCCAGGATCTCTCACTGCGCTACGAAACGCCTTTATGTGGGCGGGTGGGTGAATGAGGCGTGAGCAAGTTGTTTAATTTGTACGTGATGCAGGGGTGCGAAAGGTTATGCGTGGGAGACGGAGACCCCGGGTGCGTCATTTGAATAAATAAAATGATGACCCCGGCTGTTCACGGTGTACCCCACGAGCGGCAGATGAAGAGGCTCGGAAACTATTCAACAGCAGTAGACCTCAACCCCAAGAAGTGGCTAGACCTAAAAGGGGTTCACTTACGTTCTCAAAGCGTTTCTTTTCGCAGCTTTTTTTTGCAAGCCCGCAATGAAGCAGCAAGGCGTTGTTAGCGTCCTTTTGATAACCTTGCTCTACTCCGTCTGAACGAGAACGCACGGTAGGTTTTTCCTTTTCCTGTGTTTTCTTTCTAATATGAATTGCAGCTGCTGGTCGTACTAGCAGTGCATCATGGTTGAGGTTTAGTGCTGGGAGGGGGGGGGGGGGGGGTTTAGTTGGTCGCGTGAGAATACACGGCGCACAGGATAGTTTTCATTCAACGTTTTTCCTCATTAGGGGCTCATCGTTTTGTGTGTTCTTCGAGTTCTCAAAACTTTGCTCCCTTTCTCGCTTTCTCTCCCTCTCTCTCTGGTCCGACTATTGTTGATTGATGGGGGGCGTTTGTTCTCCACTCTAAGCAGTTCTATGCTAGTGTCTAAATGAGTATGCATCCGTAATGCTGTATGCTTTGCAGGTGTCTGCCCAAACTTTTTACAGCAAATTAGGAAGATAAAAGATAAACGAGTACACTTGATCGTAGCATTTTTTATTGTTTTCATATGAAAACAACATCACGATGATACAATTGAATTTCGATAAAATTATGAAGATTAAACGTGAAGACGATAATACAGGACAAGCGGCATAACTCTGGCCATGATGGTATATCGATGATTTGAAACTAAAAAGCAGAATTTCGGAGGAAACTACGACCTGTCACCACCAAGTCTGATGATAAGCAATGTTTGTTTGTTTTCCCCGCTAAAGAAAAAATACGATCGAATCAAAGCATTATCACGTATCTCCTTCGGCTATAATATCTCAAAATCAAATGGAGAAAGTCCTCCACCGGCGAGCATTCTGGAGGATTAAAACTTTTCGCACTAACGCGAATCGTGCTCCCGTACGCACCAAGCCGCAAACTTCTGTTACCGAATAGACGCCTCGCATAAAAGCGAAGCTGAAGATGAAACGCGCGTGACGCACCACCACCACCACCACACTGACAACCGTTGGTGGTGTGCCCATCAAACGCACCCGTCGAATGTTATTACGATTATTATTATTATTACTATTTTTAATGTAACTTTGACCACAACGGTAACGGAAGGAAATACGAGAGATAGCTAGAAAGAGAACACCGATAAACCCTTCGCTGCTGTAGCAGCAGGCCAATTCTCGCCACCATCAGTTGCAGCTGTCCACCGTAGGGAGAGTGGCGGTGTTAGTGGCGATGAAACTCGGGTTATTGAAAAACTTTGACGTGTTGCCCGGTTTGTAGCAGCAGCAGCAGCAGCAGCAGCAGGACGCTACGAAGTTAGCTAGCTGGAGCTGGGACCGTTTGTTGCTTCCAGGAAGGAAGCGTTCAAGTTTGACACCGGGACATGCCGGTTTGACGATGAAGGACAACGTCACATGACATCGTCACGGACGTTCCACGGACGACAAACATACCATGCACGCCCTGATCCCGATGGCAACACCGCGGCGCTGTGTAGGCGGAAAGGTTGAAGCACTGATAAAGAGCACGTGGCCTAAACCAGAGCACGTGGTTTGGTCCCGTTTGTTTGTCCATCATCATCATCATCTTCAGCTAGTCAGCCTCATAAACCTTAAAGACTTTTGCAAGACAAGGTACAGGCTCAAGTCTTGGGGTAGCGTGTTCAAACAAGAGAAAATGAACGCACCGAAGGACAAAAGTTGCTCGCGAAGAATTCCTATACAAGATGGAAAAAAAAAATTGGAAAAACTTTAGCAGCCATAAAGCTAGGACAAGATACGTGAGGAAAGAATCGAAGAGACGAAAATGAGGTTAAACAGCTTTTACACACAGCCGAGACGGAGCGTTAGATTGAAAATGAAAATTCTCATCCATCCCACGAAAGGATGCCTCTCTTTTATCCTGGCCAGCCATTTTCGTTTTTTTCCTCTTTCTGGTTGTAATCCCTTCTCAAAAAGAGACCACGTTGGCGACGAAGGTCAAAACATAAAGCCCAAGCCACACACGCCACCGGAAAGCCGGAAAACCCTGCATCGCGCATAGATGCCCCAAGCTGCGAAAGGATCTCAACAGTCGGAGAGTCGCTGACGGAAACGGTGCAAGCGGGGATCGTTTCCCATCGTTATCATTAGCTCATTAGGCGGGCACTCCTTCGGGTGGGTGGAAATAAAGGGTGTAGGAGCTAAACCTTTTTCTGTTCTTTCTTTCCCCGTTCGTGTTAACACGTTTTCGGCATGATGCCCCGAATCTAAGTGACGTTCGTATCCCAAGGATGACGATGATGATGCTGACGTAGGATCCCATACCAGCGTCCAGCGCTGCTCCAACGCTGCCAGGGACGCTTCGGTGGCCAGTGAAATGAAGTGTCGATTAAATTTGAAACGTGTTTCGGGAAGGTTGGGAACCATCGCAGCATTTAAAATGGCTTATCCGCAGCATTCCCACATTATCTCGGCACATGACCACAGGATACGATGGCGCACACTCGTACACACAAGCAAATTAATGCAGGAAAGTAATTATCTCAGAGCAGTAATCCCGATTTTCGTTCGCAAACACTCACGTGCTGCAGCTAGCGTGTGTGGCCGTCGGGGACATTTTGCTCCAATTGCGTGAAGCCAATGGTCTCTTGCCTTTCGAGGGGCCCGTGTGGTTCGGGATTTATTGACCAAACCTGCCCACCATCCATTGCCAAATGGGGACCGGAGAGTGGACCAAAAATTGCGCAAAATTTGTTAGATAACTCTTGTTTGGAACGGGTTGTTAGCATCCTAGTAACGAACACCCTCGTCTCCCTCACTCTCTTTCTCTCTAATCGATTCCTAGAATTCCAGAAAAATACGATAGAACGATAGAACGATACAAAAAACAGATCCAGGCCCGAAACTCTGGAGCTGGAACGGAACGAATCCCCAAAATGATCCCCCATTCAACTGAAGCTCAGGGGACCATTTCAACTAGTCCGCAAGTGGAACTGCAGCAAATCCGCCGCGCGACCTGCACACCACCGGAAAGTAGATAAATGTGTGTACACGTATAGAAAGAGAGCGAGAGACGGAGAGACGAAGATATATAAATCCATTCCAGGGGAAATATGAATCCTAGCGATAGCGATCAAGCGCCACCTATCGCCAGCAACGGCTGGAAGCGCCAACAAATCCCCTTTTAGTCCGATAAATTGCATCCGAATTTCGTCGGTAAACGCGCGGACTCCAGAGTCGCAACAGCAACCGGATGCAGTGTGACCGGGTTTCCGGGAAACACGGCATACCCCCATCTGTAGGATATTGTGCTGACGAGGACAGGACATCATGGAGGCGCACAGGCAGCGGCAGAGAATTGCATTCCACGTCACGTAGGTTCGGGATCACTATCTTCTTGGGTTCACATTCTCCCGGCATTTTTTTTTGTTCTCCCAGTGCGAGATGTCGACTCTCGTACTGATCTCCCTAGTGGACCGCACAAGCGCAAGTTCTGAAGGTTCCGTGGCTCGCTGGCTCTGTTTTAAAAGCTTTCCATCATCCTCTGCAGGGACCGCGGAGCGGGCCATTGGCTGCCGTGCAACCGTGATCCGTATCAAGTGCAAGCCGTTGGTTGGTAGCTAGCAGAGGCAGGCCAGCAGGCATGCGGACAGGAGCATGTTTGCATTACATCTGGGGCTGTCCCCGGACTGAACCGAGCAGGTTGACAAGAGCTGCGCACGGCACACGATGGAAGCAGCGCTGGACAGCGAGGAAGCGATTCTACAAATCCACCTTCCATTCCCGTTCCTTTTTCAGCTGCCCTTTTTCGAGAGGAAAGAAAATAAATTTCCTTTCCCTCATCACCAACGGGACCATATCCGCTTCTCGTCCGTAACCGTTTATCCTCTCTAACTGGCCAACCGAGCGACCCGGAGCCGGAGAAAAGACAAATTGCAGCTCCCCAGCTCATGCCAGGTCCGGAGCGAGCTAATCATTTCAGTCCACGGCGAAGGATTGTGTGGTCGATTCTGTTTTAACATTCATTCAACGACCGACCAGAAACGAATAGCGCTTGTTGGACAAATCCCGTGATTCCAGAAGCGTTCGACATTTTCACAAAAAGCTCCCTTTGTCCATTCTACTGGCCTTTCCTTTCCGCGATTTCAATCACATTTAAGCGCGCACGGTAACCAGAAGTCATAAGTTGCTTCGCTAATCTGCCTGGCTCTCTCTCTCTCTCTCTCTCTCTGGGCGGTACATCGCGGTTGAGCGCATTTCAATGTTCCACCATTTGGCCACCAAATCATCGCACCCTTTTCCGATATCACCTTCCTCTTGACTGCTGCTACTGTTACTGATAGGATAGGATAAGAGAGCCGTTATTTTCCTCGATTTTCCGGACGATTAAGCAACTCGTCCCGAAATGGATTGTCGGAGAGCCAGGACCCGCGGGTATCGATGCTTATTGAAAGTGGTGCAAATTCCCCGGGAAGCGGATGCACGCTGTACCTTTGCAAAACAGCAAATCGTTGGGCTAATTGGTCTACCTTTGTTGCGTCTATTGACTACCTTTGTTGAGGTACCTCTGTTTACCACCTCCCGTCTACGGTTCCCTTGATTTTATAAATCCCAAAATTGTTTCGCTATCGAAACGACCAAAATACTGGAACCGGAGCGATACGACGGCTAGCTGGTTCCTGGAATCGGGGGCACTAAAAGCAGCGCTTTCAGGATCACTCGATAGGACTTCCGGCGATGGCTGGAGTGTGCTGGGTGTGCGGTACAGCAAATGGACTTCAATGAAGGAATTTGTTCTCAATATAGAACGTGGCGACGAGTGAGGAAGAATGAGGGGTGGAAATATGTTTTTTGTTGCAAAATAAGTTCCTCTTCGAACCGTTCACCATTTCTGGGACTGCGAGGAATCCAGAGCGAAAGCCCATAAATCCCTTTCACTGCTGATGACGTAGGTCAGCCCATTTCCGGTCCGAAGCGAACGGTTGCTGACCGGAAAAGCCCATCACGAACCTCCCTTCCCCCCTCTATGGTTGACTTTTGCTTGGCAAAGGTTCGCTTCCCCTTTTTTTAGGCTGAAGGGATGGTGTTTCTCTCTGTATTTTTTTTTTACTGCAAAATTAATTCAATTTTGTATTTCACACATATTTCATTGCCCAATTGGTGTGCCAGGGCAGGCAGGCAGGCAGCAGGAGCTCAAAATGGAACAAGAATCACAGCTCTCGAGCGATGAATTTTCCATCTGATCGATCGATACTAGCAAATTGGGCCCGGAAGTCTAGCGTACTCATGGTTGGTACAGCAGAATGGTTCGTCGGAGAAACACACGACCGGACACGGAGCTAGAAGTGAGAACAACGCGAGCGAGTTACGGTGAAATGAGGCCCTAGAATGATGACAGGGAAGCTGTCAGTGAGTCAAATACTGGCAGCACCCTAGGGTTAGTTTTCATTTCAACCAACCAACCAAACCGACCTTCAACATTAACGCAATCGCAACCCATTAGCAGTGTGTAGCTTTTCCTACCATTGGCGAGTCGGAAAGGAAGGAAGAACGAGTCCTTTGGTTTTGGCGAATATTTTACGTAAAATTGCCAATAAAAATGTTAATAACCCCGGGTGCAAATGTCTTGCGTTTGCCGGGATAGTAGTTTCCACGGAGGAACACGGTGGGGTACATTAATTGGATCGGATGCTGGTAGGTTTAGGGCCAACCAGGACTAGTACGAGGCAGCAGCAGCAGTAGCAGCGATTGCTGGTGGAGAAATTACGCTTTCGGCCAATCGTTATTACCATAAGTTGATGATGTTGGTGTAATCGTACCGAGCCTCCAGTACCGTTCATGTTTGATGTTTGAAGCTCATAATGCCGTACATGGAAGGTCACAATTGTACACGAAAAGTACTGGTGTTGTGTTTATGTTTCTATTTTCCATTTGACGACTTGGAGGACTTTTTATGGAACCTCACATGGAGTGTGCTAGTGGAGTTGATTTCTGCCGTAGTTTTATGAAGCATTACTCTCATGGAAAACTATCTGATGGAAACAGAACATTACAATCAATTGCATAAAATACCCGGCAAATTGCGACCCGGTGCACGACTCATGATGGCAGATGGGTGTGAAAACTTAAACTTTTCAAAGAAGGACCGGAATCTGCTCGCCACAGGAACACCCGAGGAACGATCCGATGCCGCTGACGGCCAAAAGTGGAGGTCCGAAGCATAATTAGCTTGTTTCATTATCAGAACAAATATTTCATAAGATAATTACACTGTTAATTATGTGCTGCCAGCATAGACCGTACGGTACGATGAAGTGTAGCTTACGATGAAACGTGTCACGCGGCCTCCACCGGTCCAGCAACATCATCATCATCCGACAAACTTTGTCCCGTTGGCAACGCAAACGAGCGCAAAAGGAAGCACAGCGCGCACATAACAACTACCGCAACAACAACAACAACAACAACTGCGGCTCATCCGTGTACCCGGGTGGCCCCCTGTCGGTAACCTCCTCAGCACAAAACTTGCGGCCATAATTTCTGGCCCATCCCTTTCCCTTCCCAGCGAAACTTGAGCTTCAAGCGCGCGCCACTTGCGCTCGAACGCGCGGCTGTCACCGCGAGCTCGACTCACGAATAGCCCTTGGGGTGGTGGGGGGGGGGGGGAAAACTTGAAGAGAAAAGTCTAATTTTCCTTTTCCGCTCAAAACTTTTTCGCTTCTTTTCTATCTGACTTTCCGAGGCGCTGTGCTTATGGGCGGGGGAGTAAGTAAGCCGTCTGGACGCCCTGGATCCGGCTGCAAATGTCACCCAGATGCAACACTTTCTGGTACCACGCATCAATCCATCATGTGGTCTCCCCGTTCGGCGTCCCTCGAACGGACGGCCGGGCACGACCACCGAAACGGAAAACTAATTTCTGGCTGCTGCATCCGATAATTACCACACGGGCCCCCGGAATGGCCTGATAACGATTACGAGGCAAGTGACACCCCTGATGGCGTCTCTTCTTGACGATCTGCGTCGGTGTCGTGGGGGGCGATTACTTGCCAATGGCAAATTGCATTGCAGCAAACGGACCGTGGAGCAGCACACGCTGCAGAACGGGAAATGTTGGCCGCATCTCGCTCTTTTTGCTTTTACACTTCGTACCGACACTAAAAGTAAGTGACAATGTATCCTCTGCTCTCCTGCTGTCTCTCTCTGGGGACATTAGCAGTGAGAAGGTTTTTTAATGTTTCTCGAGGAGTGTGCTGCATCTTCCCCTACCTTACGTTGCATAAAAGCGAAACGAGTCGAGTCTTGAAGAAACCGTTTATGCATGGCTTGCACGGGAGTAATTGCAGCAAGTAGTAGGACTTACCTGTTAATGAAAAGAGAAAGAGAAAGAGAAAATAAATGTTAATAAAAGTCGAGTAATGGTAGCGCTCTTTTTCTCTTATGGCGTTCAAGGACTCAGGACAACTTATATCCCTTAACAGACACACAACAAACAAGGATCACAAGAAGGTTAATTAAATGGGAAAAAAGAGTTTGTTCGGAAAGTCACTCGCTGACAGAATCTACCCTAAAGTTCTCTCATAAATGGAACGCAGAAATGGCCCTTGGACATTCTTCGACATCTTGCATATAATCCCACCAGACGAATATCGTAACGTACAAAAATCCAACAAAGTACCGGACGTGTGATGATGTCGCCTCGAGCCAGGAACTATGCCGCTGCCATTCAGGATATCCCGCCGCACAGACCAGAGAGCGCACTCGGGGTCAAATGGATCGATATTGACCCAAGATAGCCCGACTCATCCCTTAGTAGCGGACACCAAGAACCACCACCACGACATTCGTCGTCATCGTTGTCGTCCTAGTTGTTGTTCTGTGCACAATAAGCCATCCTCGATCCAGCTTTCTCTTTCCCAAGTCACACCATGTCGGTGTTCGTCTTACATCGTCGGTAACAACGCGATTGCGCGCCCCCGGCAACGCCACGGCTCCTGGTTATCGCTAATAAAATAAATCTTGTTCCGCGACATGTCGTCGAGATCCCTCCGCTTCGCCTTTTCGCGGGTGGGGCGGTAAAAGGGTGTCCCGGGCTGGAGTCCCCAAAAAGAAGCCCGAGTTGCGCTGTATCTCATCCCCATCGGGGCATTTCGACCGACCGAAAGCAACTCGTAACTTCAAACAGTGGCCAAACCGTGCGACAACTTCGGTCGCGAATGGAGGGCCCGAACCTAAATCAAACATATTTATGATCCACTGCTCCAGTGGATGGCGCGTCGCTACTGATGTATGTATGCGAAGCACCAGCTACAATTATTCGGCGGCAGGCGACCGCCGCCACCGAGCCTGCCAAAAGCGCTGAGAAAATCGATCAACCGCATGGACGGCGCCGCGTGTTTCTTTGGGAGCTTTCTCCGCGTTACGATTCCAGAAGCCGGGCACAAGGTTCTCAGCCCTTGAGTTGGCACTCCGATACCGATGTTTTACGCCTTGTCAACGGGAATGTAAGAGCTTCTGCGGATCCAACAGCAAACCAACGTCAGGATCCAATCTTTGGTTGAAATAGCCTCGTAGTTCGCGAAGTTCCCTCCAGTATCCAGTATCCTCCTTGTCTGGCGTACATTGGGGATTGAGTTATCATCAAGCGCAATGATGCAGCTCGCTCGCCAAAGGGATTGCTGTGGCGGGGCACAGACCCAAAACAGCCAGACAGACAGAGACGGAGTGCTCGCTTCTGCCAAGATTCAATCTCGAATCGGGATTTCGTATGCAAATCGACCACTAACCAGCAGCAGCAGCAGCATGGGAACGAATGGATGTAAGAGCACTAAAACATAGCCATCACCACCGAGCTGCATTCTGTTCGATGATGGAGTAAAAGGAGAACACGAGGGGCTGGGGGGTTTGCTTTTTTTGGAATTT
>NC_064878.1:65268548-65281048 GCF_943734665.1 Anopheles aquasalis | reverse complement strand
GCTGCGCTGCACCGGAGAAAGAAGTGAGAGAAAGCGTTCAGCTGGCTAAGAATGTTATCAGCTCTCCTGGTCCTGGCCCTAGTTCGAGACGAAAAAAACCGGTACCGGGACACCTACCATCAATCAGGCACGCCACTTTGTGGACCTGGCCACCATGTACGCCTCTCCCATCAGCCTTCGCATCCATCTCGCTCTCTCACGGCGAGTCCATTAATCAAATCATCACCCTTACGCAGCGATGGTGACGCGGAGCATGGCAAATGTCCACCTTCCGTGGACTGTGTGTGCTCTCGGTCAATAACAGCCATGGTCGTTCGTTTACTGGCCGTTGCCATCGGAACACGGCACGGCTCTAGCCCCTGACCACGTGCGGTTAGATAACAGCGTAGCAGCAGCTCCACGACCCGCGGAGGGGGAACAAACGAACGAACAAATACAAAACGGTAGTCCGGCCGCAAATACTGCCGTGGTGTTAGTGGTGGCAGGATATTTTTGGGAGGGAAAGAGCTCCAGCATAATGGTGTAATCGAATTAGATTGATTAAAAACACACTCGACAAATATTGGACCAATTGCGTGTGTTTTGATGGTCTGCGGACCGTACACATCACAGTTACCAGTACCCGGATCCTGGATAAATCCCTCCTTTTCTCTCTCTCTCTCTCTCTCTCTACTCCAAGAGGGGAAGATGATGAGAAACATTAGTCACACGTTAGGAATGGACTCTACGCTGCCTCTCAAACCTTCAGTTTGGAATGAATTACATTTGAAGATAACAAAACAGTAGCATTGCGACTGATTCGTACTTATGCACATTATTTCATCGTTATCTTCTCTATGAACTAGCGTTTTAACGCAATATTAGTATCCTAGAGCATCTGTCAACGGTGTGTCGCTTTCATTTCAATCTTCTTAGCCCGCATTACAGCCAGCCCATAGATGAAAGAGCCAAGTGAAGCGAAAGGCCCCCGGATGCGACTAATCATAGTATTGAACCCTAAAACCCAACCGAGCATCAGAAATGCAACAATGACACTCCGTTTGCCTAATCAATGAGCATTGCATTTGCATTAGATCCATGTCGCCGGGCAGCGATCGAATTCCCAGCTCCCAAAACGTACTGGACTCGGTGGTATCGGTGGCACATTGTTCGCAACACCGAAAGGCATTATATTAGTGCATCGGTCAGCATCGGTTAGTGGGTATGGAATGCATGCAGACTAGCAGCACCGATCGGTTACACACGCATAACGCACACGAACACGCATTACTACATCTGATCCGAGAGCAAACCGCGAAACCCATCAGCGGGCTCGCAAGACGCTCGTACGGCGGCGGCTCTACACGGACTACATACTTGAGCGAATGGTGATCGTCTCAGGTGTGTTGTGGGAACCGGTGACTCGTAGCCCTGCTGCTGTGGCTGTGGCTGCGATTGCGGTTGCTGTTGATGGTGGTAGTGTTGTGGCTGGGGAAGGTGCTGCTGATGCTGCTGTTGCTGCTGGTGTTGCTGGTGACCGTAGTATCCCCACGATCCCTAGCGAAACGGAAACGGAAGCATGTATTTAGCATAACTCGGATCACCGCCTCAACACAGACACACGCGCACATTCCTCAAAGTGCATCGATTGAGCGATGGATGAGCGAGTGAGCGAGCGAGCGATGTGGCGATGATTGACGGAAGAAATTGCAAATTTTCCACCAACATGGGCGCATAAATTCGTCCTTTTGTGGGCGCCCTAATGTCGTGCGAGTTTCCAAGAAGTGTGCCGCGCGAGTGCCCGCCACCTAACAATCGCTGATTGCTAACGCTGATCAGTAACGGGTGTTCCGCCACCCCGGGACACTTATACTTTGTCACTTAGAACGCGGCCGGCCATTCACAACGAACACGGAGCCGACAATCGATCGATCTTTCAATTAAGCTCACCAAACCGGCAGCTTCTTCGCTTCGCTACTGCGCCCTGGATTCCCATCGGAGGGTGTGGCGTAAATTAGAATTAATATCCCATTGTTGACGGTGCCGCGGTGTTACCACCACCATCGTCGGCATCCTCGATGACCGTATTCCCGGGTTCTCGATCGATCGTCTCGCGCCCTGCCATCGCTCGCCTCCTGTAGCGCTCCAGAAATAGGACGGTCGCGGGCTCCAGGAATTCAGGACGCCCGGAGAGGGCAGCCACAACACCTCGTTGGTCGTTGATGTAGCAACAACATCATCATCAACCACATTGCAAACACTTCCACGTCCACGTGGCGACCATACTAGGCACGCGTTGCAGAACATTCTCTATTTATAAGATCCATGTTTCGTGCGATAACCAATTAGCTGCAGGAGGAGGAGGGGCGGGGGGGGGGGGAGAGGAAAGTCCGAAGCTCCCCGGCACTGATGGCGGGAATACATTATTGCGTCAAAGTAGCAATCTTGTCGGGCGGACAATGTTGTCCGTTTTGACACAGATTTCTCTCTCTCTCTCCCTCTCTCTCTGGGCTCTGCGCTGCCTGCCGAGTTGTGAGTGACATGACAAGGAGGACGACAGCCATGTCAGCGTCTAGTACAAGCAGTAGAAGGAAACGCCAGCGCTTCTCTGGGAAGGACTGCTAGTGATGTCCTGGAACACTAATGCAATTCATTCTTTCTGGAACTGTGGAACTTTGCGCCATTAGCGCGCGGGGCTACGTAGTCAGTTCAGTGACATCTTACGATAGGAGAGCATCATGGACAGGATTCGAGTCTATGACAGTGTCTTTTGGTATTTACCGGTGACTTCCATTGAAACACCAGCAAACACACAATAGCCTCGTGATTTCAAATAGTCAAGTGATCCAGCAAACGCCACCACGAAACCAATCTGCTGACTTATTGATGTCTTACTGCCACCGGGGCGGCCGATGGTGCAGGTGATCTAATTTACTGCCGTGCCCCCGAAGATGGCCAAAGTGCCCGAAACCAATCAATGGACACAATGGGGTCCGGAGTATGCATAATACAGCACCCCAGCAGGCAGCACATGAAACGGACGAGGAGAGGAGGTTCGATTGGTGTTGGGCCACCATCATGTCATCATGATCATGCCGATTTTTCACGCTTATCTTATGCAAAAGGGGGGGGGGGGGGCGGGGGAAGCAAAAGAGAAGCACATGGGAATGAAAACGGTGCGCTGAGGTGCTGAAACATCAACGGCATGCCATTCATTCGCGCGTCGCCATATAAAATTCATCGATTCGTGCGCCCCTGGCCGAGGCATGAGATTACAGGGCACAAATCGAGGAACAACCGGGGATTGCGTGGCTCACAGCCACACCCATACAGTCCTCGCTACCGGGGGCGTAATGGATCGCGAAACTCTGCAAGTTAATACGCACGGCGTTGTTCGGTGTTCGGGAGAGGGGGAACCCGACATCGACATGTTGGATCGCATCCAATTACAGGACCACGAAAAATGGTATGCCGCTTGCTGCTGCTACTGCTGCTGGCCAGAACAACATTTTTTAAAAGTCCCACTATGCTCTCTCGACCGAAGTACATTCTCTACAGGAGGGCCTGGAAGCGGGGGGCGGGGGACTCGAGATCAAACGCTGCCCCGGGCTGGTCGGTCTCTGTATCTCTGATGTCAGCCGAAAAGAACCGAAACTATGCGCTCTCCCTCCCCCTCTGTGACCTGGGAGGGATTTTTCTAAAACAAACAAACGAAAAAAAACACTCTCTCCACTGCTCTCTCTCTCTCTCTCTCCTGGTGTCAGGTTGATAAAAGCTGATTACCACCGGCACCACCGACAATCGCGCGCGCGAGCTCGCCAAACAAACAAAAAAAACACGGATGCCGATGGCGCAATGTTATCGGATGCGAAAATGGAAGTTTGCGGCGAGATTACAAATTCCCGGGGCCTTCCCCTGGTTGTTTTAAAAAGATTCCAAATTAAGGTTCCGTTCCATATGCGCCAGAAAATCGCACACAACGGTTCACTGAACGGTCCTTTATCCGAAAGCCGGAAAAAAGAAGGTTCCTGGAAATGAATTTTGAAATTAGAAAGTGCCCCGCAAACTCAAAAGCCCACGGTGTTCCACCGGGTCAATATGGACCCAACCTGCGGCCAGAATATTAAAATCATTAATTACCGGATGAGCCCAAACCCGACGCTCCACGCTAAGTGCAATCCAGCCTGGTGACCGGGCGGCGTATTTCGGTGACAAACCGGGAGAGAAGGGTAGCGTGGCCAGTTCCCCAATCTGTGTGCGTTTTTTTTTTTTTTGGGCTGACCCATTTATTATAATTCGAGCTGGTACGTGATCGAAAGAGCATGCATCGAAAGAGTGCCTCGATACCGCAATTCGACCACCTTTATCATCCCGCCAACCATCGTCGTCATCGTCGCAGCCGCAGCATTACCATTACCAGCATCATAATCAACATTGATCGATCCCTAGCGCGCTCGGGTTGCTGCTTGGCTGCTTGGGCGGACCAGGGCTGTAGAATCGATTTTTCATTTTCCCTCCCGTCATGGTGGTTGGGAGTACGTCGTCCCCAATTTGCGTTCCTTTAGCGATGAGTGTGGCTGCTTCATTTTTCATCGGAAACTTTTCCATCTCCTTCGATGGCCGCGAAGGAAAATTGGCAGGATTTTCTTTTTTCCAATGGAAAACAGTCACGCCACGGTAGTGGTTCGGTGTCAAAGAGGCTAGGCACTTACGCAGCGTACTCGCAGCTCTTCTCAATTAGGCAATTTTATGCGGGTGTGCCGAACGGATCGAGACAAGGATTGCTCGCGATGGCGCCAGATTTTATCGATTAGACCACCTTTTTTATTCTTTTATGACTAGTGGACTGTACTCCTGTATTACTAGGAAAAACGGTGTGGCAGTTGCATCATAATTACATTTTTTCCTGCTGAGATAAAGATTCACTGCATTTAGGGGACATTTATAAAAATACGGGTCACCGTTCTTTTGCTTTTGAATTTGAATATTAAATTTAGCTTTTGCGCACGAAAGTCAATCCCCGGCATTCCCCCGGGATAAATCGAATTGAACGGGGAACTTCATTTCTTTCATGACCTCGCCCACCGCCCGAATGGGGTGGCAAATTGCTGGCTTTGAAGTGCACCACCTGCAGCAACCAACCAGCTGCATTCGGAATTCAATTTTGAACACCAGTGCATCCTGGCCACGATGCACATAAGCACACATTAGACATGGTCGGGAGCAAACAAACAAACAGAAACCATGATGCCGATTTTGGGGGACCATCTGGTGTGTGTCCTGATCGGAATTTAATGTAAAATGCAATATTCAACAAACAGGCGACCGTTCACGAAGCTCGGATCACGGCAGTAATCCAAAGCCATTTCCCCAAAAGAATAGAGCATGATTGCTGGTCTACAGGTTTTACAGTCGAGGATCTCGGTTGTTAAAGTAAGTTCATAAGAATCCCGTTGTTCCGTTCGACTTCATTAGAACTCCCAAAGCTTCACAGCATACCCGAGCACTACACGGAAAAGCGTCCAAGAGTTTCCCAAGAAGTTGATGAAGAATTAAAGCATCGACACGGGCACGGCGACGCTTCAGTTCATCAATTCAGAGTGCGGCTGTGGCCTCTGGTCTCGTCGTCTTTGCAAATCGCTCCCAAGGCTAACATCGTCGTCGTCGTCGTCTCCATAGCCGGATGAACGGATGGTTCGTGAAAAGGTTCGCGATGGACCACCAGCTAGACCCCCCCACAAAATGATTAATAATGAAGAGTAATTTTGATTGGAAACATTAAAAATGCATCAAACCATCGTTTCGTCGGCGTCTAGCGGTCCGGCTCGCCAGCGGTTCTAAATTCTTCGAAAAGGCGCTCGATGGTCCACGGGAGTGGTGCCCAACCCAAGACCCCACAGAGGTCGGTCGCTCGGTCAAATCATCAACGAATAGAGACGACAACGACGATGTGTCGTTATTTTGAGGGTGAGAGAAGCGTGGAGTACGGATTGAATTAATTGACATTCTTCTTCCCGAGGAAAAGCTGTTCAAACACGACCACCACCACCACCACCACCACCACCACCACCACCACCATCATCGTCCTGTTCGCAGCGCATCATCAACGCAAAATTAACAAACTCCACGCAGTACGTGACCGTCATTCGGTTCCGCCACGTGGTACCACGCGCCCGGTCTTAGCTCTTCCGCGGCTCGCTCCACAGCTTTGTTTGTTAAGAGCGAGAAGAATGAGGCCTGGCTGGCTGGTGGTGCATTATGCAATTCGTGTTCGTCGTCGTCGTTGTCGCCGTTTTCAGTCGCTCCATCGCTGCACATTGTTGTTAGTGGACCGCTGTTCATCGCATCGCTGAATTGAAGCATAATGTTGGCGCAGGCCACCACCACACACACAGCTAACGATTATCCAGAAGAGAGAGAGAGAGAGAGAGAGAGAGAGAGAGAGAGAAAGGGAGGAAAAAAAAAGAGGGCAGTTTGTCCGGGGAATGGTGGGAAATCGGAGGTGCAGGGTGAAGGTTCCTGGGGGCGCAATCAGGGCACTCCTTTTGTGTGCTCTCTGCACGGATTATTTATGCAGTAAGATCGCAGACCGGCTATGCTACAGGATTCCGGCTTACAGGTTGGTTGGTTGGTTGGTTGGTTGGAAAATTTCGGAAAATGTAAATGTGATAACGCACACGGCGACAACAATGTAACATCGTTTGCGTACGCGTCGCTATGTGTTGCACCGCAGCAGCAGAGCAGGAACGAAGTGACAAAAGGGCGCGAGTGTGAAGCAAATGAAGTTTTCCCGAGGCAGCCTCCGACGGGCTTGTCGTTCATCACCAGGGAGCGCCACTGAATACGTTAATTATGGCCTGGTTGGAAGGGTACACGAGGAGGAGGTGGTCGTTTAGAAAACTTTTCCTGGTAAAGCTCTTCCGTTCGTTGGTCCTCGCGTTCCGCTCTGTAAAGGGCAGCGTGACAGCGTTCGTGCGCGTGTCTCGTTCTCTCGGAAGTTCACGTTTCCCGAAAAGGACAGCTGTCCTGTCTCTTTGAAGCAGCTTTTTGATGAAAGTTTTGTAGCAAATTACAAATTTATGATTAGCTTGCCATTGAACCGGGCGCACATACTGATGGAGATGCGGGCACCTTTTGCCAATGTCCATCATGTTCAGAACAGCTGATATAGAATCCAGCAACAGTAGCAGCAGCAGCAGCAGCAGCAGCAGAATATCGCGACAGAGAAAGCTATTGGATCATAAATTCCCCTCAAAACTGCACCATCATGGACCATTTGTCGCCCACTTGTTCCCAGGAGCTCAACACCACCAACAAGATCGGTTGCTCGCCCGGAAAAAGGAAATGAAAAGACCGCCGATAGTGGACCAAGATGCTTCCTGTGGCCGGGGACATTAAAGCAGGGACCGAGCTGAAGGATTATTTTTCCAAAAACTTGGCGTCCGCGAAGAAGAAGGTCTGACAGGTTAGAACTTGTTGAACCCTCTTCCCTATCCACGGAACACAGACTCTGGCACGAACAAAGGAAACAAAAGGGTGCCCCGCATCGTGGTGATACGCCTCTCATCTCACGCCTTTGACAGGTTTCTGTCGCTGTAAGGTGGAGTGTGTGCACCACGATGACTGTTTTATGCGATGCGCTTTGTCTCCGCTAGCGCTAGCCCAGACGATCAATATTTTAATGCACCGCGACAAGTGTCTCAGCGCCTCCCCGCGGACCCAAGCGGTGCCACGGATCTTTTGGCCTTTTGTCCCAGTAAAAGCGAACCAAGTGGGAGGTTCGTTTCACGGTTTCGTGCTGAAGAAATGGTGGAGCGACTCGTTTCACTGGAATTCCGAATGTTACGATACTCCATTGTCTTTGCCCCATTGCTTTCTGTGGTGGGCGGCCCCTGGTGTGATCGTTAAAATTTTGAATAAAAGATCCATCGTCAGATGCAGTCGAGAGCATAAATTTCGACCGACTACGGATGGAAAATATTGTCACCGCGCAAATTCTGCTCCAGCTAAACCGCTCCAAAGTGTAGCAAATCGATCTTTCGATCGGCAACAAACGCAACAAGGGCGCTGGTACACAGCAATCCGAACGGAATCAAAACCCAAACTACAGTATCCAGCCCGCTCCATCCGCTCCGGTTGCTCGAGGCTTGTTAAAAGTTGCAGGATGCTTTCCACCGGTTTTCCGCACCGTACCCTGAGCTAAAACTTTCGCCAGCCTTGGGTGCACCAGGACACCTCCGCGTTCCACCAGGACATCTCCGGGATTCAAGCATTCGGCATCCGATTTTCCCTTCAATCCCTCGTTAGAGTCCCAGCGGAACCGGCGGAAGAACGGAATGTTTGGCGAAGAATATTCGATATAAATATCTTCGCTACGTCAAGTTCCAGTTACACTTGTGCTGCTTCTTCTTCTTCGCTTTCTTTTCCTGATTCTTCTGGACTCCGTGAAAAGCGAGCCTCACGAGATCAGACCGGAGCGATAGCGGGCGGAATCGAGGCCGAGGATCGGAAAAGTTTTTGCAAACAAAAGTCGCACACCGCACGGAGTCGGGAGCCGAGGAAAAACTGGGGAGTATTTTTGAAATTATTTTCATTTCAGACTCCATTTTACCAACCCTCCCACACCCCCTTCCCAACAAGTGCCACCAAGTCGGAGTTGGATTGGAAGAAATTGATCAAACGAAACGGAAATGGACCCTTGGAATCGTTTCATCGGTTGTTCATCGCAAGCAAGCCATGAGTCGATATCGATGTAACCGAGCACGACGTGTTGACCGATCGAAGCAACCTGTGGACTCCAGCATGCCCATGTTCATGTTACAGAGGATTTTTCCGACGCGATATACTTACCATCATCTTGTAGCTGGCGTGTCTTGGGTCCAGCAGTACTACCATATCACACAACGCCCCCCCACAAACACTGTACACGACAATGGCAAGGATTCAATGCTGTTCTTACACTGGCGCACACACACTGGCACACACTCTGGTTCCAAGATTTACACCGGTTTTCGTCGAGTTTCGGATTGAAGTCGGCTGTTTGTAACCGGGAATGGAATCACTTTCCGGTTCACTGATGCTGTTCCAGCAGATGCTGGTTGTTTTTTCGGGACGATGCGAGGGTGGAAGACTTGCACGCACGCACGCACACTCTCACTTTACTGGTTCGGCGATGATCGACTGCGGCTGCTCGATGATGCTCAACGGAGCTTGGCGAGGCCTACTTTTCCAAAACTCCAAAACTGACAGAAATAAAGCAAAACGCACGGTTACCAACCCGTTGACGTCACTGGAGCGAGCTAATAGAGTGCACTGCGAGTGCGTGCAGATTTGTGTTTGGGGATGAAATTACATCTGGCCCTAATGGACGTTGGGAGGGGAGGCATGAACTAAAGTTCACTTTTATATATTTATAAAGAGAAACTTCCGAACAACACATACAACATGGTGCAGTATGGTGGCGAGTGCTATGGAGGCTACCCACTCGTCGTCGGAATGCAATTGGAAACAGATGTGTTCGATCGATGTCCGGGGAAAACGCAGTCCGAGCTCAAATGTGGAAAAGAGACGCAAGAGAGAGAGAGAGAAGCGGAAGCCAAAAGGGGGAACAGAGAGGGTGATCCAGAGATGGTTGTCCCGGTAGATCTATTAATCATAACCGAAAACAACCGCAATGCACCGTGCTGGACGTGTTGTAGAGATGCAGCAACCCCCACATCGTATCAGTCCTCCAAATGTTCCCTCAACCCACCGCCCCGTTTCTGCAGCTGCTTCCAAAAAAAACCCCAAAAACGCACATGTTGCAACGCCCGAGGGCACATTATTCATTGTTCATCGGCAACACACGCTCACGAGTGACGCCCTTGGATTGTTTCTATTTGCCAAACCAAAAAGCGATCACTTTTCGCGGTGTTTTCCACGCGGATTTCCATTTTCCAAACTCCACACCTTCACATACACATACGTACAGCGAAAACGCACCGGTAATACACACCTACACCACACAGACAGAGGCGGGTTGGAGCCGGAAAAACTCACGTGTACACCGTGACGTGCGCATTAATCTCCAGTACTATGACCTCACATACCACCTCTCACACGGTGAGAGCGCGATATAGGGCTCTGGCATCCGTGGAAATGTCAAACGATTTTCCTCACTCGCACGCACATTCCCCTCCCTGGCACCACCACTTCCACGTAGTCTGCTCCAGCTGTGCGCTGGTTGTTGTTGGTGGTGGTAGTAAGGCTAGTGCTTGCACGTGTCGCCACCGTTTGGCATACATACACGCTCACAAACACAGACACACACACCGTTGTTGTAGACGATCTGGGATTTTTTTCCCCGGTGGAAAACTCAATCACGCACGTACGATCAGTGGGCGAGATCGCCAATTTCGTTGCAAACCTGGTTCCTGAAGGTTTTTCTTGCAGGCAGCAGACAGAAAGCAGCGGAAACAACGCACAACGCACACGCAAACCACCACCCGGCTGGAAGCGAAACGGGACACAGTCTGACGGTGGAAATGGTACCGAATTTTCACCGAGGCCCCTCCCGACGCCGAGTGGTGCGCGAGCAAGAACATAAGAGAGCGAGAGCAAGAGAGAGAGAGAGTGGGACCGACGAATTTTCCAATTATTGATTATTTTTCCAACCTCCGTCCGCACACGCATACACCCAGCAGCTGATTCTTCTTCTTGAATGCTCTCTCAATGGCCACAAACCGGTGGCCCATTCTCTCGAGTTTGCTGTTCCTCGAAATGTTAGTGACATCCAAGGGGTGCGCTTATCTTAATCTTGCCATTGTAGCCAAGCGAGAAGCAGTAGCAAACAGACCACGGCTATGCGTGTGCTGGTGGGTGTCACTCCCACCCGGCGCCATGGCCTCGAATGCAAATCCGATAGCAGACCGCCCGCTTTTCTGACGAGAGAAAAACAATAAAATGACCAATACCATGGCACGGTGTGTTGTTCCCGGCATCACACGAACGCGCCGCAGCGCACACGAATACAAGCACAGCTTGCGGCGCACAAGCATCTCTTCGGGAAAGGAAAAACCTGTTCTGGCGAGAGAGCGACAATTTTTGGAGGAAAATCCACCCAGAAGAGAGCGAGAAAAAGACGAGAGTGTTGGGCCGAGAGCATAACGGAAGGCCCCGAAAATAACACTCCGAGCACGAGAGAAAAGCATGCAATAGAAGGGTGAAAGGTGCGGGGGAGGATAGGGCGGTGCGGGTGCAGCTCACCAGATCCGGAATGTCTTCCGGATGCGCCACGCATGTGGGCGACAGACACTCGCAACCTTCAACTATACGGGACGGGATGTTTCTCACGGCGCTGTGAGATGAGAGCGATAGGGGTGAGTTTCTCATCTCACCACCACGATTCGTACGTATGTTTACCACCCTCCCAACCGTTTATTATCGCGATGAAAACGTGGCAAACTATGTGGTCAATAATCGAAACCACCAATAAATGTATATTATGCCAACGAAACACGAAAACACTGGCAAGCGACAGCAGCGCACAACCACACCAAGCCTTTCACCCCCCAAAAACCAAGGGGGAAAACGGTGGCGCCCGCGCAGAACACAAACCGGAAAAGGTCATAACACTTCTCGTTGCCGTCGTCGTCGTCGTCGTCGTCTTCGGTATTGTGCATGTGCGCTGCTTCCGGGAACTCATTGTCGAGTCGGTCACTTGCATCTCCCCCCTTCCTCATGTGACACATTCGATCGCAAGCTTCTGCGAATGATTTATGGAGACCGAGGCCAACATTCCAGCACACGCGATTGCGCAGGGAATGCCTGTGCTTTGCGCTGATGAAGCGTGATGCCATTTTTGAAATAATCAAAACGCCATCCGCACAAACCGAACTGCGATGATTTATCCCAAGGCAACGGATCTACAGTTCCAACAGATGCGCACGCTCCCCTAGTAGGCGGCGAAGTGATCGCAAAATCCACGAAACACCGAAACACGCACACTTAACAACGCAACGCGAAAGCGCAAAAAACAGCAACCAACGCAACGAAAAATCCGCCACAAGTTCATCGACCTTGGCCTTCGGTTCGGGGAGGTTTTTTTTGTGTTTGTTGCTGTCTTGGCCTCTTTTCGGGTGCGGCCGAAAATTGCCCCAAAAACTGTTGCTCCAGCTGTGGAATTGCTCCCCGGCGAAGGAACCGGTGGTAAAAAGAAAGAAATCGGCCACAAATGTGTTAAAATGTGGGCTCGATGCCGCGTTTGCCGCTGTTTCTCTCTTTCGGTGTCTGTCTCTTCTCTCTAGTTCCGTTCTACCACCAGCTAGCTATGATCTT
This sequence comes from Anopheles aquasalis, assembly GCF_943734665.1. NCBI lineage: Eukaryota > Metazoa > Arthropoda > Insecta > Diptera > Culicidae > Anopheles > Anopheles aquasalis. The sequence continues at coordinate 65,268,754 of NC_064878.1, read as the reverse complement.
CGATCGTACAGATGGCCCACCGAGTTGACGCCCCGGGGGCGTTTTTGATTCGATTGGCTTTGGCTAGAAGTAGGAGTTTGATCATTAGCGAAAAAGAGTTTGCAGTGAAGTGCCTCTGCAGCGATACTCTTGCGCCTCTTAGCTATTCTATTTGTAGATCAAGAAATCGAATGAAATTACAATCCACCTCATCATCACCTTAATGT
>NC_064878.1:65246048-65258548 GCF_943734665.1 Anopheles aquasalis | reverse complement strand
CCACCACCATCGCCACCAGATAGCAGAGGAGCTTTCAGCTTATTGGAAGGTGTTGAATGATGTTTCGATCTGGGCTCGAAAGTAACCATTTCAACATGCTGTGTTGGCGAGATTGTTGATCAGAGTGTTGGCTAACGGGTTTGTGAGAAGTTGCTTTGATGCCGAGGAAGTTGACTTTCATTTGCTGTATTCTTTTGTCATCAGGAAGGTAGGATTCAGGATATACGATAAAATATTTCTATAATTCTATTACATAATAACCAATTAAAGGCTGTCCACAAGATGCTACATGGTGAAACAATAACCACCCCTAATATCGTTAATAAATTCGTCCTGGAAAAGGCGCGTTAATGTTTTAATTATTTTGACAGTTTTTCCCCCAACCAACCATGCTGTGTGCATTCCGGGTCGCTGTAATAGGAAATATGTAAATTTTTATGTTGCAACGTTCCCAGCAATTCCTACGCGACTCCGGCCACATTGTTGTGGAAATGTTTGGCAACAAAACAGAAAAAGAACGAAACAAAAATCCGTCATAGTTACTGAATGCGGCACTGTCGGAAGTATTTCTCGCATGGAATTCATTCCACGGTTCCGTGCGCCCATTCCCGGTGAGCTGAGCGAGCTATTCACTGAGGGTGTCCTGATACCGGCATCCACAGGTGAAAAATGTTTCCAAATATGCCACCCGAAAGCATCGGGCCATCGGGGCAGGTCAAGGGGTTTACAGCATTTCCATGAAACTTATGTCCCGGATGCCTGACCGGATCCTGGACATTCACTCGCATGATTTTCACGTCCATTCAAACAAATGCAAGAAAATGTCAAATGTCATACTAAAAAGCTCAATCATTGACTGTAAACCCTCATTCGAGAGACGCCTTCTGTGATGGAGCTGGTTGAAAACATACGCTACACGGAAAATGGCAGAAAACAAAATGGCAGCGCAAGAGATAATGGCGCGCGGATGGCCGCGGAAGCTACTTACGTTCGGTATGGTCTGATGGTGTCGCTGCGGTGGCATCTGCGGGCGTATCGTAACCGGGGGTGGCGGTGCCGGACTGTACCGTGGCTGTTGCATGCTGGTGGCAGCTGGCGCTAAGAACAACGGAGGGAATAGGAACAGAGAGAGAAGAGAGAGAGAGGAAGAGAAAGAAAAAAAGCAAAGAAAATGAAGCCAACCAAAATTGATAGCAGAGCAGAGTGTAGGCAGCAGAAAAGCAGAGAAGCAAATCGTGATTTTCCACCGGCATATCGAATGGTGGCAATACGGATACGGATACGTTTCTCCACACAACAACAACCTGCGTCCTGCGTCGTCCTTTCTGTGAGCTAAACACAAAGCTGTGCCGTAGCAGTAGCAGCAAAGAGGTAACCATCCCCTGAACGTGTAGATAACAATCGAAAAGTTATGATTTAAACTTGAAGCCATCGTCTGGCAACTAAAGCGCCAGGCGCGCTACGTGAAAGTTGTTCCAGCCCACAGGAAGGATGGATCCACCGGGTTCGTGACCTTTGAACTTAATTTTTATCTTCCATCGATCGATTGCTGCTGCTCCCTGCCGTTGCTAAGACCGATAAATCAGAAACCGAGCGCACAGAAGTGATATTATTCAATATCAGTCGACGAAACATTATGAAACACCATAAAGCATTGGCAGGAGGTCGCGACGCGCGGGGTTTTGCACCACCATCACCACCGATTGGCCGCTATCCGGGCTACAGGACTTCCGGGTCCTGGTGGAACCTCGAGGTGGAATCGAGAGGAGCGCGAACGAACCCCGGAACGAAATTTATTGCATCGCTATGCAAATGAAAGCCAACAATGCGGACGACCAGCACCAGTACCAGCATTCCAGGCCGCATCACCGATAGAAAGAGAGAGAGACAGTGGTCGTTGGTATAATCGTTGGAACAAAAGCTTGAGCCGCTTCATCCAGGGCCCTGACCATGGGCAGCTACCGACCAATTATGGGCAGGAAACTTTTGTTGTCTGATTCCGATCCGGCCCTTTTCATATCACCAGCATCCTTACACGGGATGCTGCATCCAGCAGTGCAGCAGTGCATAGCGGTGATGCTGGTGACCATCACCACCACCACGACCACATTTCCTGTCCAGCCTTCGTCTGTAATGCGCCCTCCCTCGGCTCTGTAAGCGACAAAGCCCAGGGTCCAGCTCTCTCTCTCTCTCTCTTGTCGGTGGCCACGCGCCGTTGCAGCAGCATTCCTCTATCGTCTCCCTGCTTTTCCAGGACCTCACAGACCGGAGGCACAGACCGGAGACCAAAGTTTCGAGGTCGCTTTGCTGCAGGCTTGGAAACTAAAAATAGTTCCAGCCACCAAAAAGGGACGTGGCAGAAGACGGAGCAGCCGACGGGAGGCCCTCCTCCCAGAAACTATGGCCTCATTTTCCCGAATCCCGATTATGTGACCCCCGCTCCTGCCGCAGGATACTCTCCACGGCTCCAGTTCCAGCACACCGAGACGAACGGAAATACACAGCCAACCAACATACGACGGTTGAGCTATTTTTGTTTCAAATCTCACTCGTCCTCGCTCTCGCTCTCGTTCTCTCTCTTTTCTTCTGGAATGACCGATGGTGGTACACGTAAAATGTCGACCGAAAATGGCATCCGAGAAAACACATATTCACCATCCACAGAGCGATATCGTATCGATTTTCTGATGTAAAGCAAGAGAGCAAAGAAGAGGCCAGAATGGAAATGCAGAAGGGAAATAACCATAATCTCCGACCAGGGGGGGTGCTCAGCATTCATCGTGAGCCGCTCCTCGGTCGCTGCATAATCGTGTATCAATCGATTACCCTGCGCTGATGATGGAGCTTAGCCCCTTTCCCCTTCGCATCTCGTAATGAGCAGGCTAGATAAGCCAGGCCTTTGATATCGCTGCTTGCGCTCGAAGTACTTTACGTGCTTCCGATTCACGTCAAACGGCAAAGCGCGAAATGCCTAGACAAACCTTCAAACATCAGTTTGTGCGTGGATTAAAACCATTCTCTGGGAAGATCTAAGAGAAGAGTACTTAAAAAAGATTAGCGTTAACGAACGATTGGTGCGATTTTTGGGGGGAAATGTTGCAGATTCATCTTTATCCGATCCCTTCGCTCGCTCGTTGGAAACTGTTTGCAGTCATTACGCATTGTTTTTACTTATTTACTTTTATATTAACAATCTGACAAACTGTTTGTGATACACAGCGGAGAAAGTAAAAGAAAAACTTCAGATGCCAACTTCAGAGCTCATCAACCAATCCAGACACTGGCGTCATGGTCAGCTGCCTAGAAGGCACTTTTCTGACATTCAATAGCGAGCCTGATTGTAATGGCGCGGCTACAATTTCCCCGGAGAATAGGACAATCATACGGATATGCTTTGGCCTTCCACTCGAGCAGTTTGATTTGTCCTTGAAGTCTACTAGTCTGCACATCAAATTGTAATGCTTTTGTATACCAATCTCTATAATAAGGACAATTTCCGGAAGGGAGCTTTTGCAGCATACAAATTAAGTTAGATGATCACGTTGATCACGCGAGAGTTCGAAACTTTCAGGCGGCGTTCCTGCAACATACTGTGCTACTTTGGATGCGATCGAATCGCTTGCGTCAACATCTCAATCTCCCTGCTTCTCACGTTGACGTTTTAATAGTATTTTCCCATTTTCCAGTGCTCGATAATTAATGGAAAAATATTTAATTTTCCCCACCCCCCAGAACCCACCCTGCCCTTGGTCCAATGGAAAAGCGTGGTCATTTGCAAAATTCATAAAAAATAACATTTATTGATTAATTAATCAAATCCCTTCCTCTCTCTCTCTCTTTCTCCATTTTGCATTGGCTCGAGTGTACTAGTGAGTAATTGCTTTCCAGTGTGTGAGAGAACGAGAAAATAGGGAAAAAGTGGAAAAGATAGAGGCCAGCAAAAACAAGAAGCAGAGTGGCAGAGATAAGCTAGTTTCAATCAATTCCACTCTTCACACTCTTGGCCGCGGCCACCATTATTATTCCGCCGATTGCCACCAAAACCTTCCTCCTGCTGCTGGCTAGAGCCAGGACAAAAAGCAATTTGCAACCTTCCACCCACTCTGCTCTTCTCATTTCGCCTATCGACCTTCGCGCGTCCATCCACCATGTGCATGATTGATATTGATTAGGAAGGACGCAGCCGCAACGCACGGTGGCCACCGCCGTCATGGAACATCGACGAAATGGGGAATTGTGACGTACGGTGAACCCAAACATATCCCCCGCCCGAGGGGGAGGGGAACCGGGAAGGGGCGAGCCCATTACCGGATGTCAGCAAACACATCCGCACCGCGTACGTCGCTACCGGAAAGGCCTCCTCCTTTGCGGGCTTGTTTGCTTGCTCACCAAAAAGGGCTCTCATCTGGCCGCATCGATCTATAAATACCTTTCGACGAGCGAGCGCACCACCGGTACGAGTGTGTGGTTTGTGATGAGCGAAGGAGGGCGCTGGTGCGGTAGGTTCGATAAATTCCAGAACCCGAACCTCATTTCCCGATTCCCCACCAAAAACCACATTACAACCACCTCCATCACTTCCTCTTCCCACCGGGGGCTTGAATCTTCTCTTATCGTTACTTTTCCAACACAGATAACACCCCATGCGGGTGTGTTTGTGCCTCGGTGCTTTTTGGGTGAAAATTCTCCACCCCATTTTCACACATTTACATGTTCTACTCTACACCGCCATTTGCAATCCATTTGCAGCAGCAGCCCACAGCATGCTGCGATCCAGAGTGGCTGACTGTGAACCAATCGACTGGATGTTATTCGGTGTTTGTTTGGCTGCTGGCTGGGCGTAAATCATCGTTGGCCGAGAATCGATCATTGGCGTCCAGGATACGAGCCTGATAGGTTGGCACACGGGTTGTCAGCACTAAATGCTGTCAGCAAACATACACTAATATGACGAGCAAAGTGAAGGATTGGATTAAGTGGAATCCTCGTCAACTCACCTAGCGAAGGTTGAGGATCGCGGGTACAATCGGTGGAGTACAGGGAACACACACTTTTCCATTACTCGACAATGGTACTCCACCGAACGGTGACGCTAGTGGCTTCAAGAACTGCCAACTCATTGAGCAATGGCCAGAACAGAAGCAGTGAAGGAAAGTTCGCCACGAAGTCGTGTTCGAACCATTCCGACAATGGTCCTCCAAATTTGGCTCCAGAAACGGCTGCAGTCACCATGTCTATGTCCAAAACTAGTGGACGATTAGTGGAGCGAAGCAATTATTTGTGACACACCACGTGGATTTGGAGCGACCACCGACTAGGACTTGGCCACCACCTGGACACACCAATTATCGCGAAGAACGAGCTCCGTTTAGGAAGCAGCACTTGATGGGTGATGGGACAACTTCAGAACTTTCCGTCGCTCTAGTTGCTATTTGTCCAGGCCAGGAGTCCTGTGGTGTGCTCTATCTGCTACACTCTTCACGGCACACCCAAGGTACATAACGTTTAGAAATTACGTCCCTTTCGTATGTCCGATAATTGAATTCGATTGGAAACGGTCGGCATATGCCGACCGGCCGGCAAGGACACTCACAAATGTTAGGCTCTTCCGTTGGTTGAACGCTGGTTGGACTCGACGTACTATGGAGACGACTTTGCGCAGATAATGATTTCGCAATCATTCGAGCACATTCTTACCGCATCTGCCGGCGTGCGTTTGCTTCGCATCTTGGTCCTTCTCGATGCGCTAGAAGTGGAACCCACGCCAGTGCACACTTCTACTTCCTGAAGACCACTCGCTTCCGCCACCAGATTTGGTGTGGTTGGTGTGTTCCAGCGTTCTTCCTTCAGCACTCCCCCCCATAAACCCTTCACCCAGACATTCGCGGCCGAAAAGTTTAGTTCCGCACGTTCCAATCACTTTCGCAACCGACCACGAACAGCCGAGGCGTTTGCAGCGCTGGAGAATACCAAGCAACGCCAGAACGCGCCTCACCGGTACCGGTACCGCCTACAGAAGCCTGTCACCGGTTCGCCTACACGCGCCAGTCCAACCAACGCTGCTGCTTTCATTAGGGAACGACCGGGTTTTGTTTGTCAATTTAATTTTCCTTCGTTCGTTCAAAAAAAACCAGGACTGTCGTCACCATCGGCCAGGGTCTCCTGAAGACGCTCGGGCTGCCAGCCGGTTGTTTCGCTTCCTTTCGCGGCCGTTTTTCGCGACAGCCACCGGGGGGATTTGTGCTTTCTTCTGTCGAGTGTTCTATTCGCGCTTTTTGGCGTTTTGGAAAATCATGCTCGCTATTGTTTGCTGCCACGCTGCGCAAAATAAATGATGGAAATGCATTTAACAAAAGCAATAGCAGGCTGAGCTAGTCGTCTGGGGGCGTTGCCTAGTGATGTCCCGGCCGCCTTTAAACTGCATTTAATTTTAACAATAGCTGTGCGCCTGAATAGCGCTCGAATTTTTTTTTTTTTTAACTCTGGTCTCTGTAAGAGAAGAGAGTCTTGCATAAGATTAGACCTCGCTGGTTTTTTTTCAAGGAGCTTTACATTCACAAAGATCAAATCAAACGAGATTAACGTAATCGAAGCCCCGGTAATACAATTTGGCATTCAAATTGGCAAAATCGCAACTCAGCCGCCATAAAAAGAAAGCATGGTAACAATGCCCCCCGGGCCCTGGCAGTGACACAAATCCTTTTCTGTCGTTCGCGCGCCATTCAAGGCAATACCAATATGTACTGACGATTGGATTTTACTGCCTACCCATCCCCGGGGGGTTTAATGAAGGTCCACTAATCATCGGATGCGGCGGATCGGATCCGCAGAGAATGGCCCGGAACCCCTTTACCGACATTCTCCATTTCCCACTGGAAGCTCAGCGGCAGCACATCAGCAGCAGCAGCAGCAGCAGCATCCTTCTGAAAACTCGAAATCTAGCGTGTGCGGGCGCCCACTGCAGGAAGCGATAACGTCGAGTCGAGAAAAGCTTTTTAGTACATCAGACGACCGGGCGGATGGCGTCCCAGCGCCATCGCCCACCACCAGAGTGCACACAAACATTTCCATCGGTCGCATCGAAAGAGTTTACTCCTTCCTATTATCGTGACGCCCATTACACCATACTCCTTGGGCTCTCGCTCGGGCTGCCCCTCTCCTGGAAATCGAATCGGCGACTTTATGGTGGTGAAAATTTATTGACTCTTTACAGAACGGGCCCGCTAGCTCTAGTCGATCGCGCTCGCGTTTGCTCGCCAGTAAAATTTCATTTTTATCGTACCCCCAGCCCATGTCTTCGGCTCGTACCGATGAGAAAAGGCAACTGAGCAGCCCAAAACTTCTGCTGCTGCTGCGGCATCCATTGCTTTTCGCTTTCTTCGCAATGTAGTGAGGAGTGCTTTTTAAAAAAAGTTGCACACTTTTGCGAGGTGGCCATGTTTATTTAAGATCTTTTTTTTGCCAAGAAACCATCGTTCTTTGGTGTAAATGCGAAATACCAAAGATGGCGGGGATTCGCCATGCAACCAACGCATAACGCAACGCCAGTAGTGATACTCAAAAGTTCGTGAATCAAAGTAAGCGAAATGCAGTTGATTGCTTAGCGATTAACAAGAACCGTTTTCTTGCGAAACATAAAACGTTCTCAAAATAGTTGATGAAGGAGATTGCGTGTGGTCGAAGGAGCAACAAGAAGGTGCCAGCTGCACGTTCTCCCGATGCATTTACTTTTCCCAGCACACACATAGACACACGGTCGCGCACTATCATGAAACATGCATCATAAAAGTGGCAAATCGTGTTCGCGAGGCCGTACCAGCTGCTAGCCACCGTTTTATCCTTTCTGCTGGCGAAGTTGCAGTTTATCTAGCTTTTAGGAATCACTTTCAAACTTTCCCTTTGGGGATACCAAAGCGTTATCGTCCTTTTTTCCAGCCCCCTGTGTTGGAGAGTAAAAGCAGAAGGCGTCCCTCGAGAAAGGCTTTCGAGTACACGACCACCACAGGACGTGCAAGTGGCATGGGAGGTACACTTACCGTAAAAATCGCAAGTCGCTCTTCCTCTCGGCTACTGCTGCTACTGCTGCTGGTGCTTCCTTTACCGCGAACGGGGTGCACTTGTCGTGTTTTGTTCGGTTGTGTTCGTTGTATGCACTCGACGGTGACGACTGGCGTGAGGTTTCGTCGCTGCACTTTATCTATTTATCGTCGTCGTCGTCGTCGTCGTCGTCGTCGTCGCTTGCCTCTTGCCTTCAACACTGGCACACTGGCAAACTTCAGGGCCCCCGGGGACGCCGTACAAAACACTCTCACTCACGATGTCACGACGTTTGCACTACCGCGCACTACCGTCACGCACCAAGCCGCACCACTTGATCCAACGATGATCCAACGCAACGCACAAAAAAGCAGGTCTGGGGTTGCTCCTGGGGTGGATAGCTGGTAAGGCTAAACGCGTCACAGAAAGTAGAATTTATTACTCTTTTCCTACCCTTGGTGCTGTGTGTGCCGCGCAGCAACAAATATGGCGAAAAGTCTGGGAATTCTGGCACGATAACAACAAGTCCTGGCAGCAGCAGCAGCGGAGCAGCAGAAATGTCAATCACATACACAATGCACCACCACCCACCAGAAGTCGACGGTCCCGGTCTCTGCCTTATCGCTGCAATGCACGGCTTCAGTTCCCTACGCCTCACCAACGCCAGCCCGGCTACCCAGCAAGGGAATTAGTAACAATTGTCCCCCACCAGCAGCAACAAAAAAACGCTACTTTCCCAAAGGTGGACCCCACAAATTATCGAATTTTCACCTCCACTCGCAAATGATGATGACGGGTTGTGGTCTGGTGCTTTGGTATTCGTCCGGAAGGCCCCACGGTGGGCATGTGTCCGTGTATCTGTGTCTATTTGTCAACCCTGGTTCGCTCACGGGCAGCAAGCGCTCACTCTGTCCCCCCGCCCCACTGGTTGGTCATCGCAGGCGCCAATGACATTAGCGATCACGCGGTCGCAACGCAACGCGCATATGCAGCAGCAACCGACGGACGCAAGTGACCACTCACGCGATACACGATGCGTCCGTGCATTTTCGTTCACGCTGCTCCCTTTTGTCCCTGTCCTTCGCTATGCGCCATGCCCGTGATGTGTGATCGGTTTATCGATCGGTGAGGACGGACAATAGCACCCAAAAACCGGCCTCCACGGCGGAGAATGAGAGAGCGAGGCGCTGTGTTGTTATTGTTTTCCGTAGCGCCTCTAGCGCCATCCGCAGGTAGGTAGCGCCACCTTCGGCCACGGTATTTTATCGATTTTTTATTACCGCTTTCCGCGAAGCGTCTGTTTGTGTTGGTTGCAGGCGCTCGCAATGATAGTTAATCGTTTATCGGAATTATTGGACGATAATTCAATCGCCCGGAGATGGTTCACGGTTTACTTTGATTATCGTTACGGCTCGTACATTTACTAATTACGTTATCGTTAGCCGGCATACGGTTATTGATATTGGAATCAACTTAATGGGCCTGTTATCCACTAATTAAGCCCCCGGTAACACTCGGCGCGCTGACAGTCGCTTCGTCAGCTGAGTTTACAGTTATGCGCTGCAGCGGGCACTGGGCGAAAGCCGCTGTCATTTCCACCCTAAACAAGGCAAGCCACGATGACGCGCCTTTCAGTGTTGGTGCACAGAGCAGCGACGGCGACACATTCGCGAAATGCAAATCCAAAAATACCTCAACAGCCATTTCTTTTGCTTTTTCTTTTTAGAGACAGACAAACAGACATTGCATTCCTGGATACGCGGAGTGGCCATCATCTACCGGTTAAATGGATAAAAAACTGACAGCCCGGTGTGGTGTGAGCGTGAGCACCTGGCCATCGTAAGGTTGAGCAGCCGGCGCTTAAGGCAACGAAGACGGTGGTGGGGGAGAATGGGATGCTGTGTTTGCATACCACCACCCCTCCGCTGGCTACCGATCAAACTCATCTCATGCTGCTTATCAACATGCACGGTGAATCGCTCGCTCACGCACACTCTTGCACTAATGCTCACAGAGTAGGCGCGGTGGCCACTGATTACGACCGCCGCAGCAGCAGGAGAAGGAGGAAGGAGGTTTATCAATTGATCAAACGACCCGCATCCAGCAGCGACCATGGCGAACTGGCCATGTCGGTGGCACACCCGGGAATTGATGCGAAGGAAGCGAATGTGAAAGAATGTGTGTCCACGAAGGCTGAAAAAGTGGGCGGAAAAGGAACCTACACTCTCGGTGTACGCTCCGGTCCACTGCTGGTGCTACTGCTGCTATGCGGGTAGATAAGGGCACCGGAATTAATGGATAAAATGTCGCACAAAATTCTATCACTCGCGCACCGTGGGGTTCACCACCGCTCTAACGCACGTACGTACAGTGCACGCAGGCGCACACACCGTCCACACTGTGGCACTGTATACGTGTCGTACACGCGGGTGCGGTGGGGAGGGGGGGGGGCGGAATGGACACCCGTTTGGGGTGTTTTTCCTCTGTCTGTATATTGACAGAAATATTTACCAAATTTCGTGTGTTATTTTCTACTTTTCACTTGCCGCTACAAATGCCCACTTGGATGATGGTCTTCACTTTGGTTTCGCACTCTTCACAAGGCCTACTCTTCCGGGTGTCCTGGTATTCCTCCGCGCGAGAAAAGGAGACGGTGGTGCACAGTGTGGGCTCTACTCCGATTTCACGTGACTAATTTTCAATCCGTCGCTGCAGTCGTGGTCCGTTGCGTTCCTGCACAATCCATATCCCCATGGAGATTACGGTATTCTTCTGCTGCACAGCACTGCACACTCTTGCCGGGATTTTGATGCCGATTTCGATCGGACAGGGCCACAAAACCTACCGGAAACGGCTGGCACACACAGGGGACGACGTGCTTGACGAGGATTGCACACCGAAACGCGCGGTCGCTAATTGACAATCGGGTTCTGCACGGATACTCTAGAGACACGGGCCCCACTCTGCTTGCTGGTGCTGCTGCTGCTGCTGCTGCTGCTGCTGGCTGTCGTCGTCACCGTCGTATCGTCGCGACGTTTACAGGCGCTAGGCTCAAAGTTTGACCACCACCCCTTGCCCCTACCCGTTCGTTGGTAGATGAGGAACCACTTTACTCTCAACTGCATTAGACACACGGTGCCAGCTAGCAGGCTAGACTCTCGCGCTCATCTTCTAAGCACGCGCGACTCTCTCGCGCTCTCGTGGCATTCAATGGCCGGCGACAACACGGGTTCGCACATACGCCCTCCGCCACACAGTACACCTGACCCGACGGACGGCCAGCTGAGTGAGCGAGGCGGAAAACGAAGAAAATCTAATCTACCGCCGGAGAGCGGCTTTGGAATGGAAAATGCACCTACGTCACCAGATACCGGAAAAACCCGCTTGTGACCGACTGAGAAAAGTAACCGGGGATGCAAAATCTCTCGAAGAAACGGCCCCGTGGTCGGAACCGAGACGCACACACGTATCAACAGCACGGACGACTATCGTAAAGTGTCGTCGTCGTCGTCCGGGGTGTGTGGGCCAGGAATAGCATAAGATATCGATGTTTTGTGGGGCCGCTGTTCTCACTCACTCGTTCCGTCCGTCGCATGCGTGTACGTGCCGCGACACACCAACACAAATCCATTGCACCGTGACCCGCGAGAGAGAGAGAGAGCGCGTTCTAGCAGCTTTGGGTGGAAAATTCATTGACCGAATGGTGGAAAATGTATGCTGGAATCAAACTCTCCTAACAAGGACATCAGAACAGATGGAACGTCGATTCAGGACACGGACAGAAAGTGATATTTCGATTTCGGATGATCTAGTACACGCCAGAAAGACACCAAAATGAATGAATGATGATTTTTCTCTCGTCTTTTCTCTAATTACAGATAAAATTGGTCTAAAACACGTGACAACAACGTGCTGCTGTTGCTGAACTGAGGGGCTTGAGGTTGCTGATTCAAAGGCACATACGATACGAATTTGGCCGCAGTAATTGTTTGGCAGTAAACGGCTTGTGTCGAGAGTTGAATTTTTGGAAGCACATGGTGTGTCTCTCCCTCCATAGCACACAGGAGACCATCACAGATAGCAGCACCATCAACAGCATGCGGTTTGTCCTCTATTGCACAATTTGTGAATGTGTGAATTTCTTGCTGTTGCAGGCGATTCACATCCAGGCCCACTCTGGCGTAAGATGGTCAAAGTCCCAAACATCCGGATGTCCCTGGTGGCGCACGTCCAACGGTTGCACACTGCTCCAATCAAACGGTTGCGATGCGGTACTAACAGCGGCACCACGGTTTCCCCCATCAGCACCTTCCGCTGGCGACACTGGAGCACGCTGCAGGAGAGCGCTTCGTTTGGCTGCCTGACCCGTGGTACTACCGGTTACCCAGCTACCAGCCCGGTCAAACAGTGGCCCCGAGTAAGCGCGGAACTGAGCGTTTCCTTCGCTCGTGATGGAATAAAGC
>NC_064878.1:65233548-65243548 GCF_943734665.1 Anopheles aquasalis | reverse complement strand
TCCGCTCACTGAAACACCACCCAGCAACGCTAATGATTCGCAGTCAAATGACCATCCCCCACGGTGCCTCTAATGGCGACGAGCCACACTGTCATTTAGCATATGCCCCCTTTTCGCCCCGATAATGGCCATCGTCTGCGGTTAACACTCTGCTCGCAGCAGCAGCACCAGCACCAGCACCGGTGTAAAAAGGTGTCAAAAACAAGCGACGCGTAACACGTTGTTTCCCTCAGCCGGACGGGGAAGTTTGCTGAAATAGGAGGTCAAGGAGGCTGGCCGCGGCAGGACAAACCACCAAATCTGCCCATCATGCTAATCGCAAATCGATACAATCACCTGAGTTACACCTGAACGAAGGCGATAATTAGTGACAACAGTGTCACTGCGCCACACTCTCTGTTATCATCGATGATCTATCGGGACATTTTATCACAAAAAAAAAGCGTACACTCAGAGCTGGTCGGTTTATCAACGGTGATGTTACAACCGATGCGCCAAGCGCCACATCCGGTAAGGTGTGAAGATGAATCATGCCCGAGAGTGGAGTTATCTGTCGCTTTGAGGGGACATAAAACCGATCTTCGCGCGAATTGGAGAAACTCGCGTCATTAACATCCCACAGTATGATAGCACCGGGTGTAAACAAAAGGTATCCCGGTGGTGATTCATAGCGTATACACCGTTGGAATGTGGTACGTCAATTCAGTGGAGGTGGAACATCCGAAGATGGGTGCTTATCTGGATACTTCTAGAATTCCGCGGACAGTAATTTGTTAGAACACAAAAGGGAAGCGTTGTTTTTAATTGTTGTTTTCCTGCATTTCCACTAGAACTAGGGGTTGGTGATCGACCTGGCTGATGATCGTACCGTGATCATCATAGATTTCTCTCCTCGCAACCACTGATTACGAGCGATGCTCTTGGCAATCTACCAACAGCCTGCTCGGTGTGCCATGTGTTGCAAACCATTGAGAAATCAGTATCGACCCACCAGACACAACCGATGATTAGTCATGAGATCGATTCGCGTGCGCTCTGCACCTGATTGCACCCGGTGCATCATCCAAACGCTTCCTCTTTTGCACAAATAGATACTGCTGTGCTTCGCGTGGCGTGCGACCGATCTGAACTTCCTCAAGGACAATCATTGCTAAGACCAGCACCAGCTTAAGCGCCTACAACTGACTAGCTAACAACGTTTCTCACGGCGCGGCGATCGACCTTGAGTTCTTATCACTCCCCTCACGTCAGCCGGATAATTATCTGGCAAACCGAAAGACTACAAGGACACTGGTTAGTACCTGCTACCGGCAACGCTTGATGGGCTCTGGCGATGGATTGTTCCACTCTCCGGTGACGCTGGTCGACGATCGTGTCCCCTTGGCGAAAGATGCTCCGCTTCCCGGTACTGCTACTGGCGCCGCGTAGTGACGAGTGAATGTAGACGTGTCAACCCATCGGAACAAGCTGATCGCGCCTCGGTCGCTCACTGTTGTGGAGCCCTGGAAAGGAAATGTGCAGAAGCTTGGGTTGTAACAGATGCGAAAGTACACGGCGCTGTGCTGCGGTCGTTGAGGAACACTGCAGAAGACTATCAAAAGACAAAGACACAACGCAGACACACGAAGATACCACAGAACTCTTTCTTTATCTAAAAATGTCACCCCCCATCAAGATATTGCTCGATGGAACCTACCATCGGGATCGTATACTGATGCACGGCCTGTTGCCAGTCGTTTTGTTGCGAAGACCTCCGAAAATGCTATATACAAGTGTTTGGCGGAATCCAATTCAATCAACCGATAAACACTCGACAACGTGCGTCGTACATTCCCCCCCCCCCCCCAACCCTCTGAATGTATCGAAACCACCCAGCAACAGGCGGCTGCTGGGGATGTACGATCTGGCGCCAAAGTAAATAATGTCGCGAAAGATCCGAGACCCAGACACGTGGGGCGCAGACGCGCAGAGGGAGAGAGAGAGAGTCAACAAACCAGCAACTGTTGGTTCAGCAGGTTCTTCGCAACGCGACCCATCGCGCAACGTTTGTTTAGGCTTCGTGGCGTCACCCTACGATCCATCCAGAGATATGATAGAGCGTGAGCGATCTTCCAGACTAAACTCCCAAGATGATCGCTCATATTTCGTATCCACTTCTGAAGCTCAGCAATGGACATTTGAATCCTCTGCATCAAAGTGTCTGGATGGGAAGTTTCCAGACAGCTAGTGGCAAGTTGCTGACACTGGACTTTCATGAGGGTCAATAGCTTCTCTTTGCTTTCGATGCTGCCACAACATGGTGGTCCTTTTGCAACATTAAGATCAAAATTGCTATCTGGCACCACATGTATATTGATTTACCCTTTGTCTCTTCCCAGACGAATCGCAGACATAACGAATCTTTAAACATGGTTGCTGATGGTGTTTCATTCCCGGTTCTCTAGCTCGATAAACGACAAACGATTCATGAGACCTTCTTATGCTACGCACCTGGATGGTGACAGAGAAGAGTGTCACGAATGTTGCTTCTCGCTTCAGTAAGTCAGTCAATGCACCGGAACAGCTTAATGATGCGCACTGTTGCATGTATAGACAGGAATGATTCAAAGTAACCTTCAAACTGCGGCCACGAAGGTTGAAAGTGCAGGGACCGTTATCCTCTAACTGCGTCACTTGTATAAGATACTAGCAATTGCGCTAATTTGTGTTACATTGTTGTGTGGAAGACATGAACAAAATATGCTCCTCCGTACTAGTACACTAACACTGCAGCACTGATATCGGATTTATAGTACCAGCTGCCCGATCGATGGAAGCAATAACCACTCGCCACTACTGGGTACTTTCTTCCCGTTTTAATGAAAGGCCCTCTATGAGCGAACTTCCGGATCCGGTCGTTGCTTGTTCGATTTCGCTAGACACCTCTATCGCAGCAAACCGTCCGATTACGACTGAATCTAGTGGCGCAGTCTTGGGATCATGCCGGTGAACTGCGGTTGATCAACGCGATCTACCACGGGACGGAAACACACGGCAGCCGTGGTCGCGACAACGGTCTAGTGCATGGGGCGTGTTGGCCGCAGAGGCAGAAAAGGAAGTACACCTCCCCCGTGCAGTGGTGGGTTGCGAGTGTTCTTTTCTAAAATTAAGCCAAAACAAACAACCCTACTCCCGCGCCATGATGGGTGCGATCGCGATCATTACAGAGGGTAGCAATTTGGCACAAGGCAGCAGCAGCAGCAGCAGCAGCATCCACTTGTTGCGGCGGCTGCTGCTGCTGCTGCTGATGTGGGTGTGAAGTAAAAGTGAAAATTCATTTTCTCACGACACGCAGCTCCCAGCCGCTCGCACGCACCCCCTGATCAATCTTATGAACAGCGGAACAAACAAAAAATGCAACACCCAGCATGTGCGGAGTCGAATTCCTGGTGCATGCCGGAAATGGAATACATTCCACATGTGCGCGCACACATGTGGTTCCGGTCGGCTGGTTTCGGAAGTGGCTACTACTCCGAGGAAATATCGCTTGAAATCCATTTGAGATTGAACCAGTTCCGCTTTTCGAGCAATACAGGAAGCATGTTTCGTGTAATGTGGGCGCCCCACAACACCTTCTTAATCATTAAGATGCGGTTGTCGGCGACGCGTGCGATTGCAGTCAACGGAGTAGCTGTGGATGCAATAGCGGGCTTCGAATTCGAAACCGAGGCCAAGACACGAGTCGATTGAAAGATTGTGACTGCGACTGTTGCTGCCATTTCCTGTCATGAAAGATCTTTCTAAAATAGCGTAATCTGAGCGTCTGTCAGTGGAGCAGAGCGTTTCACTTATGCATTCGGTCACTTAACTATATCTACTTTTGTTTTACATTTTTTGTTATTCAACCAGAAAACAAGTCGTTCGCTTATGAATTCCGCTCTGCTCTTAAAGGGTTTTAAAATGAATGAACCACTTACAGAGACAGAAAATGGTTCAGCTCAGGCGCAATTTCCTACACTAATTGCCTCAATTATCCTTCGACACGGATTGGTTCCGAGAGTGAGACACATTCCCTTCTACTCGGATGCTCTGGCGCCTAGTGGAGGCTCTCGATTCCAGTAGAATCTTCTACAGTTGATTGCCTCCATGGAATCTTGCTCGGCGATAGCATTGCCTGAACGGCCCCATGTTAAATTAAGTTTGACAAGCTTCGTGGCGCAATCAATTGTCAATTAATCGTCCGAGACTTGCTCCAGCCTGCTGTATTAATTTGTTTGTTTGCCTGAGTACTAATTTGTTTTGTCAGTAATCCAGAATCTCTAGAAAACCAAGGACTGTAGTTAATAGTATAACCTTAAACAAAAACTGATTTGGAAAAAAGAAAAAGCTGAGTTTGCATACATCGTGACCAAAAAAAGGCAAACGCCTGCTATGTTTCCTTGAGACGTTTTAGCGTGGCCTTCAGTAACGCGCCAACACCCATGGCAACAAGTGCAGCCACAGTAGCACGGTGTATTGCACATCAACTGCAAACAGCGTGTTGTTTTATCAACCCGCGGCCCAGCTGATAAGGCACTCGTGGCATTTTTATTAGCCTCGTGGGGAGCCGCATGTGCCGGTTGAGCGCACAAACGGCATTCAGTGGTCACCAGGACTATTGTTCTGATTTTGAGACATTTATTTATGATGTTTCTTTTGTGTCATGAAGAATTTTATGGATTTTTCCACCATTGTGACCTTACCAAAACACAAAAGAGAGCAACACTTATGTTAGCCACGTTTGTGGTACTTCCACCTCGAAATGTTGTTCAAACTGGAGGCCCCTCAGACAGAGAGACAGTGAATGAATTATTCAGTATTCAGAACTGCCCACCGTGAGCCGGTCTGAGTTCAATTTACATGACTACACATTGACGCTACACGAGACAAGCCTATCAGCAGACCAACGTGACGAGCCGTGGTCCGCTTAGCCGGCAATGGAATATTTTACTCGCCACCTCGGTCACCGACGGGAGCTTTTCTTAATCGATTCACTTAAAAGAATCAATCTTTTCTCATCCAACCAGTCGGTGAAAAATGGCGACTTAGCTGTCTAGTACTCGTGTTTTGCAATTTAGCTAGAATCAAACAAGCAAACGAATGTGCGTCAGGGAATTCACGGTTCAAAGCGATTGCAAATGTTGATAATTTAATTAGGAGCATCATTTATATTAAACTCATGTTTGAGAACGCCTCGTCCTCTTTACGAACGTATACCTCAAAATGGGGGCACCGTACAATGATTAGATGCGACGGTAAAGTGCGTCACGGGGATTTCCATTACGCATTATGCGAGCCCCCCTCGCTCTAGTTCCTAGCTAACTTTTTAGCATGTGTTATTGTGTCATGTGTTTGTTATTTCTTTTCATTATCACTTTTATGTGAAATCGCGTAAAAGTTCGCTAATCAACAACGCGCTGTTGCTCGTGACTCACGTTGCAGTCCGTGATTGAATCGATTTTTTGGTTACTACTCGTACACCCAGTTTACTAAGACGAGTTTTATGAATCAACTTACCTTCGATGGTAAGCATTTTCCCAAAAGTGGCTCCTAGGATTTTTTGCCTTGCCATTCCAAAAAGCATAGAAATATGTTTAATAAAAAAATATGTCACCGCGTTTGTTGAGCACAGAGCTGTATCCACATGGTCTATGCTCAGGTTGGCTCTTCCCACCAATCACACAACCATTCTTACATCCACTCACGCATACAACACATGTTCATCGTTCACCACGAGCTGATCCACCCATCCGACACGTTCTCGACCGCTGCCGGGGCTGCAATGCTTCGGCAGGGTCATGGGAAAAGCCAGCGACCACAGGCCGGGGCCACATGCAGGCAGGCGCCCGCCAAACAGTCCTAAGGCACTGCTTCCGGACTTTCCCATCCAACAAAACACTCTCCATGGTGTGCCATTGCGTGTAATCATAAAAACTTTCTCTTCAGTCTCTTTTTGCAGCTAGCTCACCGATTTTGCCTGTCAGCTTGAACTTGTATGGTTGCGCCATCGCACCAAATTTCTCACGCAACGCGAAATGGTGGCCACTCCACGATACTTACCAGTGTAGATCAGATGAAGATGATCGTTCGCTCGGAATAAGATCCTCGGCAAACGCTCCGTCAGTTCGCTTACGGCACTTACAGGCGCACACCGGACCTCACCGTTGCACAACTCGCGACGCGATGACTTATCGATCGGCGATGGGTGCAATCAGCGACTCGACTTTGACTCACTTCCTTAGCGCCACGACACCAAATTGATTGCTCCGCTTGTCGCTTTTTTCGAAGCACCAACGACCGCGAGCTCTCGAAATCTCGGTGGATTCGGTAAACGGCAAAGGAAAGGAAAAAAATTCACGCACGCACTAACGGGGGTAACACCTTGCACAATTCGGTAACCGAAAATCGATACAAATTTAAACGAGGCGAGACTAACTTGGTTTTTTTTTTGGTTGTTGGCGTCAATTAACAAACGCAGGAAAAGTGGGAAATGTGGGAAAAATTAAATACAAGCTTACGAGCGAAATGGTTTAACGAAAACTACGGGTTATATCGCTTGGGACTACATTTGTAACAGACAAGCTTGGGTTTTGCGGGGGTGGTTTCGCCTCTGGCGGGACCTTTCACTGGGGATTTGCAAGCGAGGAGCTCCAAAGGAGACGTCTGACTCGGACAAGTCGAGTTTTCAGAGTTGATGCCACCGCGTGCTACCCATTCATCAGCCGTCGGTGGATGGTTGCGGTCGTCTGAAACCAAACACAGACATGCTCAACCCCACGCACGCACACTGTACGATGAAACATAAATCGGTGGAAGGGAGATAAGGCCAATGCTGCTGCTGCTGCCGCAGCGGCTCGGAATAGGCCCCTGTCTCGGACAAATGCTACGGAAATTTCTCAGATAGCAGTCTTCGTGTGTAAACGCGGTTCAACCAGTTGACACTTATACAACAGCGCACGCGCTGTTCCTAAAGTCCCTCTCGGGGGCGAAAAGTCTCGAACAGCAGGTACCAACTGGCTTAAGCCGAACGGGCGAAGACATGATGAAAAGGGTAATGCCAAGAAAGGTCCAGGAAAAACGAGAAACGAGAACATAGCACAGAAACCAAAGATCATCATCCGAATGGAGGGCAGATGCTCCGCTTACCTGGGATGTAAGCGAATGTGTGAGTGCGTTTGGATGATGATCATCAGTTTCAATGCTCATAAAATCCTATAGTCCAATAATCCTATAGTGCAGCTCTGGTTCCTTCTTATGATCATAGTTTTCACTATCCCGTTTAAGGACGATCATCAATTGACAGTCAGCCAGTTAGGACTACACTCGGATTAACTATGCATCCTGAACGATTCATAGTAAGATCTGTTTGAACGATTCTTATTAACCACGCGATTAGCGTTCGTGGGATCAGGATTGCGCCTTTGCGTATAGCATGTGGCCATCGACACATCGCTTGTTGAGAGGTTTGAGTCTCGGGAGCACTTGGCACGCGGATTAACGGTGAGGCGCACGTGTTTATGAAAAAAACGAATTACAGATGCACGTTTATGAAAAAACTCGAATAAAGTTAATGTAATAAACCATGACACACTAAAATTGCGATGTGTCTGAAATGTAGCACTCCCAACACACTATTTCGTACAGCACAACCCCACAGTGCCAACTGCGGCTGGGGAGAAGCTTACTTAAACTGTGGAATACTATGCCACTGCTATTAGCCTGCTGCCTCAGCTGCTATTGATTCAGCTGATCGAACCGCCGCCTTCTATGTTCGCAGGATGTGTTCACAATGACACAGCTAATTTGCACAACCGATATGACGATGCGTGCAGATACGAACGAAGGTATTACCACAATAAAGGTTCATTGTATCGTTCGTATGATGACCAGTGTGTTTTATAAACTGGGCCACAGTGTCATCTTAGTGTAGTACATGACGCACATAAAGAAAGTAAGTAGATTTTGAATGATAGAATACAATAGAATGCATTGACTTCCATTCTAACGATTTTAGATTCCATGGCACATGCTCAAGCGAATGCTATCGGTTTGTTCTTTTACATCACAATGATTTCTTCCGTCAGCAAATTGTACAACAATGACTCGATCGCATCAGAAGAGACTACTGCCGGAAGGCATCTGCCGTCCTTCGCTACAGCCCTTTATGAGACGACAATGTTTGGTAAGCAACATTGATGTTTAGAATCCGCATGTCTCGTAAGTAAGGTCATGCACCGCGTACACTGATACTGCACAGGGATGCAACAGTGCAACAGCATTCGCCAGACACCACCGTTTGTAATGACATGCAAATCATCCGTGCTGTCACAAAAGGCAATCATTTCTAACAACCAGCAACCATCGGAGCATCGTGCCCCTTCGCTACAAGCGGATCGCGGTGATGGTACGAGCCCCCAAACGAAACCGTCCGATTCAATCTCCTGGGATTCCTATAACCAACATGGAAACAACATGGGCAATGAGCAGGGTTTGTGGTGTGTGGTGATGAATACTCCCAAAACCAATTGGCACCGCAATTGAGCCTGATTGCACATCAATGATAGTGTCCATCAAACGGTTATCTGCATCCTGGGACGTGCCTTCCTACGTACTGGACGCGTCTGCCAAAGACGTGACCGGCCCTATTCAGACGTCTTCCAAAACCAGTCGGTGACCAGTCGGTCAGCCTCTCTGTTGGCGCGTGGAAAAGATTGATGCGACGCGCAAAGATTAATTCCATGGGAACCCATTTCCGGGGAGAATCCGCAGGCGAACACGTTGCCAACCATGCGTGTTTATCATCTCCACCTTGTACTCAAAGCAACTCTGCTACGTGCGTATGTTTAGGCTGATGTGTGTTGGTCTACTTTTCGTTTACATTTTCTTTTGCGCCAGTATTTTTCACCACTAGTG
Organism: Anopheles aquasalis; assembly: GCF_943734665.1. Taxonomy (NCBI): domain Eukaryota; kingdom Metazoa; phylum Arthropoda; class Insecta; order Diptera; family Culicidae; genus Anopheles; species Anopheles aquasalis. Next base: position 65,234,617 of record NC_064878.1, on the reverse strand, counting down.
CCGGGCGGGAACATGCGCACCATGCGCCCCCACGGAACCCGGCATGGAGTAACACGTGAAGCGAAGGTCATGTTGCCATCTCTCTGCCGGCCGGCCCACGCTTCAAACGCTGACATCAAACACAAACAGCTGGACGGCCGAGACGCGTCCCTGGCACCTCCAGCTTCTCCAGCCAGACAGACGGTGGCGGTGATGGTTTGTGATTTCAGAACGCCATCAGACATTGGCCAAGACGGTTGCAGAGCAGTCGGGCAGAGAGCAGTATATTGCATCGAAGTGAGCACCGTAGTGAGGCCGCCTAAAGCAGCGCAACTGCATCTTCTCTTATCAGTGCAGGTATGATAGTCGGATAAAAATAATCACCAAGTATTGTTTGTGCGACAATAGAGCAGAGAATCAACAAAAGAATGTCAGTTATTTCCTGCAGTGATTCGAAATTGCGCGAAAAAATTTCGTAAGAAAATGTTTTCCTTTTTGCGATAGAAACCTTATTTCCGAGCGCGATATGCTGATAGTAATGTTAGTGCGTGGGCACTACAAGTGAATGACCTTGACGGTACAGATCACTGGCTAATGCTGGGTAATGACTATTATTGCGTCGTTATGTAAGGGCCTGATGGATTCACGGCTCCATCACGCAACAGGATAACGACCGCATAAGGTTAACCAGCGGTCAACGACCAAAAAAGTGAGCCGGAAAGTGAACTTTGGATAGTTCTTATTCAAAATGTTACGCTTTAGATCGGTGTTTTGTAGTGTGGTTGCATATTTTTATAAATTGTAACATTAATTTTGAACGAAAAATGAAAAATGGTTGGTTTAAAAAAAATATTTACTTATTGTTAAGTAAATATTTTTTTTAAACCAACCATTTTTTATTCAAAAGAATCTAATCATGTACTCGAGTGTTGAATGCGGATGCAGTAACCCATTCACGAGGGATTTTGGAGAGTAGTTCACTTAACACTATCACTATCAATCCTGTAGCCTTATTGGTTAATTGGTGTTCGTATTGTCAGAGATTAAAGCCTAAACCAGCCATTTTATTTTCAACCAAAGCGATTTGGAC
>NC_064878.1:65211048-65221048 GCF_943734665.1 Anopheles aquasalis | reverse complement strand
TTTCTCTACTGGCAGTCTGTCAATAATTTTGCACGAAATGTGGTTCGAAAGCTAGTCATCGTGTGCCACCGCCGCCAGCAGCAGAGACTGCGACACAGTTTTCACCGGCCGGCCGACCGGCCGGCCGCGTTCACCAGCCAACAACATATTCCGAGCTCGAGAAGTGAGAGCTGTGTTGCGTTGCGCGAAACGCTCCGATCCGCTCGCGATCCGTGGCCACCGATGATTCGACGTCGTCCGCGCAAGCCTAGACGTGATCGAGACGAACGTGATTCCCGCCGGTTGTTGGCACCGTGGGGCCTTGCGTTATCAGTGAGAGAAGGTTGCTGTTTGCATTTCGTACCACCGCCAGCCCAGCGAAGCTGATGCCGCGGCATCATCATACACGGAACCACGGTTGGTTGGTGAAAATGAAATGAATGAAAGGGGTTCGGTTCGGTTCGGTTCGTTGTTGGCGATGTGGCGGTTGTGCTGCGCAACTTTTTAGTTATTTTTAACACAACGTGAGCAACATGCCTCATGTCTGGTTACAAATTTCGTTGAATTAGTTTTAAACAAAGAGCGTTTATCATTGTTTCAGCGAACCGGCGACAAGTTTGGTCGGTTTGTGCATGTACCTTGCCTTGTGTTTACTAGTTTTACTTATAGTTTATGCAAATTGTACACGTTTAGTTATGTTTCGCTTGACAATTTGCCTAAATATTGATCAAAGTGAGGCCCTGCCATGGATCGGAAGTTATTGTCATTTACATTTGCTCCATTCATGCGAACACAAACCTCTTTACTGCTACCGATCATGCAGCAATGGATGTGTGTGCGTGCTGTTAATTGTAGCAAAAGGGTTCGGTTATAAAAAAAAGTTGTCCCGCAGACCGCATGCCAGACTGTTCTTGAAACAAAGAGTTCCTGAAACGATCCCGCTTCAACCAACTGCTTGTACTTCCTCCTATTCTTAAGCCCACTTCTCGTGGCAGTCCTTGTCCAGCCGAAACAGCATACCAAAACGGTCAACGCAAGCGCATTTACCCAGTCCCTCATGCGTACTCCCGTAGCATTCAGAGTCAGCGTTTCGATCGCGGCCCTCTTTATACCCCCTTCGTACGCCGAAGTCGGGAACGGAAGTAGCTAGACTGGTTGCTGTTGGTTGGTTTGTTGGTAAGGTAGGTGGTTTGCCCTTCCTGGACGCTTTCCAGTTTCGAGTTGTGCTCGGAGATGCATACCACCGCCTGCACATCCTGCATACAACAACCCTTCGCCTGCAACCGTTGACCATTGGAGCGGATCTTTGCCTCGAAACCGATCGAATTACGCGCGTTGCTGCGGCCTCTGTCTGCGATCGCTAGAGCACATTGCTGCGGGGTTTTTGCTGTTGGTTTTGCGCTTCGTTTCGATTTGTTTCTTTTCGATGTTTTGTTGCTCTTTAACTCTTTTTGTATACAGCATGTTTTTGGAGCGACTGGGAGGGTGTTGTTTGTGTTTCTCGCCTCGTCTCAAATTCAAGTATGCTTCTTGTTCTTGTAAAAGTTGTGTACACAGCACTGTCGTATACCGTAGAATTCCGTGTCCGTGGCCCACGGTAAGAGCTAGTTTCTCCTAAACTTTGTGTCTCCAGTTTCTTCGGCGCAGTCTGGAAGAATCTATCAACTATTGGCATACAATTCGGAGTACTTCAGATGAGAACTAGTTTCACTTTTGTAATTTATTTATCTATTGTTTTCGATGGAAACCACCGCTGACTGTTGCTCGCGTTGATATACAACCCCACCGCTGGAATTCGACGTTTTCTGGGGCATCTCATCTCTCTGCCCCAAATTGAAGGGGAAGGGTTCGTCTTTGGAATTATTTCTAATTATTCCACGTTGGCCATTGACCTCCCTGCTCCCGGGGGCCCCCAGCTCGTCACTTTTAACGTCGCATCTGCAGTCTGCTGCTGCTGCTGCTGCTGCTGCTGCTTCATCCGAATCGACGGCAGAGTAAAGTCAAAGAAATACCTCATTCTTGACGAAGCCGCCACCGTAGCCGTAGCAATGGCGTCTCTGCGCTGCGTAACTAAAGCATAATAAACGAAACTCAGTTTGTTTACATTGCTACCGAAACCGAAACAGAAGAAGAGCAGCATGATGAACCAGCGGATAAAACGTCGATAAAGTCGAGAAAGAAGACCGAACGTTTGGTTTGGGAGAGACCTTTCTCCCCTTCGCGTAGCAATGGTTCGTCATCATATTTTTTGGGCCCAGGTCAAACAGAGCCGAACCTTTCGGGGCGTAGTGAAGCAAAGGTGGAGAAGTATTACGAGATCGCTCGATTGCTCGATCCTCGAGCCAGCAGCAGCAGTGTCGGCGTTTCGTGTCACGACGAAGAAAAATCAGTCGACGTCAGCGGGCAGCAGAGCAGCATCATCGTGATGATGATGATGATGATGATGCCCAACAGGCTTGCCGCGCTACCAAGGCAACTTCGCGCTGGCTTAGTCGCTCTGTCCCACTCACGTGTTTCGGTAATTTCTTTGCCATTTTGTCAGCCAATGGTTCTTCCTAGGCTGGCAAAAGATATGGTGGTGGCCTTGCTGGGACTGCTTTTATGGTGGTTGGCTTATAAACATCGACACAGCGGTGTGCTACAAAATCCCCTCGAGCGTTGTTGTTATAAGGCGCAGCAGGGTCAGTAAAGGGGTCTTAAGATCTCCGCGACTCTTCTTTAGTTGATTTTCGCCAATCACACCGTCGTTATGAGGAGAAGAACCCCCTGCCGATGTGCTGATGGTGGGAATCCATATCTGTGGCTTCGGATCCGAGGGTCCTATTATGCAACAGTTAATCGATTGGACATTTACTGTGTGTTGTTGGTGGGAAACTCTTTGTGAACAACGGCGGAGCTCTTCTGAGGGAACTTGCTGGCGTGGACGTCATATCTTGGGGCATCGTGACCGATAGCTCATCGCATGAAATCCTAAATATATTTATTTATAACAAGAATCTCCATATAATAAGGCCATCTGGAATAGAGATTGCAATACGTGTCTGCATCACTATCTCTAGTCAATTGTATTAAATTTGATGAGGTGGAGGATGTCATCCAATTCGATTGCAAAACCAATGCGTCTAGTGGCCCTAGGGATCATCAGGGGCCCGCTATTCAATTCCATTGGAACATCGGAGGCTCCGAACCAGCGGCATTTATTGCAACAAACAACAGTGGTGGTGGGATGGAAGCCATGCCTCCACACGAGTGCGCGCACACCTTCGAATAAGAGGAGTAGTGGGTAGCGCGGGCGCGGCACGACATCGTAAAACGCACGCGCAAATCACGAACCGCGTCCTCCGTTCGGTTGGTCTTATAGGCATTTAATATGCCGCCAACATAATCCGATTTCGAATCCATTTGGAAGCCAGGCCGACAAACCCATGCACACACGCGCTGCGACTGTTTGTGACGGTAGACGACGATGGACGAGGCTGGTTCCCAAATTAGTCGCCACTGATCGATTGGGCACTCTCGTCGTGACCACGCAGTGTTTGACTGGCCCTACCGCCCCGGCATCCCCTCACCCGTTAGCTGCAACATAAATCACCGGATTGCTCTCTTAATCGTCACCTTTATCGTCGGTTGGTCGATTCGGTTTTTGTTGGATTGTTTTGCCAGATTTGTGTCCACCGGGAGCAGCATACCCGCCAAGCGTACGGCTTGTCAACTAATCGAAAGTGTTGGTTATGGACGCGTTAGGCAGAATGCTCACTCTGCTAATGATGCTTCCGTGAAATGTAGTCGGTAGCTGGCAACAGCCGCTACTGACAGGCCCTCAGTTCTCGACCAAACCGTGATGATGATGGATGGTTTTGTTGTTCAAAGTGTCATCAGTTTAGCATCCCTGGCGTCTTAAATTGTAGACACAGTTCTGTATAGAAATATGAATTGAGAAGCTAGCTCTTTACTATCTGTGTTGTATTGTTGGATATATATTTCAATACTTTTTATTAGTCAAATCATGCGTTAATAACGTTTTATTTTATCAAGTTGTGAAGGAACAATTCCATATATTATCATAGTCGAGTAAGACTTGGAACAGACGTGACATACAATCTATTTTTCATTTTCACTTGTCGTGAAAATCGCTCGCAGGTGTTTCCAATTTCGAGGAGAGGTGTCCATCGGTTTGCTACATTGGTCAATGCCGGCATTCGTTGCATTTTTAATTAACCCCCAACTCCCACAGCCACCACTGGTTGGTTATCATTTCTCGAAGCGAGATATACTGCGCTAATGTTTAATTTATGCTTTATCCCTGGCGTTGGCGTTTACGTGAGAAAATGGAGCGCCCCAAGTCCGAGTTTAATTGTCAAATTTAAAGTCAAGTCGAGTCGAGGCAATGGACATTGGAAGTGAAATTTCCCAAATCGAACGATTGGCAGCGTGAGGTAGTGGCCAGCGAAGTCCACTATACGTGTTCACCTGAAAACAATGCGATAATTTAAAATTATTGTATCGCAATGTTTAGCACGAACCGTCTGGTACGTGGTGAAAATTGGGTGTCCCCAAAACAAAACAAAACCAAACCTAAAAAAAGGAAATGGTCGAGAGTTTCACGATTCACGCACGAACTTCGTGCGCATTTTGACGCCCGGCCGGTGGCGCTACTACGATGATTCGTGGGTGCTTCTGTCCGTAGAGCACCCCGCCTACAACGAGTGCATTTGATTTTTAATTTCTTGTCCCTCTGGAGGCGAAAGCTGCAGCGTATTAATGGCATTCTTCGGTGTCGAACCCAGTAGCGGGCGCCACCGTCATTGTATTGTGGCGAGTGGTCACGTCGCTAAACGTATTTGCTCTCTGGAATGGACGGGAATTTTCAAAGGGAAACACTACTGGAAATTTTTAGTTCAGAAAACACGTTTCCATTCATATGCGTTGCATTATTATGTTACAGGAGTTCAAATTCAAATTTATTCAATAGAACGAAATGTTTTTTAAAGAATGGTTAAAACAATCATTTCGAATGCATAAAGAAGCAACGCAATGACCCACTTTTCTGTTAAGTTTTCCTCCGTTCGTGCTTCCGGACCTCACCGGTTCCGGCTTCCAGACATCCGGGATATGATCTGGTGTACGGGTTGGGACGGTGGGCAACGGATGCATCATTTCCGAGAAAATCAACGCCGGCGCCGTCCGGTCCGTCTGTGCATCCTTATCTGTCGTGGCGAAGCGAACCGTTGGCTGCGGAGCTATAAGTAGCGAGAGCCACCGATATGAGGATGCCAGAAGGCATAGACTACTGTTGCTGCTGGTGCTGCTGCTGTCGGTGCCGGTAGACTCTCCGTCATTGCATCCCAGTTCCGGCCCAGTTGCCAGACAGACTGCTGCTGCACCACACCGACTGGACTCGATCGATCGAAAGTGTTTGCACTTGGTGACGAATGCAGTTCGTGGAAAGTTTGTCTACTCCGGGCGTTCGTATTGTCGCCAATGGTAGTGTGACTGGTGCGAGAGAAAAGTGGAAGGCTGGCAAATGTCTAAGTCCCAGACAACAACCTGTACGGCATTGTAGCTAAATTGTTTGAAACAAAAGTCTTTCCATCCAACCATCTTATCTGTTGCTAAAAGCATTTCCATCTTTGCAGCCACCATGCAAGGAATTGTTTTACGTGCATCCAAAGAGATAGAGACAGAGGGGGGAGCAGCATAAACAATTGTACAAAAATGTACGAAAAAAAACTGCAAGGGGCATTAGGGAAGGATTGTTGTTTCCTCTTCAATCACGATTTGAAGTTTGTTTGCGTTTCCTCGGCTTGTCTGGTCGTCTCGTCTCTGGTATCGACGGAAAAGCGGCATTCGTTCTCGAGTGCCCCGTGGGCCGCCGGGCCCTCCGTGTGGTTGGTAGCGGTGCCCATTGCCCCGTTATTCTCGCGGAATTTCCTCCACGTCGAGGGTGGAAAATGCGCCTATGTTTTCTCTTAGCTCGTGTCCGCTTGCTTGCTTGCTCGAGAGAGAGAGAGAGAATGTGCCGTTGGCGTGTGCTGGCTGGCTGGCTGACGAGTTTTCCCGTAACGTCATTGACCGCACGGTCTCTCTCTCTCTCTCTGTCTCTCTTTGGTTGTGTGTGGAGAATGGAGACGTCCATGTGGTGCGAACGTTTGTTTAGTTTAGCGCAAGGCAAATTTAGCTCCAAAGGATGGCCACTTGGCCGTGCGTAGGCCGACGGCCACGGCTGACCACGGTACCAGATAAACATATCGTCCAACCACCCACACACTCAGGCGCGCGCGCATGCAAGAATTATTGCGGAAATGACTGTTGGCTACCGTGTTTGAACGGCGCCCCCTCAGTTGAGGTAAAGAATGTTTTATTTATCCACAAGAACTGACAGATCAGCTGCCGTCCGTCAGTCAGTTGGACCAAGGTGATGGTCAATCCGAGTGAAACCAAGTCAACGGATCGATCTGGTGTGCTCCGATGGTTCATTCGGCGTGCATAAACATAAACACACAGCATCGATGGTTTGTGGTCGACCGAAAAGTGGTAGCTCAATTGGCACTTTGGTGACCACTTGTGTGACAACATTTGCGCAACTTTTGCTACCAGACAGTGAGTGGAATCTTTCGACAAAAGGGTGGACCACATCCCAGGTCAATGGAAAAAGGAGAGCTATTCCCAATTATCACCACCACGTGCGGTTTGTGCTAGAAATTAGGAGCAGCACTTCGTCATAATTATCAGGTCAGATCAGGTGTATCGAGAGCGTATCACGAGGTTGCTGGGATGCGCGCGTTTGTGATGGACGAGCGGTGGCTTACCTGTTCGTGTTCCAGAAGCTTTGACCAGAGTACCGCACCGCTTTGAAGAGCGCCAGATAGACACCTCCCCCGTACCGCGGTGAATTGGGTCAATATGTTTTGTTTCTCGCCTTCACCACAAATAACTGGCGCCTTTTTTTTTAGCTGGAAAAGCATGTTTTGTGTTGGAAAACAGTTGAAAATGAAGCGAGAGACGCCGCTCCTCAACGGATGGGCCCTATAAAACATGGAATCCTCTCTTTAACTAACGCATCAATCTTTTCCATTCACGTTTCCATAAACACATCGGTCACCAGCAAAAAAAGCACACCCTGAATGTCGAGCTACCGACGAAAAACCCCCCGGCACGAGTGTGAGGTCAGTTCCGTGTCCGCAATCTGGGGCCGGGACCCGTTTGCATTCAGCTGCGGTTCAGTGCCCTCGGGGGAGGCGCGAAGAAGCCCCACTACTAGCTAGCTACACACGTGTTGTTCGAAGACGTAAGACTTCGCACCACCAGACTTCTTCCTCCATTGGCCCCCCCCTCGGTCTAACGGCGGTTTCTCTGTCACGCCACGCTGCGATCCCAGAAAGAGTGTGGAAAACTGTGGAAAACTTGTTCCCTCCCCCCCCCCCCCCCCCCCCATTCTGCCAACGCGAGCGTTCTAAGAGCGAGGTTGTAAGAAGGCATTCCACGTTTCCGGACATCAGTTCTTCTCGGTTCTGGAGGGATGTTCGTCTACAGCGTGCAACGCGCGATGTGTTGAAGCCCTTTAATACTGCTGAGCGAGAAGACACACCAATTCGATCGGAATGCGTGTCGTCCTCGTCCTCGGGCAATACAGCATCACCACCGTTCCATGCCCGAAAAAAGAGTCCACCAAGAGAAATCTACAAAACCGCGCTCTCTTCGCCATCAATCAACCGGAATTGGGCCAGCGAGCGCGAGCGTCTGTGTACGGTACCGGTGTGTGTCCATCGTAAATGGTTCATCGGGCTTCTTCTGCTGCGCTTTCTTCCGCAGACACACGTATGGCGCTAATTAGCAAGGCGAAGCCGGCCGATTTTTGACTCAAACATCATCCTCCCTCCCAGCCTCCTCCTCCTCCTGGCTGTCAGAAGTATTCCGCCTCGAACTCCATCTCGTACGATATAGGTTTATGTAGCATCAAGGCGAGTGAGTGGCGAGAAAAAGAGTGATGGAACGGGGCCTCCCAAAGTAAAAAAAGGCTAAGAAACAGATCGAAAATCGGTTACTTGTCCGACATATAGTGGCGCGGGATTGCACACAGCGTCCACCACCGTCTGCCCCCCCCCCCCCCCCCTTTCATTTTCGTCACATTTCGCAGTCCCGTAACAGACGAACGCATGCGAAGGTATTTCAGTGTGCGGCGCGCGTTCTCAGATCAGAAGATCGAGATTCGGAGGGCTCCTTCGACAGCCCGGCAATCCGGTTATCGGTTCGGTTAAATCGGTTTTTAATTTCATCTTTCCCCGGATCAAGGTCTCTGGCCATTCAGAGCTCAATGCACACACCAGCTTCAGAACGGTTTGGTTCGTGAATTCAGGAGCCAGGGGGAGTAATAATAATAGAAGCAGAGCCGCGTCGACAAAGAAAAAAACACCCGCCAGAAACCAACCCAAAGACGCGCTTGGGTCTAACTGTAGCTCTAACGGTGAACCTCACTCGCTCAGCACTCCGATGTGGCTGATGGTGCTGATCAACAAGATACTCGTCTCGTCTCGTGTCTTCCCTGGCACACAGTGGTTGTTGTTTGCTCTGGCGGATTGTTTTGGCTTCGGATTTGGTTGTTCAGATGTGATCGAGGAGATAGAAGGGGGAGCCCCGTAGCCCGTTCGTCGAGCGCGACAATTAACGCATCGTTTCCTCGACTACTGCACCCTCCTCGGTTGTTTGGATCATTAAAAGTCGCGTCAGGCTCACCTCAAATGTATGCTAATGTTACGAGCATCATCATCATCATCATGCTGCTGCTGGTCCCTTTCGGCTAGAATGTATGAGGAGTGCGCCTGCGTGGCCATTTAAAGTTCTTCATTTCTATTCTAGTTTTAGCCGGGCACAATGCAACTTTCTCTGTACCTTCCCCTGTATGCCGCACGCAAGGCGCTAGTTTTGCCTCAAGATTAGTCTCATTTGTTTAATTTGAATGCGCGGGTGTTCGTGCGTCTCGATGAGTCTGGGATCTAAGATGTTTTCGACGAGACGAGAGAAGAGAGTGGAAACCGGATGAGGGAGTTCAGTTTGTTTAATTCGTCTGATTGTACTAATGAACAAGGATTATGCATCCCTCGCTTCCTCTTCCTGGTATCGTGGCCATCGTGTTCGAGAGTGGTTCTCCTGGATGTCGATTACATGTCGGCTAAATCAAAGTCTCGATCGCGATCGCAGAGGGTGTCCATTTGCATAATCAGCAATTAGGTGGCACTTGTCGGTGAAAGATGAATCGAAGCCGAATTCGAGATCAATGATCTCTGATGAGCTGCTTGCGTTCTAGTTCTATTTTAGCGTACTTCTTCGTCGACAGCATCGCATCCCGGGACTCCCTGTTCTCGTGGGTTCCTTAATTGGTCCAATTATCACTCCATCTACGTCTTTCACTGAAGTGTCTTTCACAGACAGTGGTGGCAGTGTGTGACATGCGTCAGATCAATCTCGACTACTGACTGCTACCGTCACCCCGGAGCTGATCGTGCGTACCCAGACAGTTAAATGAAGGCACATAATCTGTAATCGCTCCTAGCATCTCCAGGTATACGATCTTACATATCTCCAGGTACACAGAGAGAGAGCACACTCACCCCTTGTCTCTGTGGCGATGCTATGAATAAACGAACGATCAAGATGGCCTGGGGATGATGCTACACAGAGGAGCAACCACTATTTCATACAACATTCTGGTGGAGTGATTTGTGATCCCCCAACGCATTTTCTGGCACAAACGATGCTCCAACAATAGGAGATGATTAATATCACCGTTAGCAACGCATGGTGTGCGGTGTTTTAATTAGTGTTACTCGCCCTTGGTGTACCGCCATATTTATTGCGTCCGTAGCCCCCAAAAAAAAGGCGAAGACGCACGCACCTCATGTCTCGTGCGGCGAGAGAAGTGCAAGAAGATCGTTTAATGCTAAACGCGATCCCCCTATTCGCCCCGGTACGCCCGGTTTGTGATGGTACCGGGCACTTATGCTAATTATTTCCGCATATCCAT
>NC_064878.1:65186048-65208548 GCF_943734665.1 Anopheles aquasalis | reverse complement strand
CCGGAGCAATCGCAGCTCGTCCACCAGCACTCGTATGATTGCTGAAATGTGAATTAAATTGATTGTACGATGATTGCGAAATCAGTGTAATGTTGCCTACGCCCAACAACGTTTTGCGTTGCCGTTTGCGTTCGTGAACCAAGACCACCACCACCACCACCACCACCGGGCAGAAGATGATTGTAATGGAAATTGTGTCCGGGAGTCTCGACCGCCATCACTCTCGACTGTCAATCTTCCGGTTTGCCGGCACGACATCGGGCCAGGCTCTGGCTCCTTTGGTAGTTTCTTGCACGATGGCATATGACTCAGGACCTGCAACTGATCTGATCGTGCTAGCAGATGTGAACTCTGTGGGGGACCGTTTACTCTTATGCCACCTTTATATGGATGCTGCGAGAAGTTACATAAGCACAGAGATTGCCGGCCACTTGCTGCGGGGGTGTTACTATTCCACTTCCGGTCCCCTCAGCAGGGCAGTGGTCACCGAATGTGCTAAGCAGAAGCAGAGCGATGATTGTTTGTTGTTTTGGTTGCTATTATGCTCATGGATACATAATAGTACGTGGTCGGGTGTAATCTTTTGTTGCTTTGAAAGAAGAAGTGAAATCAGACATCATCTCGCGCTCGTAGTTGCGATGTGTCTTATGGGGAACTTGGAATTTTGAAAGAGAGATGCTCTCTACACTCTTTCCCCCCAAAAGCATAAAACAATGGAAGTGAAATTTCAACAATTACTCGCTGGACTTATTAGCGACCCAAGTGACGAAGCGACGATCCGGAAGCGCACATCGCGCCACTGGCTGATGAGAGTGTCTCAAGGCTATAACGATCGTAGTGTTAGCATCGCTGCGACCTGCACCCCAAACGGCCTGGGAACACGCAATGTTTATATGTCGCTCGGTCGCTGGTGTTTACTGATTCCAGCTGCATGATACAACCCCAGAGGCCAGTGGGGTAGCGATGGGAAGTTTACGAATTAATATGCCCAACATGTGAAACGCAGCAGCAGCATGCAAGAAGCTTGCTACTTGTCGCCCTCCAGATAACAATGCGCAGCTTACATAAACCGTCGCGCTCCCTTTACGTGCCACTTGATGCGCACTGTGACAACTTGGTTTTGTTCGATAATAACCCGTTCGATGAATAATATTTTATGCAAAAAAAAAATTAGCCGCACGGTGGTTTAATGCAATTGATCATGCAAAATGCATAACTAGCCTCGCTTCGGCTCCCGGTTAAATGCTCCATCAGCCACCGTGGACTCGTGATCGGTGTTATTAGAGCGGGCTAGTTTAGTAGATCTATTGCTGCTGCATTGCTCTCGGCAAACGAACGGGCCATGATTTACGCAAGGCAATTTTTGAAAGAAATGTGGCAAAAACGATCATCTTGCGTCGCCGTCCTGTGCCAAGAGTTAGCAGGCAAGCGCATGAATGCTGTGACAGTTTGACAGCAGGTTGGCTTATTAGTGGCTTTAGCTTTTTTGAGATCATTACTAGCACACACTAGCTCCCGGTGCCTCCTGAAAACACGATCTCTGTTGTGCGAGTCACACTAAGCCAACAGGAAGGATTGAAAGTGAAATCGTGGCATCACGAGAAGGCACTGTGCTCTTTTCTGCAGCTGTTACCTTCATTTGCGGTTACGCGATCGTACCGCCCGGTATGTGATCGTGTTCCAAGATCACACTCGTGAGTGTAGGGATTCCGATTGTTTGCCAAACCTCCCGAGTGCCACGTCGTCTTCTGCATAAGAAATCCGTCGCATTTGTCTTCTGCCAACCGTCTGGCTCTGGCACAATAATCGACGATGATCGACAAGAAGACAAATTGTGTGCGATCGAGGTCGTCGAGTGTGTACAGTGCCCTAAATTTAACCTCTCTCTCTCCCTGTCTGTGATGCTAAATGTTTTATTCAACAGCAGTAGCAGCAGCAGCAGCAGCAGCAGAAACTCTCAAGAAGCGATCGAGACTGTTATGCATACCCGTACTCTCGTCGTCCGTCGATCCATCGTTCAACTTCGAGTGTCCTTGGGTGGTGCAATGTCAACACTACTGTTTAACGAGCGTTTCGGATGGATTGATCATACTTTTCAATTGCGACATGAAATGTGTGGAAAAAGGGGGAATTACAAAGGAAATCCCGCCACCAGGGTTGTTAACGACCCTCTAGTTAACGCGTTTGTCGACACTTCTCCAGATAAAGTGTCGTAAAAATCCAATTTCTCTCAACATATTTTGGTAAACAAATACCCACCAGTACAACAAAACAGCCAAGAGGTCAAAGCCACACTGAAGAAATGTTAAAAGAAAATCGCGCGCGCGCCAAACAGTCACAATGGAAATTTTTGTAGGGAGGCAAAGATGGAAATGAAAGTGCAGCCACAACGGCCGTGCTTCTCACGGTTGCGGCCGGAAAAGCGAAACCCTCCCCGGACTGCTGCCATATGGCCGGGGAGCAACTGAATGGCTTGAATACAGAGGAGTGAATTTTCCTCCACCACGAGAGCTTTTTCGTTCGCTCAAGAAGACCCCATAGCCGAGAAAAATGGAATTGATTGACAATTAGTTGGCATTTTTCGTCGGTGTTTTTTTTTCGCCACCCCCTTGAACTTTCTTTCTGACCCGGGCGGGGGCGGGCCACACCACCATCTTCTGTTCCGTCTAATAACTCGAGTTTTATGGTATTTTTATTTGATAAAATTTTGCTTTGTCTTGGCGGCGGCGGCGACGGTGGCGCATTGCAACCGTGTACTCTTTTGGTGCGATTTTCCCAGGACTCCCGACGTCGTGATCGTCGGCATCCCTTTTTTGTGTGCGGCAGCAGAAGCCACGACAGCTCATTAACCGCGGACAGGTTGCAATTAGGCGCTGGCTGATGAGATTAGCGACGAGCCGATGAGTTATACCTTTCGTTGCTGCTGCTGCTGCTGCTGCTGCTGCTGCTGTGGTGCTGTCGTTACCTTACCAGAAGATCGCAGCTATTGGCGATCTTAGGATCGATGTTAACGCCGTGAAAGAGATCACATCTTGGTTTTGCGGGTGTTTCCTCAGCCACCCCTATTTTTGACGCTCCGGTTGCTGTCAAAGAAAGTGATCTCTCTCGCTGTCGATCAAGTATTTAGAGTTTCCTGTCGGCCGAAGATGATCTACTGGATCATAAACGACTCTGGCTCCTTATCACACGAATGCATCTCTCGCGAAAGCATTATCTTACCACCCATCTTATCTCTGTCCAGTTTGCTTGCTGCCATCCAATGTTCCGGAATTACAAAATGCATTTCCTCACGCTGACGAGCGAGAGAGAGAGAGAGATGAGTTCGTTGCTTCTCACGTAGTACACGTACTGCACATTTACATTCCGTCCAACGTGCGTGCGCGTTCCTATAGCGACGCTTTCGTGCACGTTCCTCCCGCATAATGGGTGGGAAAAACCTCTCCCTCTCAGCGACTTTGTACCAAGAATGGATGCACCTTTCTTCAACGATAATAATGGTGCATAATGAGTGTGACCGCGGCGCGTTAAGGCACACTAAGACAAACAGATAATGGGTATGATAATGCAATCCCGCCATGATGCTCTCGCGGAGCGTGTGTGTCTGGCGTGTTATGTGCATCTTCTTCATGTGGTGTAAATGCTTCCGGTGATCTCGATACTCTCGATCCGGTGGAAAAGCGGAATTTCGATTGCGCCACCGACGTCATTGTTTTGTTACATAACCCCGCCTCCCTGTAGCTGGTGCTACTGATGGTTGGCTTCCGAAAGAATTCATTGACCTGCCCGGTATGGCACCGGGTTACATCATCGTCTTCCAGGTACCGATGCCATCTCGGATGTACGGATGGTTGAGCCTGAGTTCACCTTTTTTTTTTTTTGGACGTTTGTTCGATCGACAATGTATTTTCCAACGTTTCGCTCGGTATCGATCGATGATACGGACCGCGAACTCGCCAAGTCTGACATGACATTGCGCCGCACGTGACGGGACATCGAAATCGCCGGAATGGCGATTCGCTATCTTGAGTAATCAACTTTCTTCCACTGACCTTCAAGCTGTCAATCACCGGCGGAAGTTCTGCTCAAAGGGAAGGAAGTGATACAACGGCACCCCGGCCGGTGTCCACCCATCGAACGTCAGTCTGTCTACAGTGTCGTTGAGCACCCTCTTGACCACTGTCCATGCTTCAAGAAAGGTTTCGTAGCATCGTTCGTCGCCATGTCTCGCCTCTGAATAGCGGCAGGGTATTTCCAATAAAATATTTGGAATAATGTCTTCATCAGTCCGGTGTTTTCGCGCGATCGCAGCGGTCACTTACCATCAGTCCCATCAGACGCAAATTGTGGCTCACCAACACTTGCTCAATGGACCACCACATAATGGTGAAACCAAATTTGCTAATCATAAGGCACCACCGACGAATGTGAGGAAGCTTCCACTGCCAAGAGCGCATCCTCAATTTCCTCCTGCTCGATCGGTCCTACCACCAGTTCCTTCGCGCCGTAAACGGAGACTGACGGGCTCTTACCGGTCGACGGGGTTACGGTTATGCGTATGGGATTGTTCGAATCAAGCGTTCCCAGGGTACCAACAAGGCCTCTGTTCGCTTGCAAGAAAACGTCTTGCGGTCACTCGGACTGGTCGGCGGCTTGCTGGCTCGTTAAATTGTGCGATTGTGTCGTGTCGTGCGGTGCGCTTTTCGTCGCGCGATGACGCGCTGCCGATATGCAGCGCCCGTGGTGCCTGCCGAGGCCTCGCCGTGGTATGATGTGGCCATCGAACACATGGCGCATGTAGCTTACGCAAGCATCTGTCCGCGCTGGTCTACTGGAGCGGCATTGTAACCGGGGAGAGTATGCTAAGATGAGGCTGCTATGCAATGGCCCAGACCGTTACGATGTTACCTTCGGTTTTTTCTGTGCTTCTTCTGCTGGCATTGATCCCGCCAAAAGAACTGCTAGACCAACCAGCACCGGCGGCCTGGCGGTGAAGAAGATGATCAAACTTTTAGCGGAAAAGAGGACGGCTCTGGGGGGGATCGTTGCAGCAACGAGTGCGTCGCGTTGCGATGTATGCTTCATTCGATTAAGCTCATTTAGTCGCTTCCCGTCATCTGCTGCGCGCAAAACCGGATTCCTAGCGGGTCTTTATGGTGGGGCCCACCGGGTGGGTGTCTTGTGGGTTGTGGTGAAGGTGAAGAAGATGGTCTTTGAATTGGCCAGTGCGCGGACATGTGCAATCCACCACCCCTTCGCCCAACGCACGATACACCCGACTCATCTAATGAGCCCTCAATTGGAAGGTGTTCTACCGTTCTTCCTGGTTGTCCTCTTCCTTTTACTGACTCGAATGGGGAGGTGTGTGGAAGGCGAGGTGTTTAAAGTAATGCCAAGATGTAAACTCTGGTGTTTTCCTGCTTCTAAATTGATTTCATTCATGGTTTGAACGAGTTTTGCTCGCAGAAGACTCTCATTGATGGTGGTTGCTGGTGTTCAACTCTTAAAAGTCTTAAACTACTTCTTAAATGAACCCAAAGTATTTCTTGAATTTTGAATATTTTCAAAGTCTAACTCTAAGTGTGAAGACAAAATTCCACAAACCTTGCTTTGGTTTCTTACTCTTCGAAGCCTCAAGCCAATCAAAACTGGATTAATCGAGCATCTGTTGGCCTCCAACCGATTCACATCATCCTTCCGATCCGATCTCGAATCCCGTTCGTCCAACATATTTTCCGTTCATTTTCTTCAGGAAGCTGGCACTTCCTCCGCGCTCTGCCGTTCATTGCCATCGATTACCGGTTTTCACAGGTGCGTGGCGGACGATTTTCTATAATCGTTTTCCACTCACGCGAACCTTTCCGGAGAGAACGGGGTCCGTTCAACAAACTACAAACCATTGCGATGCGGTACGATTCTATTCCCCGCCCGAAAAACCCAAACCAAGCGCCAGCGAATGAGAAGAGAAGCCCTGTGTGTACGGTTCATCGCATGAATGGTGCGGATTTAGCACCACCGTGGTGGCCCTTCCAGAGGGCCCTTGTGTCGAAAAACCGAATTTGTTCAACGGCCGCATTGTTTTAAGTGGTTCGAATCGCGTTTACAAAACGCTGTTTCATAATCGGGACACAGTTGCGAGCATGAAGCATGAAACAACGAACAACGCGCAATCGAGGAGAGTTTTTCGAGGTTGGCCTAGCTTCCCTTTAGGTTATTGGCTTCGATCAGGGGTCCCCTATCAGTAATGGCCGTTACGGCAGCCCCAGTGTCGCCGAGGTCCGTTTTGATTAGCTGATGAGAATTGTAATCGTTTACAATTTGCTGGAACATCGGCGCAAAAAGTTACTCTCCCGGGGCTAATGATAGGCAAGCCAGTGACAAGATCCGCAAGACGCTGTCGAGCAAAACTGGTTGTCACGTTTCTTTTTTACTTCTTTTTTTTTCTTTCGTTATCACTGATAAAGATTGATGTCACAGCGAGCTGTACTCGCTCCGTTATCAGCAGAAGAGACAGTGGAGCGTTGCTTGTTTGTCAACCGATGAAGATTGTCTTGTGAATGGGGAGGACGACTTCTAGACCGTTGTTGAGGGTATTTCTAGTGTCGTTTCAACCGTATCCGCAAGACCATCGAATGGTCCAGATCACACGGGTAAGGCTCGGTGACCTCGCGTAAGTAGTGGACTGAAGCGACCTGCAAGTTCATTTTCTATCCATTGCACTCTAGACTCGCCAGTACGTCGCCGGAAGAAACCGAGTGATAACAGAAAGAGCGAGTCAACGCTGAGTAATCTCCAAGCAGCAGAAGCGCAAGTGGTGTATTTGCCCATCAGTCTAGCGAGCTCTTTTTTCTGCGAGCATCCCAGCTCAACGAGCCCACTTGTCGATGAGTCAGCTCATCTCTGCTCATTGGCCAATAAAACACAAACAGAATCTTAGTGGCAATCGGGGTTACCTACAGTTTAAGGAGCTGATTGTGCTTCGCAAAAGATGCAAAGTAGATGTAGAGAGAGGCGCGTTGATAGCAACGTGCGGGGGGTGCGGTTGTGCTTGTTGCCGAGTCCAAGCGAACGGCGTGAGTCATCGTGACGATGATCCAGCTTCCTGCGTGGATGAGTAAGCGGTCTCTTCGTTGCGATAAGTTTCCGCGTCTTCCGTAGCCGGAAGCCAACCGCTCTGGTTGTGCAATGGTCGGGATCCATGCGAAGTGCGCATGTACCGATACTACCGCTGCTTCTAACGGAGCTCAATTGTGTCACGTTCACAAACACTTCCGCATTCGCCAAGGCTTCCAGGATAGATGGAAAGTGTGGTCTGTGTGGGAGTTAGTGCGACACGACAACACCTACAGCGCCCCCGGTAGTATCCTTGGAAGGATGATGAACGGCCCATTGTGGGGGTATCCCAGGATGAGTCATCGAGCTTTCCCCTGAGAAGGTGCCAGCCGTCGTCCTGCAGGGTTTCGTATATTAAATTTTGCTTTTCTTTTTTGGGGGAAACAAGGCAGCAATGGTTAGTTACCCTCTGCAAGGACGGTTTGGTTGGTATCGGTTTGATATACCGGAGGAGGCAGTACGCTGAGTGATTCTCCCTTTTGTGCTATCCTTGAACTTGTTGTTTACGTCGCGGCACACGCGGACCACAACGACGACGGCGATGGCGTCCAGACACGTTCAGGGACACGAGGCCGCCGGCATCAGAACCGGAATCGTACAGCGGGCATCTCGTTATTGGCGTTCCAGACGACGGGAAATTGAAGATTCATTCCAGTGGAAATAATAATGTTTTATGGCGATACGGCTGCTGTTGCGGATTTGTTGCTTCCAGTTGTTTGCAGAGGGGGAAAGTGGCTTCTGTTCGCCGGCGAAATGGTTCCGTTTGATAGCATTCAAACGTGTTAATGCTGAACCTACACTTTGTACCATAATTGTTTAGTATTTCTAGATCTTTTGAATCATATTATCCCAGAATAAGTCTCCTTCCTGCTAGAGATACGGGATTCTCTCAATTAAATCACATTCCGAACAAGAATTTAATCGTTATTATCCTGTGTAATCTCCTGTGTAATCGTGCAAGGGTTGTTTAGCCTGATTTTACAGCCATTCAAGAGCATTGCACTCGAGTTGCAGCTCTTCGTATATGGAGTGCGCTCTTGCCACCTACCCGGCAACCTTTTTGCTTCACTTTACCCTCGAATCTACGGTTGCACTACGGATGTGCTACCGGAATGTCCAGCTCCTGAAAAGGTAACCCTTATTTACATCTTCACTCCCTCCCGGTGCAGTGCGTGATTGCAGCCGATCGTAAACCAACGGATTCGATTGGCGATCCTAATTGGCTCACGCTCGCCAGGAAGGTCCGCGTGGGCCCGGCGGACGAGGACCCTGGCTGGTTGGCATTCGACATGACTAATGATAGGCTCCCTGTGAATGGTTGGCCTCACAGCAACTCGAATGCCGTCATGCCATCATAAAAACCTCATCAACCATCGTCCACGCAAAGTAAGGAATGACTGTTTTGCCACACCGCATGGCGCTTGAGAATCGAGGTGGCATGACAGCATGTGTTGGTCCTTCGAAAATCGATTTCATTCCCGAAATCCAAATATTGGTCTGTTCATTCCATCCGCTGCCGGTGTGTGGTTGTTGTGGGCCGTGTGGGTCTAGCTCGACTATAACCATAGGGGCTCGACACCAGAGTATCGAGGGGGGCATGATGTTGTTTGCTTTTTGTCGCTAATTCCCGGTCTCCGAACAACACCATCACCAGGGGCTGGGCACGTCGTTGTGCTCTGTGTACCGGTGGTCGGTTATAATTCAATTCACCCTCGGTCTTTGCACCGGTTCGACCGTATGCAGTGCCGGGCCGTTATGGCAGGAGGGAACCACGCCCGCGCATCGTCATCAACAGCATCGATTCCACTTCCACTCTGTACGGAGTCCGGGGTTTGTTGCTGTAGGCTATTTGCCGGAGCAATATTTGTAGCAGCGGCTACAGAGGTTTTGAAATTCGCGGAGGTGTACAACGAGGCAGCTTTCCGTATTGCGTACAACGCCCCTACCTCACGCGGCACTGCTGCATCCCGACAGGGCCAGTCTGGCTCATGAATGATGCACCACCACTCTCCTGCAATGGCGCCCGATTTTGAGGCAGAGGCTGTGCACGAAAAGATGATGAAGAAAGTAGAATGGTGGAAACCTGATTGAAGTGCTAGTGATATTATGTAACGTTCGATCGAATAGCGATTGCGAAAAGGGATAGAGGAGTAAATAAAACGACGTGGTCGACGTGATGTTTACAAACGAATGTCCTTTGGGAGACAAAAAATGTATTTTTGAGAAATGAAGAACCCTTCAAATGCATTAATATTATGTAAAGAGACGATTGTATCATGTTATTTGGGACCAATTTGTCGAGATTCTTCACATACTTTACCCCCTTTCTCTTCGCGCACTCTTCTCATGAACTAGTTTTTTTTTTTAAAAAAGAGTTGATCCACTGCGCGACGCAAACTGCAACAATGCCCCAACCTCCACAACATTTCTCTTCCATACCAACCGCACGCCGCCAAGTTACACAATCACGGGGTCCATACGCGCGCCTCCAAACTGGCCGTAATTGGCTGTGCACTGCTGTCGGTGGTCGTAATTGAAAACAGCTCCAATCGTGCTCGCTGTTCCCTTTCGCCGTTTCGAAGTGCGACACATCGTCGCTCGGCTTGACCCAGTTGTGGCACTCCGTTAATTAAAACCATATAGCCCAAAAGCCTCTCTTCTGCAGCAGCAGCAGCGCGTGGTTACTGGTGCATCGTATGACAACCCTGCTGCGTCCGTGCGTGCGTGCCTGTGATTGTGATGTAATAGCAGGTCAAGACTCCCACGTTGCATCGTTACTAGCACCGATGCAGAGACGCGGGGGAACATGGGAGATGGTACTAATCCTTCCGGTAAATTGTTAATGACTGACCAGCCTCCCACCGATTTGTCCCGAAACGAGGGATTCCTTGTCGCCCCATTGCCACCAGGGGCGTGGAATTCCAGAGAGCTGGCGTGGGGGGGGATATCGCTGCGTGAGGTCAGCCCTTCCGATGGGTCTACCGAGGAGATGATTTGATTATCGCACCCCTCTCCGAAAAAGCGTGCACATGACTTACGGCTTAATGGCCGTGGCGCATGCCACAATTTAAAAAGGGCACACGTTTTGGGGGTGGGAAGGACTAACGATGTCCAATAAATGTGTTAATTCCGGATCGAGCTAGTACGGGGAGACCAGTTGGCGGCATGTAACTGTTCCTGACCTTTGGCAAGGTTTTTGGAAGAATGTTCTTGCTAGTCCAGTCGAAGGTCCATGTATTCATGCTGTCCTTTACAGCAGTTGGAATGAGTCCAATAAATTTAACCCCATGTCTGATGATGATGATCACGGGGAGAAGCCTAGGCCTTGCACCCCTGAGATACAGCTGGTTTCGCTTATATAAGTCGAATTCGTTCTCTCGCTTCGTGTCGCACTCCACTCGCCGTAGGCGTCGTGTGTGTGGCAAGATTTGCTTTTTTCTGTTTTGCATAAGCCCCAGCGCACCGGGAGCAGCAGCAGTGGCAGCCGCAGCAGTAGCGGTAGTAAGTAGCTACGTCCAAAGACTGTTGCAAAATTAGACATTTGCACGAATCGACTGAGGGCGTCGACGATGCTGCGACTACCGAATACCGCGAGAGAGAGAGATGGAGAGAGAGAGGATCGCGCCTCCAGGGGAGACCGGAATCGACGCCATTAATCGCGCTATAGTGCGGTGGCCACCACTACCGGACGATTACTTAAGCGGCGTTCAGGTTAGCTACTTTGCTTTTGCAGAGAGTCATTTTATGGGCCCCGTCGCTCGGCACGAACTTTGCGCGCACCACCGGTCATTCAACTCCGAGATACACGAGATATAGGCGTTGTAACAATTCCACTCCTCCATGACTCATCAGACTCCAGGCTTTTCCAAAAACCGCCGCCGCAGAGTTGTATGATGAATCGCTCCAAAATTAAAACTTTGGAGTCACGCTGGAATGGGTGGATGGAACCTGTTTCTCGTCAAGAGCTGAGCCGTTTGGGGCGCGAGGGTCACACTTCATATCTATTTTTGTAAAGCAGTAATTAGAACGAGTGTGCACGCGCGTTGCCATGTTTGCGGTTATAAGTACTAGGCCACAACGTAGCCTTGATACAGTTTGATACATACCTTTCGGTTGGAGCTGCTCGCTCAATGCGACGTCTGAAGGATAACCGGTTCGTTGTCTTATGCTTTGTGGAACAAGCACTTTATCACATTAGATTCCTTCTTATACTGCGTCTAAATTTCCTTCATTCTAAAGAAGTAAAACTCAAACAATACCCAATCATCCGCTGTTTGTTCTGCTCCAAAGTGGTCTCCCACTGTTTATGCTAATATGCAGCCTTCCCGGCGACTCCTTCTCCCGGTCCTCCCCTAATAATACCTGTCTGACTCGTAGAGGATCCACAAAACCCGTTTCACTCTGCTCCGTTCGATCGTACGCATTGGCATTCGCAGACTTGTGTCGATCGTCGCATGCCACATACGCAGTTCTTTCGTTTGTTCGTTCGGTCGAAACCGTTGATTCCCCGCAAAGAAGGTGGTTTTGTATTTAAATGATTTTTTTTCTCTTGTTTTTCATAAGAGACACACGGCACACACTTAGCATTGACATTGAATTTTTCAACTAGACCGACTTTGTGCTGCGAGAAGGTCAACGCAAGAGAGGGAGGAAGGTGCGTGCCCGCCCGGAGTGTCACCACCTTCCCAATCTTGAGTGCGCGACCGGCTCGACCGACAACACCGCTGTGGTGGTCGTAGAGCGATGGTGCGCCTGTTTGGTCTTCGTTTTCATAAATTAACATTTGCTCCGTTCTTTGTTTGTTTGTCCTACAAGCTTTTTCTTTTACTTTTTTTCGACTGGCCAAGCCCCAGCTCACGTGTTTGTCTAGAGCGCGCGAGCTCTCACGCACTTACCGTCTGTGGATGTCACGTTTGGCTACTGTTTCGGTGACAGCGCCCCGGAGGCGGGCGAATTATTTGCGGAAGGCTCTAGCCACTTGTGCTGTAACGCCTCGTATCGTCAACATAACACTTTTAAACGGTTGGCGCCAAAGCGTGTTACGATGCTCTAGAACTGTTTACCTTTCTTGGTTTGGTTTGGCTTTTGGCTTGGTGTGTGGTTCCTTACCTCATCCAGGCAACACTCTCCGACTCGCGTAATGACCGCAAGCGCGTAGTAAATGCAATCATTTTAATGAGTTCTCCAGTGGGGGGGAACACGCTTGGAATGCGGACTTTGTACCGTGTGTTGTTTTTTTTTCCATCGTTTTTTTTTAAATAAAAAAAAGAGATGGGCACAAATGTTGTCTCGGTAGAAAAAAATACTCTTGTGCTCATCAATCAAACATCTTCGATTGATTGGTATAAATCCCGTTGCGTACGGAGGAGATGACTTCACAATGAAGCTCTCTCCCGCGGTTAATCCCGGCACGCAGCCAATGTCCCGTTATCGATTGATGGGAAAGATCTTCCACGCAAGAGAGACGCTGGTTCCAGCTTATCTAATCTTCGATTCGATGCTTGACGCTACCAATAATTTATCCAACTGTCTGTTTCCCTGCCTTAAATTCGACTCATCAAACGGCCTTTTTTTCCGGATGTTGGCGAAAGATAGTGCAGAGGATGTTTGTAACGCCTAGCGCGCGATTGCATGAGCTCACTGTCTCTTGATGAAACAGTGTGTTGATTGGTGATTCATGGTGACGAAGGTCGCCAATGGTCAGTGGAAGTGATTGAGTGTCAAGTGGCTATCGAGCCACGCCAGCCGCAAACCGGTAGTTCCCAGATTTCGGATGCGCAGTTAGCGTTGGGGAACGCCCTTCCTGTTTCCTATGGAGGGAACATTTCAACAACATTCAGAAGAGGGAACCAAAAAAGTTCGTCCAAGACTCTTGAAGCCACTAATCGGCCTAGCGTTGGGTATGTGGCTAAAGTTGCGCGAGAATATTCACGCCGAGAGTGTGAACCACGCTTGTTTGCTCCAGCTCCAAATGCTTCACTTCAAATAAATAGAAAAGATCGTGAATTACACGCGCGAAGATTTCTTCGGGAGTTCCGGGCGAGCTCTCGAGAGCTTACACTCGAGCGTTGGCTAATGTCACATCAACTATTGTGTGCCTGTGGTCTCGGCCGGTTGCTCCAAGACACTCTGCAAACTGTTTCGATAGCCCTTCTAGCCCTTCTGCCTGCAGTGTAAACGCTCTTTTCTCACGCTACGCTACGAGGGAAATGTGACACCCGTTACCGCTTCGGCGACCTCCACCTACAATTGAGGAATCTCGACGACCCGTGAGCGCATCACGACGCACCGGCAGCAGCATGATGCAAGTGGGTGCCCTCCCCCTGGTGGTGATCACATTTCCTCGTGTGCGCCAACGGAACATGGCTGGTCACTTCAAACAGAAACCAGTACCTGCCACTACAAAGCACGCCGCTCCCCCGTTCCATGTCCTCACCACTCCTGGGCTTCTCTTAGAATATCTTAGCCACGGGAATATCAATCTTCCTGTGCGGAAGAAGGAAACTCGTTTTTCGGGTTTCGTTCGTATGGGTTCGCCCGATGGCTTGTGTACTGCCACCCTGTCTGCTGTCACATCATTTTGTATCGCCGCAGGGCACGGCCGGCCGGCCGATGCAGCGATATAGAACCTGCTATCGCTTCTTCTGGTCAAGTTCTTTATCCTCTGTACCCGTTTGCCTACTCAGACATTCCACCTGCCGCCGCCGGCAGCATCGACGGAAAGGCGACCGGTTCGGTGCATTCCTGTGGCCGAAGATTTAAAGGGATATGCGCTAGGGACCACCGTTAGAGCGGGCTGGTACACTTCTAGCGGTCATTCGATGTAATGCGGAAGTCACCGTTGACAACGCAATGACAAGCTGAACGCTATGTACCTGAATGGGAATGGCCTCAAGTTATGGGAGACCATCTCGTGATCATCTGAGAAAGAAAGGTACTAGAGCGTTCCGCAGAATCACTTCGAACGGGAAACCAACACGGTTTTCGTCTAGAACAGCAGCCAGTGATCATCGCGCTGTGGTTTTGTTGGTTTTGTGCCACGCCATAAAATGGAAATGCACCCGACCGGAGCGCAAACTCAATCGAAAGACAGAGGAACAGGACGAGGAAGAGGACAGAGGAATATTGTGGTTTTAATGCACCAGCAGCCACCCTCGAAGGAGCATCAGCATGGCATGAAACTGGTTACGCGTTGTCGCCGATGGATGCAGAAGCCCCGGCATGGAATGAACCGGAATATCATATTTATAACCTTGAACGGGAGGGAGCTAACGTTGAACAGCGGGGGCGAGGTGCAATGACACTGGTCTGCTGGCGCGTTTGGATCCGTTGGCCACTGACCAGATGTTTGTCTGGACGCAGAATTTTCCACTTGAAAGAAAGGAATCTTTTGTCCAATGATGCGCGCCCGTATACGCTTTTCTCCTTCATTTCCGGTCAGTGAAAACGATATGCTGCTGCTACTAGCCTCTAGCCTTTATTCCCCGGTCCCTAAATCCAAACATTCCAACTTTGACCTGGCCTCACTTCTCACTTTCTCAGCACTGATCTGGAAACCTGGAAGGCCGTGGTCGACCCGGCGCCCAGTGAAAGTAATTCAAAATGAAAGCTTCCCAAACTCCCCTTCCCTCATGAGGAGGCTGACCACCATTCCCTTGGTTAGTGATATGCGCTTATGTGTTTTGTGCTCGCTTCCATGTCGTTTTCGGGTTCGCGTGGGTCTCTCTCTCGAGCCGTATCTTTATCATCCCCCCGGTTTATCGTGCCCGCCTGGTAGTGGTGTGTTGTGTCACCGTGCGTTGTTTTTCTACCGCACGTTTTGTAAAACAAATTTAAATACCATACAACTCACTTCAGCGAGTCCCAAAGTCCCAAAAGGGGAGACCCGTGGAGTGCTGGTCAAATGCACACTAGAGCGAAGGTCGCGGGTTAATGCAGGTGTGTTCCGCTTGTGTTTACAGGTGAAATTTATGTTTGGATGATGCGTATGCGTGTAGACAGGAATGATGGGAGAGCAAGGAGGAGCTATACAGAGAGAGCTGAATGGGAGATCCACACAATACGGTCTCGCGGTGGGAAGATCCCACTACGATTGGGCTCTTAGTGTCAGAGACAGGGAAGGGACAATGGCAGGGACACAAATGTGGACACAGCTAAAACAGGGAAACTATGTTGACTCTCATATCGAATTCCCTAACCGATCCATCCGTGGGACGTCGTCACCGTCGACGGCTTTCATTGGCACACAATCGCTGTGTCGGATCGGGCGCACCGGAACGCCTATAAAATTAAAAAATGAAGATGGATCGCGCGCCATGGATGCAAGGAAATTCGAGAGGGAATCAAAGGGAAGGAAGGTGTCGATAATATTAATTAGCATGATAAAATCGTACTATGCTGAACCTGAAATATACGGTGATGGCTGGCTGGCTGATTGGTTTTTGTTTTTTGGCGCTCTCGCATCTCTTTCCCACCAGCGCGCAGCGATCGACGATTACACAAACGTGGTGAGGGCGCGAGCAATCCCATTCGATTCGCGGAAACGCACACGCACACTCTTGAAGGTGATCTTCTCTGGGAGCATGAATGTTCTAGACGGTGCTAATGGCGGCAGACAAGACAGCAGCATGATGTGGATGATGAGTAAGATGTTATTATTTGAAGTAAACCAGCAACGCACCCCAAGAACGGTCACTTCCGGTACGCCGGGCAGCGCACGGTGCTGTGAAAGGTTCCTAGAACCACCGAACACCGTCTCTGTGGCGAGCGCAATGTCCAGATGTGTTACCGTGGTACGGTTGCCCTTTCTTAGTGCCGATGCGATGGCGTGGCGTACAGTCGGTCATCGGCCGCCGTCAAAAGCCAGCCAGCCAGCTAGCCAGCCAGTCTGGACCGCGAGAGAGAGGTATTGGGTGGTATTAATAAACGATTGCTTCCTTTCCATCATCTCCTGGAGTGAAGAACCGCACCGCGGAAAATGGTGAACGCGGTGGCCGTGGTGTTTGTGCCTTCCAGCTCGCCAGTTGAAGGGATTAGTGCGTTTGCTGGATGCTGAGTCTGCTGTAGCTACCGACTAATTACGATTTGTTGGAGCGCCTTTTTTGGGAGGGAAGATTCATCTGGTCGCGGAAGTGAGGGGTGATGGGTACTCCTCCACGCGTTTGATTATGTTTCTCGAGACCACCGGGATCAGCAACGAGCGCGCTATGGCAGATGCGATGCGCGCGCGGAAGGCTAATGGTTGCGCCGGCTTTTCGCTCTCTCCCTCTCTGTACAATGCTCTCTACACAGATCATTTATGGGCATCGGCTGTCTAGGTCTACAAAAGCAAACTAGCGTTTTATGATGGATTTTTGGAACAAACGTCCGTCCGTGTTGCGTTTTCGAAGCAAAATTCCCTTTGAACAGCTCAGAGAGCACCGTGGAGCGCGCTAATGTCTTTTCCATCTATGCTTATAATACTCTACATATACCGCCAGCCATTCCCTGTGTTGATGACGCTCTAGACGACGAGGACGCTGATTTGTTTGTTTACTCCTCGAGCAGCCACACCGCTAAACAGTGATCTTGCACCCACCATCATCCAAAGTTGGACGATCCTAAAATGGTCCTCTCCCCCTCTTGTATTGTCACAATGCGCGGATTTGTTGCGTAAAGTTCACGTAATGCACTGTTCTCATGCGAAAGAACGACGCAAAACCACCGAGTTATACGATTTTTCACTCGAAACCTTCTGAGAAGTCCCTCGAGAGCGTTATAATTAAAGATTCGTTCGAACCTTTTACGTCGGTGATTTGTGGCGATTTCACAGACCGAGTACCGGTAACCCTTAATCAAGAGGATGGATTTCGTCCAAGGTTATCTCGGGGACCGTTAGTTTTGCCGAGGGGGGAAAAAGTATGGTTTCCATCCCACAGACATGCCCGACGCGCTCTACTGCGAAATTGACACTGAGGTGCTTCAACTTGTTGACCCGTTATCCTCGTGTCGAGTCCGGAATGATCCAGGAACATTACGCAGCGCGTTATCGGAGGTTCAAGTGCGCAAAGGAAGGGATCGTGCTGCTTGAAATGTCCGCTTTCAATAAAGATATGATGGTCAATGGACCAAGAGTCTGACGTGCACTGTAAACACCCGCCGCTCCAATAATTCGCCATTTTTAAATCTCCGATCTGACCGCTATGACCGAGAAGCAGCAGCATCGCGGTCCTGACGGTCAACCGCAACCGGGGTGACTCAAATAAATCATAACCCTCTCGCTGATGGCGCGCGCGCGCACCGGTCACAAGTGTCGATCCGGGACCGCGATCATCCGAATGGCGCCTCGACATTCTTGCTTGCGTGCCCTGCCTGTTGGAATGACGTCAGACCATAATTCTTCTGAAGCGTGTGTGCCAAGAACAGTCGAGACCAAACGGAAACCACACCCAGCATCCTCACCTTTCGAGCATTTTGGGAAGCTTGCGGTTTTGCTTGGCAGGAATGCGAATGTGGGAGGAAGCCGATAAGAAGAAGTTCAAAAAAGGGGCGGGAATCATCTTGGAACGGATTTATAATATTCAATTCGCCTGCCTCAGCTCGCGATATCTCGTCGACACTTGAAAACGTCTTCTAGCGACCTAATGGAAGTCAAAATGTTACCGATAACGCGCCAAATTGATTGACTAAAAATACAAACAGTTATTGAAATTATTTTTCTCTTCCTTCTTCTTCCCTTTTACAGGACCAGTACGATAATCTGGCGACGCACACACAGAAGGGGATCGATTTTTTCGAGCGATTTGGTAACTTTATTCGCGATCGCAGTGCCATCGAGGTCGAGTACGCCCTCAAGCTAAGGTAAGTGCCGAGTGGAAGGTCCCTGAATTACACTCCCGATCCTTCATCATCATTGAGTCTACTTCTGCTGGTGCTGGCGCTGCTGGCGATGCTCTGGCTTGTTGCAAATTCAAACAGAACACATGGCAAAGCCGCCAACAGACGGCAGCTTCCTGCCTTCAACGGCGCGTTGGATTAAAAATAAAAAGAAACACATCACGCCTTCGCACACTCGTTGCGCGCAAGCATCATCATGTGCTGTCCCACAGGCCACAGAGCAACGGTCTGCTCTTCATTCATTGTGGCGCGATCGGAGACACGCGCGCTCCCCACACGCACAGAAGGACTCAGCGGATCCTCGCGCTGGATTCGTTGTCGCGTCTCTTCTTTGTCGTCGTCGTCGTCGTCGTGTCGGTGCTATTTCCGAAGTGAACAAGATCGCGTGCGCACACTTGGCACTCGCGCGCCCCGTGCTGCATCCTGTCTCTCTTAACCTCGCTCTTTCCGGGACGAACCCCTTTTTTTGGGGGGCAAGTCACCGCCAAACCTTGAGAACACTCTGCGGTGTTTGCTGGGGATCATCGTGATGCCTTTTTCTGGTGCCGGTAGCCAGAGTTGGCTAAGAATAGCCCGGTGACGCGTGTGTGCAGCACGCGCTGTCTTTGTGTGCTCCCCACCCTCCCGGGCCAGAAGCAGATGTTCTTCTCGTGCGCCACTCGGCGGGTCATGCATGCTGCCGCCGGTAGCAGAGTGGCAGCAGTGCATAGGTCATGGTTTCGGCGGCTGCGATGCGATACCACGCGGAAGCGCACGACGGTTGTAGGGATCGCCACTCTGCGGCTGCTTTTTGTGTGGCACACAAGCCGTTGATGCTGGTGAGAGAGATTGTGCCCAGCTCTCCTGTGCGATTGTGCGTCTTATCTTTCAAACTCAAAATGAAATTGGGACACCATTAATCGATGTCACTGGTTCGGTCTGGGAAGGTCCGGCGAGTTGTTCCGTCCGACGCGACACTTCCGCCCTCGAGCGAGATTAATCACGTGCTCGTTGACGTCCTAGGAATGTACCTTTCGAAACTGTAGATCTCTCTAGATCTTAA
Organism: Anopheles aquasalis; assembly: GCF_943734665.1. Taxonomy (NCBI): domain Eukaryota; kingdom Metazoa; phylum Arthropoda; class Insecta; order Diptera; family Culicidae; genus Anopheles; species Anopheles aquasalis. Next base: position 65,189,521 of record NC_064878.1, on the reverse strand, counting down.
AGAAGTTGGCTGAAATGCAATCCTCAGCTGCTGCTAGTTCATCCAAATCATCAACTCATAAAGAAGAACCAACACACTAATCGGTCCTGGTTGAGCCACACCGAAAACTCGATCAAGAAGAGTGCGTTCTCTTCCGTTGAGGAACAATCTCCTGGCCATCAAACTATGGCTTTTGATTGTGGAGGTGTGGTGATCGCTTCAGAATCTCGCGCACAGAAACCAGTAACCGCCGAGCCGAGATCTCTACAGAAGACCACCAGGTCCCGGTCTCTCCTTCTGCAGCTCCTCACGACACACGACCGCCAGCCAGTCAGCCAGTCTTACCGAATCAGGAAACCGGTCAGGCGAGTTTGTGGCGAGGGCATAGCTCCTAGTGCGTCCCCTGGGTGACCGAGGGGTGGATGCGTGTGTTTGTGTGTAGTAAAGGAGCAGCAGCGGCAGCAGCATCCCGAACCTTCTCTCTCTCTCTCTCCCGGCAGTTGACGTAATGGTGCTGGCGCAATCCGGCTCCCCACTGCCCCGGAGCCCGTTTTCGCGATACCGCGGCCTCACGCAGGACACACACCATACGATGGCCCCGGGATCTCCGGTGGCATCCTACGCATCGCATAGATCGTTCCCTCCACAGAGAGCAGAAGCTGAGAGACAGGAGAGAGAGAGAGATGGGGCTGGGACGGTCCAAGGTAACGCCCAAGGTGTTCGCCGCCTTCCTTCAAGTTCGCTGAACCGGTTGCGAAAGTTTTGGCCCAAAACGGACCGACCGGGCGCGCGCTCGATCTCTCCGCGAGACGCCACCGCCAGGATCTGAGCTAAACGATTCCACGTTAGGAGAGTTTTCTGCGTGCGAAATTGATTGGATTCTTTCTGTTGTTCTTTTTCGTTGAACGATGATCGCTTTCTTCTCGTGGGGCGCTTCGACGAAAATGAAACGTCGTTTCGACACCGCTGACGATAACCGAGATCTCCTGCCCGAACGATGATGGTGGTTGATTGGCCGGTCGATCCTCCCGTTTTGCATCCCTTCCTTTACACTCACTTGTGCATGGTTGACCGTATGACATTCTTCTTTGCGCTCTCCGAGGAAATTTTTTCTCTTTCCTCTCTGCCGATCTTCGCGATGTGTTTTCAAAATGAAGTTAAGATAATGGCGGATCGGCGCTGTTTCAAAAAGGATTCCTTTCCGAAGTAGAAGTTAATGTTTGTCCAATATTCGTTGACCAGTTGTGACGTGCAAGCTGTTGGTTAAAAATCTCTCGATGATCTTGTCATGGTGTCACGGTATCTGCGCGTTCCAAAGAGCGTTCGAGAAGAAATGTCTGGTTCGTTTCTTTTCTGATACGCTCTCCGCCACGGCTGGTTGACACATTAGAATTTAAGAATCGTAGAACCGATCGTGTGTACGGTGGCCATCGTGCGTGATTCTCTCATAAACGTCCGTTGGTACAGTTCTAGAACAACTCCTCCAGGTGGAAAGATTTTATCGAAAAAAGAAAAAGCTTCCACTTCCCTCTTTGCTACTTAGCGCGCTGTGCAGCTCTTGCTCATTGTCTGTCTAGTGCGCGGGAGTTCAGCGACCATCATCACCATTACCACCGCGAATGCAGCAGCTGGTGGAGCCGCTGGCCAATGTTTACACAGTCCAAGCACAAGCACAAACGCACAGAATCATCGCTGCTCGCTGCGTTTGCTTCAATTAAAACCGTTCGTTTCATTCAACTCTCCGGGTTCGCTTGGCCCCCAAAGCGATTCGGCCACGATCTCCTTCCCCCTTTCCGTGACCATCGGTTGCTTTTCATGGTGAAGGATGTTTATTCGAACGAATGAAAACTCTGGCCATTGAGAAACTGAAAGGTGTTGCCGAAAAGTCGAAACCACGGGGAAAACTCCTCAGGCTTATTGATGATCCATCCATCTTAGCTTTTGCCAAAAAGATGGGACTTCATGAAAGAGTTTAACAGAAGTGTAGATGGTTCGTTTGCATTTTCTTTATAAATATTTGACCGTTTGGATTGGAAAAAAAACGCAACGAACGATAGTCGCGTTGCGCGTCATCCACGAGAGAGGAATGTCGTGGACCATGACGGTTGCGCGCATGCAAATCTAACGATCCGTTGCTTCGGCGAACTCCTGCTTGCGCATACCGCCTTTTGCGTTCGATTGATATGATTCATATGGCTTGTGTTGGTGAGAGGAACACGTGGCCACAGCGAAACGGTTGCTAAGGGTGGCAACAGGAGTGTGAATTCAATCACGAATCCCGTACGTGATGGTCAAGCATAATGCTCTTCACTTCGTATCTTGCTATAGGGGAATACCTACAAGCTACAAACAGACCAAGCCAGTGACAGAGCAAAAACAAAAAAAAGAAATCGCGATCACGTATATAAGAACAGTGGAGGACGGACACGGTTAGGGTCAACAACAACAACAACAATGAACACCCCTCAATCCCTTCTTCCATAGCCTGGAGCAACAGTTTCGCCGAGCTCCAAACGAAATTCAAACGGTTCCGGTTCGAAACGGTCAAAAACCAATCGATTCATAATATTCCGCATTTAATGAACGAATGTTTGTGGTGCTGGAGCTACGCTGTTGTTCCATTTTTTACGACACTTTATCATGCAAATGTGTGCAGGCATTAGGGAAACATCGCACAGAGGGAAACACCTGTGTGTTGTTTTGGTGTAATAGAATGCATAATTTATGCTCTCTCCACCACCAGCCAGAAGAAGCTTTTAGTGGTGTTGCCGCTCTTTCACTCCCAGCTGACCATAAAACGGGAATAAATTGTGGTGATCTTCCCTAGCATGATGGCCGCCGCCGCCGCGCTACTCATAAATTGGCTCGAATTAAGCAGTTAGTCGTCTGGTGGCCGGTCTGGAGATGGAGGCGACCAATTCAAGCATAACCGATCATATGTTTGCAATTTCACAATCACAGCCACATACATATCTCACCGACTGGCCTCCAGTAGTAGTCAATTCCGAGTCGATCGAGTCCAAAATCCCTCTCTCTCTCTGGCCACACCCGAACGAAGACACCTGCCGGTGCGATGTGGTGCTGTGGGATCGCTTTCATCTTCAAACCGGAAAGCTCGTTAACATTTCGCAAACAAACATAACAACAAAAGAAGAGGCTCGTTTGTTGGTTTCTTCAAGTTCGTCTTCGGAGATACCCTTCTCGGCGTGCGCACAAGGATTGTTTTCAAGATTCAAATGTCCGAACCAATCGGCCAGAGAGGAATGTGTCCGCCCTATTGTTCTCCTCCAGCTCAATCAGTGACCGCTTGCGATCGATCTCAGTTCTTTCTATTGGTGGGGGAGCGGTCGCGAAATTCGATTGAACAGGCGGAGGGAACAGATAGAAAGCCACGGAACGAACCGAACGGATCGTGAGCGGACCAACAGGTTGATGATCTTGGCGCGCACTGTAGCGACCTCCGTGGCATTGCGTGCGCCGTCAGCGCAAAACTA
>NC_064878.1:65178548-65181048 GCF_943734665.1 Anopheles aquasalis | reverse complement strand
TCGGGGGAGTCGGTCGTTATCTTAAACACTGCGCACAGTCTGCCTTCTTTTTGTCCGCCCTCTCTCCCCAGTTAGGAAGTCCGCCAGGGCCGTAATGTCTTTTTGTTATGGCTATCCCCTACTTACTGCTCCTTGATGATGATAAGCCATCTAGACTAGCCCCAGCTAGCCAGTTAGCTGGTTGCACCATCGCATAAACCGTTCATCGTACGCTGGTGCCATTTTTTGCCACAGACACACAAGACCGGCCACCACATCCAGGTTCTGTGTTGTGCTGCCGTTAGCATGGTGCCCCCTTGGAAGAAATTATCTAATGTTGCCGGCTAGGAGAAGCCATCCACGGCGGTGAAGGTTAAGCGCCAATTTGAAGCGGTATCTTTCGCATTGCCATTGTCCACAAGTGTGTAGGTTGATGGCCACTTGAAGAGTGACGCCAGCCAACCAGGCGTACAGCGTTTTGTTGTCGGGTAGGCTTTAACAAATTGGTACATCCGTTGGGATTAGGGAGTGAAGCCTGTCTGTCTGTTTGTGGGGTAAGCAATTTCGCCTCCCACCTTGTGCGCCTACACGAATGCTGGTTGACAGTGATTTTGGAAGCCAGTTTCCGTGATGAGTCATACGGCGGGCCACTTAGTGCAGGTCAATCTTTAATGTACGGCATTCAAATGCTGGCTTTGCCAAATTTAATCATTCAAGTTTGTGCTTATCAAACCCAATTAATCTCTATTCCGGCGGCCATTCCATTTCTCTCGTTAATCCACCAAGTACGATTTCTTTTACGTGGCACTTTCACCCAGTATTCAGGACGATCGTGTTTACTTATCGATTGCAAGCGCAACAATGCACGAGCCGAAAGGCAAATAATACGTTGCATTTCGTCCCGCCGGGGGTTGGGTAAATAAGTTGTTCGCAAACACGTACGGTACGGGTGCCGCCGTGGGTACTGGTGTGTCACTTAATTACTCACTTTCCCGATTGTCGCAAACAATGGACACAGAAGAAGAATGCACATCGCTTTGCACACTCCCATACCAATCCCGATCGGGCCCCTCCCGAAACGGATTCCGTTGTAATTTGAAATCCGGTAGCGAGGGAAGTGTTCTCTTCATCGCGGCTGGTAACACTCGAAACGGCATAAAACTGTCGCGACAAAACACAGTGGCATGGCGAGACATTGGTCGCCGCTTCCCTCTCTTTGTTCTTCCACTACATCCCCCCCCCCCCCCCCCGGTCTGGTCCTTTCTACTCCCCCGCTGTTTCTCCACTCAATCCGCAATCGATAATCTGCTGCCAATCCTGGCGCGGTGGAGGCGCGCTAAACCATGCATTGTCCATGCCGGTGGCGACTCGATAATGAAACGCTTTTTTTCTGCTCCCATTCCTCCACCCAACACCAAAGGCCATTCCCCGCCTCATTGGTGCAACGTGACTTGGCGTCGCCGCGGCCCTCCAACTCCAGTGTATCACTCCATCTTAACACGCAATGTTTTATCGTTGGCTTTAGCATTCGGCGATTGAGCGAACGGCTGTAGCTTAATTTGTTTTCGTGCCATCGTATGTTGTGTGTGTTTTATCGATGTTTTCGCTTTCGAACAGCGAATTCTTTTTTTTTATTGTTCTTTCGCCCAAAGCGAAGGATTATAGCGCGAAAGACATGCCGGTCACAATCGTATTCGTGATGTCATGCCGTGACATTAGTGACTCACCTGTTGCCGATTGCGGAGAAGTCTTGTGAAGCTCCACTGGTCGTTGTTCAGCAAATCGTACGGTGTGGCATATCACAATGACTCAACCATTAGATATAACTGTATCCGAATCCGGTGCTTTTATTGATTTCATGTGTTAGTTTCGATTCTTCTGTTTTGCGTATCATTTGTTATTCTTGTTTCCTTTACTTAATCCTCTTGATCATAATTTGTCCTCGTCTGCTATATTGTTGTTCTCCATGTGCTACATGTTTTTTTGAGTTTTTACTCTAATGTTTACAGTTACCGAATTCCAATGCCCATGTACGCTGCTGTATTGTGTGTTTCTGCGTTTTTCGTGTTTATCTAAATTTGTTTCTTTTTGTTTTCTCGTTTCTCTCTTCTTTCATGCTGCATAATTACATACTACATGTTATATACCTTTATCACACTTTCATACATGCAATACTCTTTTCTCAACCGGAACACTGGCCGCACATCGTTCTACAAACGCACGAAACGGACCAAATTTCAAATTCCCTTACTTCTGTTTATCTGATCATTCCCTTTTCTTTCTTTTGGCAACAACTAATGGTGTTATGGTGTTTTGGCGTAACTTGTGCGGCTGCGTTTCCGTTATGCGACATTGTTCGGCTTTCGATGTGTTTGCGCTTAACCGTGTCTGTAATGCTGCAACTGCAAAAACGAAAAATACTATTAAACAAAAAATATGTACACATACTATCCTCCAAACACAACGTACAAACTTTGCTTCATGCGTAAACTTGCCTACACTGCCCACTAAAACTCCCCAG
>NC_064878.1:65143548-65176048 GCF_943734665.1 Anopheles aquasalis | reverse complement strand
GACAACGTGCGCACACTCCAGCAAGAACTATCATGGAACTACATCCGGCATTAAGGATGGAAAAATAACATAAAATGAACTGGCGCATGCACTCGAAATAAATCGTCCCTTGGAATCTGTCTCCAGGTGAGAGAGGAAATATGTTACAGATTGACCTTGTTTGTAGTGCACCTGTCTTTTAGGCCGTTTGCTTGTCAATCCTGTTTTCCATACAGCGAGCTTTTTAATCTTAATTAATGGTCCAAATTTTGTCGCTGACGCTCTATGTAGGCTTGTGCTGCATGTCTGCTCCTCCTAGTTCCCTAGGGTACTCCGTTTGACTTCTATTTTGATGCACGGAGCCCTGGAAGCGCTAAAAGCTGATATCATATCTAATATTCATAATGCTCCCATCATCATCATCATCATCATCGTCAGTCCGCCTCCAAGAACATGGGGCTGTAGCCGCATGCAATGGATACTGTGAGCATGTGAAGAGGAAGGACGGCCGGGAAAGGAAAAAGTCTAGAGTAAGGTAGTAATAGTGTTAAGGGTACCAGATAAACACCCTTGGAGGGGTTACTAAACAAAATATGCGATACACCGTGCTCTGAGTCGGAGAAGGCAAGTAATGAGAAGCACAGTTATCGGGAATTGTAAGTGTGCGCGCGTGTGTATGTGTGTGTGATATCGCTAGCGCGACAGAAGAAATATGAAAAGGAATGCCAAATTCTGTTTACCGATCTCCAACCCCTTTGGCTGTTGCGCCTTTGCGAAAACGCCGATCGTTGGATAACGTAAACATTCAACCTATATGTATACAATCAGCAACTCAATTCCACTCACGATCCAACATTGTCTATCCCGATTGCTGTACAAGATTACACATTTAAGAATCAAACGCCTGAATTATATACCTGAGGTCAATCAAAAGTATCTTTCTTGCCCTAAGCAACGTGTACGGGACGGGAACGCTTACGACACTGTATGATAATCATCCTCGTCAATGTGGCAGCAATTGGGTGAAAGCAGTGTTGTGAGTGCAAGCAAACTACTAGAAAACAAAAACCAGTAACATGACCATGCATACATCATAACTCTGAAGTTATATATTTATAATAAACAAACAAAATCTGTATTTATTAATCAACAAATACCGGAATGTAGCACAGAAAGAGGTGAACGGAGAAGAGAGTTTAATATTCTGCCCATAAAACAAATCTTGTAGATCGATCTTCTAAAACCAAGCACTCTAACAGACGGTACAATGTTGAAATGAACGGTTAAACATATTCAAATCCATCAGCAACAGATTCAAATAACTATGTAAGCGAGGCGAGGCAGATAACAGAAGTGATCCTTAAGAAATTTTTGATCGAAATGCGCAACAGCGAAGCAAGATAGGAATGGCATAATCTGCGCTTGATTTATCAAATTTAGCTCAGTTAGCAAACCCGAGTGAAGGACTATTAGTTGAATTCGATTCGAGCAACACACGAAAGAAATAAACTGTCGTTCATCAATAGTCAAGGCAGGGTAGAGCAAGCGATACTGAATGGAATTGATGATACGTGCGTATCCCTCTACTGGGCTCGCTAGTACTTCAGTAGAACAATGGCAATGTAAACTCGTGGCCTGCTATGCTATGCAAAGCGACATGAACCTGCATCATATAAACACACACATACACGCATACACGCATGCGCGCTCGTATTAATGATTGTTTCTCAATTTTTGTTACTGTGCCACTACTTCCGCCACGGTGGATCACACTAGCATTCGCGCGTCTGCATTGGGAGGATGTTGTATTGTTGCATTTGCATCCGTATTGACGCGCGTGCGCTACCTTCACCCTCGATGCAACAAAACAAATAAAGTCTATACTCAAACTTACATTAAACGAATGCCGAAACAATCTCTTGCTTTTTTATATTTTTCGTTTCTTTGTCGACGGTTCAATCTCTCCACCACTCGCGATAGCGTTAGAAGGGCATCCGAAAGATGTTGCTTGTGATGTCGATTCTTTTCCTTCCTTTTTAGCGGCATCTAACAGGCTAACCATGAGCCGAGCACGTAGTTCAAAAACGATCGAATACTGTTCATCAAACTCGCCAGATAAAGGAACATCACCAATCTGCCCCAAGAGGGCACGCCTAGATGCACGATCAAGCCCTTCGACGGAACCATAGATGGCTCGGATCCAGTCCACCCATTGATCGTTCGGTCGCTGGTTAGCATTACGCCTGATGTTACTGTGCACCCTCGCCAACCGGGAGCAGGCTAGTGTCCGCTTCGACAGCAACAGTGACGCACAGAATCGCCCTTGGTTGGTACTGCGCGACCCGAACAGCCCCAAGAAAAGCGTGTCCGTAGTAATGGTGGATTGCAGTGTTGCGAGTATTCGCTCATCGAACAGGGCAACGTTGCCCTCCTGAAGAAACTCTAGCTGCTGCTGCACGATCAACTGCGCCCGCATACCGCGTGGTTGTAGTTTGATCCACTGGATGCGCTCGATAGTAACGGGAAGACGGCCGAAAATGTTACCCATCAGCGGTTGTCCAGGCACGTGGTCCGGCATAGAAGGGAGTATAGCTTCCAGTAGTGGTTCCAAATGTGGGACAATCTCTCGGAGTGCTTCATGGTGCGAAAATCGCTGGAAACATGCTGCGTGTTAGTGTCTAAACGACGTGGTGGTGATGGATGCCCATCCTCTCTTACCGATAGTCCTTCGATGAAGTGTTTAACCAAAAACCGTGGGACAATCCATCGTTTGTGGTGTATAACGTTGACCGATGCTACCAGATTGTACACATAGTCCAGCTCCAATTGGGTACCGGCCACAACAGCACCTTCCAGCAGCTCTAGATGCCGCACGATGAACGTGAGGCAAAGGGTTTCCAGTTTCAGCTTCTCTCGTAGATACCGTAGACAATTGAAGCGAGCATCGATCAGTTCACCAAGATCGACCCGATTGATCATTTGCTCAACGCTGGCCATCAGATCACGCAACTGCTGCCCATCCTGTTCGGACTCGTAGCGATACAAGGACTGAGCGAGGATCATTGTCACGATGGTTTTCAACCGTTGCAGCGTCGTCCTCGTTGTCACCGTATCGTCGTCCTGCAAGTGCTTGCGAATGTAGAGGAACTTGAGGAGAGGACGTACGCCACCACCGCCGACTGTATCGCTCAAGGAACGAACAATTTCCAGCTTCAGGAAGCCACTGATTGGCCGCTTCAGTAGATCGTACAGTACGGAGAGAAGCATTCCGTAGCAGTGCCGGTCAGTCCACTCGGTGGTGAGGCGAGCAAAGATACGATCGTAAGCCGATCGTAGTAGTACATCGACCGGATGTACCTCCCCCCGGTGTTGCGTGGTGTAGAATACATCAAACAGATGATGTACGAGAATGATCAACTCCTTGATCATTGCATCCGCATCGTCCTGGGAACGGTCCGCGGAAGAGATGGCACTGCGTATAAGCATTCCGAAACCACACTGCCGGTACACTTCCGGAGCCACTTTGCACCACTTAAGTGTCGAACGGAGAGCATGATGGATGACCTTCCTTTCGGACCAGTTCTTGATAGGCATACGGTACAGCAGCTGTAAGATGCATTTCGAAGCGGTCAGTGGGAATGTTCGAAAAGCTGTTTGGCCATTCTCCAAGGCTAAGCTAGAAACTCTGTGAACAGGAACAGGTGGCATTATTGGTTGCTTGGATTCCGTGTGCTTTGTGGCCGGATTACGCACTGTTGCATGTAGCCAGCCAGCTCACTGGCATTGCTACTGTCGATCACTCCGGGGATGTAGGATAGTAACTTGCGGTACGATTCTATCACGGGCTGTTCGTTCCCACGGTGGGACAGCAGCCGGAGAATGATTGACACTGCTATTCGAATGGAATCCAGATTCGATTCGAAGCATTGATTTAAGTAATTGCAGACCATGGCTATGCTCTCGGTTTTCGGCGGTTCATTCTGCTGGTCGTGCACCTTGCACCGGATTCGCTCCATCAGCTTGCGTTTTGTTTCGGGGGTCAATGAAACGGCGTATAACTGGCTAGTTACAGCTGTGTACTTCTTTTCGGCACATCGCTTCATCATCGCTGTTGCGGTATCTGAAAAATCCAAGAGAATTAGCTGGTAATCACACAAAATGGATCACTTTTCAATTCTTACTGACCTTTCAGCGAGGATCCAGACTCCGTTCACTTGCAACGTGCTAAGTCAAATCAAAGGATGCTTCGTTAAGTAAGCTTCGTTAAGTACTAAAAATCCGCGACAGTGCTGCCATCTGTGACTATGGGCCACAACATGTACAAAATATGGAGTTTTTCGAGTCTTTGTATACTTGTATGGCTATTGTTTTACAAAACCATCAAAAGAAGAAGTTTTGCAATGATAACTCCGGTTCTTTTGTTAATTTTCATGATGAATTTCTTCGCATTAACAAACGCACCGCGCGAGGAAATCACATGAACTCTGACTGTCAACAATTTCATCCAATATGGCGACCATGGTGTTATGACTGCTCAATTTATGGTTATTTAATACACGCCACCAGGGTGTATGGGGGAGCTGTTGTTTTGGCTGGTCCACGATCTGGTGAAAACGCGAGGTTTCTGCGACGAGCAACATTAACGACCGTCGACTAACGAAACTGTGCTGATAGTAGGTGGAACTACTCCACTCCGGGACGCGGAAACAAGTGCACAAAGTGTAGCGCTCCCGGCGAAGGATCTGTGCGCCAGGAAGGAAGTGCACCGAGAAATTTCCTTCGAACGCGCGCGCGTATGTGTGTGTTGTGTGTGTGCGGTGCAGGTGTGTGAAAATCGCAGGCAACAACGAGCGAGCGAGCGAGCGAGCCAGTGAGCAACCGATTTCCGTGTTCATTGTTGTTGTTGCAGAGAGGGTGCGCTTGTGGGAAAATCGGTGTTGCACGCCGGAAAGTGAAGGTGTTTTGTATGTACCACGCTATACTGCCAGTGCCCCAGTGTACCAGCAGCCGTCCCTTCCGACGCCGTTTACTACAATCAGCCAACCCGCGGACTCCGCGGTGCACCAGCTCCTGCCGTAGAAACGCTGCCAAAACCCCTGCTGCCGTGCCCGATCCCAAGGACAACGCAAGTGCAGCAGCAGCACGATGGCGGACGGGGAATCGGACATGGAGTACTCGTCGGACAATGATTACGAATTTGAGGACTACTACAACTCAGGTATGCTCAGCAAGCAGCACCCCTTGTGGATCGAGAACGTTTATCGTGGCCTCCTGCGAGCGCCAGGTTCCGGTTGGTTGGCGCTGACTATCGAAATGCTCGTCCCAACGGCAGGAACGGCTTGAGTAGGCTGTTGCTTTAGCCCCTCGAGGATCGTAGGTCAGGTTGGCCAGGGTGCTGTGCCGTGCTTTACACACTGCTCTCGCTCCCCATTCCCCACCACACCGATCGCCGTTCGCCGTCGTCACGGTTGGGTGCTCGGGGGACGGCCCGCGCGCGTCTCTGTGTGTGGATATGCTTTTAATTTTCCCATTTTTTTGTGGTCTTCCAGTTTCCTATTTTCCATCGGGCCACCATCGCGTGGATCCCTTTGTGGACGACCCCACCGTTTGCTCTGTGCCGTTGTTGTGCGGTACCGAAGCATCATCATCGCCATCATCGTCATCAGCGTGCGTTGTTCGCAGCAGGCGGGCGACGAGCCCCACAACGGCAGAAGCCTCGCGTGCAGCACCTTGAAAGCGGCCGCCCGGTGGGGTGGCCCTCGCGGAGGTCAATGGCATATAGTTCGAGTGGCGGAATTTTACGCTACCGTGCGTATCGACACACTATGCCTCCTTCGTTCGTTGTTTTGTTCCTTTTATTACTCTACTATCCGTCGCGATGGTGATGATGACGATGATGATGATGGGCAAAGAGAAACGGAAAATCGAGAAGAACCTCAGTTCAGGGGCGCGATGCTACAAGTGCGATAGCTAGATGGCGAGGTCCTTCTGTGGGGGAGTTTCACGAGCGTGAAATAACAGCAAATAACCGCTTAAACAAGACTCGTTAATGAGTTTAATTGGATTAACTTTTTAATGAATCATTGGCATCACAAAAGATCAACAAGCTCTGGTGCTGATGCGTAATTCTATTGACAATCATTACGAAAATGCGCTCAACCGCCGTTCAGTGGCAGATAGAAACAGTGACTATCTATGCCCGATGATGTCACTTTCACGCATTACAGGTGCTTGCTTCGCGCGAATTTTAGAGCCAGGCCCATTAATTGAAAAGATAAACATTCATAATGGACCATAAGGTTACAACATGAAACAGCACGCCATGCCGTAAACACGGTCGCTACGACTCCGTGGATGTAGCCTCCAGTACGCGAGGCCACAATCGGTGAAGTGGACAAATACAATTTACAGTATTTTGTTAACAGTAAGCGGCTTTAAAAGTAAGTGTATGCAGCATACACAAGCTTAGGGATTATTGTTCTGGTTCATCGTTTCGTTTCGTTCCGTACCATCTAAGTAAACATTGGACGAATTGTTTTATTTTCCCCGTTGTCGTCCTGCATCGTAGTTGGTAAAAAATGAAATCGGTAGCAAATAAGCAATAGGGTCGCAGTTCGCACACAGCCACCACCCCCCCCCCCCCCCCCCCCCCCCCCCCCGAACACACTTTGAATCGTTCGGCGGTACATTTCAAGGTTGAACCAGTTTCTTACCTCCACGAGGGTCATACTCAACTGCTGACTGGCACAGACCGATGGTGCCTGCTCTCCTCCACAGCACGCTAGATGATAGAAAATATAGGAAACGCCGCGCTTCCATTGATCCATCTCGTTACCATGACACGGCGCATGATCGAGCATGATGTGCGTGCTTGTGTGTGCCTAGAAGCGCACCGTCGTCCACCATCGTGCTAAACAAAATTCCATTTCCAAACTCGCCCCCCCCCCCCCCCCCCCCCCCCCCCCCCCCACCACCCCGGGTTGTTTAGCCGGTTGACCGTGAAATTTTGTTGTGCTCCTCCGCGAGGTCACAAAACGAGCAAAACTGTTGCTGTACGGTGGCAAAGCTGCGTAATCGTGTTAGCTCTTCGCGTCGCAGCGTGTTGGATGAGTTGAAGGAAGGTGTATTACATCGTGGAACATCGATTCCCTTTTCTAGAAAACTCCTCTCGCCTGTGCTTGCTTTGCTACGTGCGCACCTACGAGGGGCTTCTTTGATCTTTTCCTTCCCATCGAACTAAGCACATTGTTGGCGAATGAGAGCGGAGCAGAGCAGTTATGGTGATCGTCGTTCGCCGTGGGCACTCCTTCCGTTCGTCTTTGCCTGTGGCACTGCTGCTCACTGAAGCATGACCGCGTGACGCACCGGCAAAGCGCGCGCGCGCGCGCGCCCCTTCTTGTCGAGCATCTTGTGGCATGAAATTATTGCAGCCGCAAAAAAAAAAAGCATAAAGAAGCAACTGCTAAAGCTTTTTTGCTTGTCTCGTTTTTTTTTCTGTGTATTAATATTCATATACTGGTTACGCCGCGTTGCTAGGCAAAAAGAGAACCTGAACTAGATCCCTCGTTCGTACTGTACGGCGCATGCTGCGATGCCGAAGAAGTCACGTTTCCAAACCTCACAAGAAGGTGCTTTCATCGCGGCGAACAACGTAAAACTTGCGATCGAGGCTCCACTTCCGAAACACGTGGAGCAGCAGCAGCGCGCGATGATCGCGATCGCAGCATGAAAATCATTGAACCCGGTACAGGAGGTCACCAGACGGTGGTAAACCGGCCACAACAGCAAGCGAAAGACAATGTGTCTCTCTCTGTCTCTTTCGTTCTTTCGTTCTCGTCCTGCATCTCATTGTGGATCGCCGGGCCTTGAGGCGGGCCGAAGCGCGGTGCAAAATGAACGAGACCTTGAACAGGAAGCAAGAAAAAGGCGTGGTACGGTATCTTCGGTTCGATCCGGAGAACGAAGATGATCGAGCATGAAATAAAACAGTGTTTTATCTTCGCCATCCCATCGCTTGTCATCCCCCGGACGCGACACTGTACGGGGTTTTGGGGAGTTCATTGATTGTTAGTCGAGCTCCTTGGAACCGGGGTGATGATAGGGTGGCATCGCACTGGTGCGTGAATGATGATTGCCGTAAACAATCGGTCTTGGCGAGCATATAGCGCCGGTCGACTGACTGGTGGCCATTTGTGGGGCGATAACATGGTGCTAACCCTTCCTTGGTTGATTCGTTATCGTGCTGCACTTTGATGTCGTCGCTCATTCCACTGCCGTTCACCCGGTCCGGGTCCGGGAGTTAAGGCGCAATGGTCCATGACTCACCGTTAGATGTAGTCCAGGGGACCGTACTGGCCTTTTACCGAACGAATGCCTCAGCATTGATTGCGGCGAGTGTAAAGACACACCATCTTTGTGTTGGCTGGGTTTGATTATGGAAATAGAGAAACGTCTGAGTTTTCCAGAGAAATCTCGAGACTTTAATGAGTTCTGTGCTTTTCGCTGGAAAAGAACCTTGCCGATCAGGGAATGGGTACTTTCTTCGAATTGTATTCTAGCTGTTTACGCTCAAAAGAACAGACTCATGTTTCCCACGTTTCTAAAATACGTCACCAGAGATTTAGCTTGCAAAGTACCTTGAACAGATGCTGAATCTAAAATCAAAGAATGTTGCAGCAGATCTTTGATATATTCTTAAAAGAGAAATTGCATTATTATTAAACAGAAAATTATCGAATATTCTGTCTGAATAAAAGGCACACATTCTACGTCTACTATGCACGCAACGAGATCGTGTGCTCGTCGCCAGGATACGCATCACTGCGTCATTGCGTGCATTGGGTGATGTTTGCTGCGATGCTGCCTCGAATACGAATGAGTCACCTTCAGCTTCTTTTTTTGGAAAAGGAAAATTAATGCCATCCATGAAACCACCTATCGTGCTGTCGTAACAGTTTCACTGACGCGGACACTACGATGTGGAATGACCATTTATTTTATTTTTTTTTGCGCTCTTACGCACCCGAACAGTCGAAAGAATTTCTTTGGAACTGTGTGACTAACCGAAGCCCCGGGGATAAGCCTGCCCTGTCGCTATCTTTACATTCCACCTTTACTCACCTGCATTAGTAGAACCCCCCACCCCGGGGGGGGGGGGGGTGCGATAGTAGTAATGTGCCATCATCACGGTGAAGGCTTTACCGGATTCGCCAAATGCCATTCGCCCCTAATCCTGTCACCAGCCCACAGCCCAGCATGACATTTCTCGGTGACCTGATGGTGACTATCCTTGACCATGACCTCCAACCCACGACCACACTTAGGAGGAAGCCACACATAAATCCAATCAGCAGGCCTCCTCCCCCCTCACCGGTCAGAACCTAATGCTCCGCCGGAGACAGCCTCGCGTGCGGTTCGCGCGTTTTCTTGCGCAACAACCAAATCCCCATAAAGAGCGGGGGGGTCCGACCGCGTATTGCATAATGTCGTCCGAAAAACCCGGCCCCCCGGCGGTCTGTCGTGGGCGAAATGCGACGGATTTACGGACGTACGATGTTGCTCGGGACCGCAAAGACGTCCGCCGTTAGTTAGAGGGCCTTTTTGGCGACAGAAATAGCAACGCCCTACGATAGGAAGGCTTCTGTGAGGTCCTGTTCCATGTTCGTTGGTTTGGAGTGGACATTAACTTAGAAGAAGACCTGCTGCTGCTGCTGGTGCTGTGGCGCGGTAGGTGACAGGTGTCGACACGCTCCTCGCTCGCTCAACGCAAAGCGGCAAGAGTTTATTTTTAAAGAAAACCACCAAGAGTCACACGAGCTTTCGGTTTAGCTCGCATTGGCAATAGCATTAGCTTCGTGATGGGTATTGCTTCTTCTGCTCGGTGAGCAGGTCCTGGCCCTGGGTAAAGCGATAAGCGAGCTCCTTTCAAAGTAGTTCATTGATAAGATTTGTTGATGACGGTTTGGACTGCAGAATCGTCGTTCTACTTTTGCTGCTGCGTCCGCCTACTTCGCGATTGATTCTCCGCTCTAGTGATCCTTGGATTGACCTAAAACTCTCGTCCACTCGTCGTCACCGCGCCAACTAAAGCGATTAGATTGGCATAGCTTGACCTTCTCTGCTTCTCGCGCGCACCACCCCCGGATAGGCAATGTGTCGTCGAATCGAACGCTGATCATTCTTTGATCGCGATGATCGTGCGCGTTCGTGCGTGACCGTATGGCACACACGCTGGTCCGAGGAAAACCAGTGTGTGTCAAAACTGGTTAGCCGGCCGTAGGATGCAGTACGAAGGTTTACCGGGCTTCGGTATCGAATGCACGCCAGGGAGATAGATCAGAGAAACCATGGACGTGACATTTTCAATATTTTCCAACATCGCCGTCTTAATTATGCAAACCACTAATCGGCCACTCATTCTCCCCTGTACCTCTCGCGCTCTCTTTTTAGGTGAAGATTGTGACATCGAGCAGATCGATCCGAAGCGCACCGATCCGGAGTACTTTGTGTACGAGTGTCTGAATGTGGAGGAGGTCGAGAAGCTGATGAATGAACCGGTGGAGAAGCTAAGCACCCAGCTCCAGATTACACCTTCGCTGGCCAAGGTGTTGCTACACGAGACACGCTGGAATACGGCGGAAGTGATTGAACGCTACCGGAACAATGCCTCCAATCTGTTGGTCAGTGCACGGATCAAGGCAGCACCACCGGTCGTCGCAGGGCCGTCGTCACCGTCATCAGCACCGTGTCCGGCCACCACCACCACCATCACATCCGTCGCCAGCAGTACCATCAGTACCGCAGGCACTATCAGTGGTCCTAGCTTCCTGCTCGTACCTTCAGCCTCATCTGCGTTCGTCGCAACCTCCGCCACCTCATCCGGCGCCGCTGCAATGTCCTCGTCGTTGTCCTTACATCCCGGACCGAGCGGGAATGGCACCAAAGTACAGCATCATCTCACTGGCAGCACGAGTAGTACCGGTAGTACCTTCACAACGATAGTCAACGCACCAACGCCAACCTGCTACCGGACGCAGCTGTGTCCGGTTTGTGTGACGGTACAGTCGACGGATAAGTTCCATCGGCTCTCCTGCCAGCACTCGTTCTGCCGTGATTGTTGGGCAATGCACTTTGAGATACAGATCGGTCAGGGCATCTCGACGCAGATCGAGTGTATGGAGCAACGGTGCGATGTGCGCGTGCCCGAAGATCTCGTGCTGAACCTGCTCAACCGGCCCGTCCTGCGTGACAAGTATCAACAGTTTGCGTTCGCCGATTACGTCAAGTCACACCCGGAGCTACGCTTCTGTCCAGGGCCCAACTGTCAGGTAAGCTGTCGAGAAGTGCTTGCACCGGATGCCGTGGATATTAATTTGGAATTTGTGTTTTTTCTTTCTGTTTTCTTTCCCCACAGATCATTATCCGCAGCCAGGACATTAGCCCGAAGAAGGCGACCTGCAAGGTGTGCAAAACGAGCTTCTGCTTCCGGTGCGGTACCGACTATCATGCGCCAACGGACTGTCAGATCATCCGCAAGTGGTTAACGAAGTGTGCGGACGATAGCGAGACGGCAAACTACATCAGTGCGCACACGAAGGACTGTCCCAAGTGTCACATCTGCATCGAGAAGAACGGTGGCTGCAATCATATGCAGTGCTTCAACTGTAAGCACGACTTTTGCTGGATGTGTCTCGGTGATTGGAAGGCCCACGGTTCCGAGTACTACGAGTGTTCGCGCTACAAGGAAAATCCAAATATCGCCCACGAGTCCGTGCATGCGCAGGTTGGTTTGGTAGCGGTTTTGCTGCGTCCTCGGTCCGCGTCCTAATAAAATACTCTCTTTCTCTTCCGAATACAGGCCCGCGAAGCACTGAAAAAGTATCTGCATTACTACGAACGATGGGAGAACCACTCGAAATCGCTGCAGCTCGAACAGCAGACGCTCGATCGTATGAAGGCGCGCATCAACGAGAAGGTGATGAAGGGTTTGGGCACGTGGATCGATTGGCAGCATCTGTTCGATGCGGCCGCCCTGCTCGCCAAGTGTCGCTACACGCTTCAGTACACCTACCCGTACGCTTACTACATGGAGTCACGCAAGGAACTGTTCGAGTATCAGCAGGTACGGCCCCCTCTCCCTAGTATAGCGATCCCTGTGCCATTTTTCTAACGTTCCTGTGTTGTTCCATTGTAGGCCCAGTTGGAAGCGGAAATCGAGAATCTCTCCTGGAAGGTTGAACGAGCGGAAACGACCGATCGGGGTGAGCTCGAGAATCAGATGGACATTGCCGAGAAGCGTCGTACGACGCTGCTGAAGGACTTTTTCCCCAACGAAGTGTAATAGGAGCGAGGGAGCGAGATCACGCCCGCCGTCCTCCCCGAAAGTAGTCCGTATCCTTTCCACCGTTGGCCTGGATGGGACGAAAATGAAGCTAAACTAATACCAGATAATAAAGACAACGTGCGGATCTTCAAGCAACAACAAGTAGGTGAAACTATTAGTGCGTAATGCGTTAGAGTGAGTAGATAAGATCCTCACTCGATCTCGGACTCAGTGAGCGAGCGAACGAGCGAGCGTACAGGCAATATTGTTTAGATGATAATCAAGATGGTCACACGATCGATGGTGTGATCAAGTCCCTATTTCATATTCGTAGCTAAGAAGGACAGCGCGTGGTAGGCCAAGAGGCAGAGCGAGACAAAGCGAGCGTTCATCACAGGAGATCATCTTCGTTTGAGTGATCCGTGCAAGATCATTCGCTTAGCTCTATCTCTCTCTGACCTTCCTGATCGTCGCGTTTCATCTTGTAGGCTAGCGATTGTAGATACCGAAGGATGAGGAGGGAGAGCCCAGAGTGGAGCGATGCTATTGCTTAGGACCATTTATGAATACACAACCCTACACCTTACTACAAGGCGCATATGATAATTGCTGCTACTTAAGCGAAACAATGAATGAGAAAGGCAAAATCGTGAAAAAGGAAATATAAGAGAAGCAATTACTTCAACAAACATGACCATAAGTCTGCTGCTGATAATAATATCACGTGTATTTTCCACAACTTTTCCACTTAAAATCTAGCACATACGAACGCGAGATTGCAGGTACTATAACGGTCAGCATAAACCTAGAAGTGAACATTGCAGATTTCTGCTCAACTCACTCGTCCCCTTGGGTGGTCCGTCAAACTGTTCGTCGTATTTCAAATCAACTGCCGAGATTCGCTGCACTCGATATCCCTTCTCATCGGCGACGTAGTAATAATCCCACATCGTTCCCGTGCTGTCCAGGTATCCATACTGCCCCGAGACTCGAACGATTCCCGTGCTCCGATCGATCACACCCATTTCACTCCGATACTGACCGTCGCTGTTACGGGTACGCAAAGTTGTACCCATTTCCATCGCGCTTATTCACGTACGACACTAGCCTACTGTCTGCCACTGGTGCTGTCTGAACGATCGTCGCCAGCGATAGAAGCACTACAGCCGACGAGTAGCATTTCGCCACTTTCTGCCAAAGAAAATGGTCCAAGTGACCGATGGATTTGTTCGATTCAGTCGATTGCGCTGATGGGGCGAGGGTACTCGCGCTTCTTACCATTTTCGGAGACGATCTTTTGGCCGACTTTTGATGAACGACCTGCTGGCAAGGGTGAGACCTACTGTACTGAAGTGAGGTTTGTGGTTTTTATTCGACAAAAAAAAACGAATTTCTTAAACATTGTACATGTTCATTAACACAGTGGAAGCTACATATCACCAAGCTACAAGTGTCTCCTCCAAGCCGGCTCCTGTCTTAATGCTAATCTTTCATCTTTCGCCTAATTTATAAATGTTTGACCTTGGCCAGTCTTCCTATCATACGCAGGCACAGACTATTCTACCCCTGTCTACCACCGAAAGACTCATCTTTGCATACAATAATCGATGACATCCGTTGTGCGTGGGCTTTTAAAGGCATTTAGCATCCAATCGAATAGTCAAACAGGATGAACATGAACCTGCCACCGCATTCGCCAATTCCATCTTCGATCGCTTTGCTACGCCGCCTGCTGAGCATCTATCCTGCTGATGAGGGGACAGTTTCTAACGATTTTCGAGGAGTCTAGGCAAAGGTAGGCCGGCCAATAGCTGAGCCTCTCGCTTGGGATGTTCACCTTTCTTTAAAAAAAATAGCGCCTCGCATCAATAGCACGAACCGGCAAGCAAATTCTTCCACCAACAGGCACACGTTGGCCCACAAAAAACCCGTCTTCCATGGAGGCACAACTAACCTTGAGAGAAGCTCTTAACATACGAACTTTTTTAAACACCAGTCGCGACCATAAATCAATTATGATTTGTGGAAATGGATAATAACAAAACAGGTTTGTGATCTCGAGCACTGAGAATACAGATTCGAACATTCGTTGCACTGTGGCTTTTATTTCCGAAAAAGGCGTAAAATGATAGCGTTGACGATCACAGCGCAGCATCCACTAACACAGCAATTTAGTTATCCATTTATCACAAAATTGCGACCACAGGAAAGTCGTTCTAAACATACTTTTTTCTCGAAAACGCATAGCCTGCTTCGGAGTGATCGGAAATCGCACTGCACTCTGGTTTAAAAAGGGCTTGCTGCAAACGGTCACTTTATTATCCACAGCCAGCACCACCCAGTAGGCATTCAAAAGATTTCGCGATTGGTCCAGCGAACGGGATCGCCGATGATATCGCCGGTTCCGTCCGATATCCATTCTCATCCGCCACGTAGTCGTACGAATGGACTTTTCCCTCCGAGTCGGTGTACTCGTAGTGGCCGCTGACCCGGAGAACTCCTGTTTCCGCATCAATCACACCCTCCTCGCGACGATACTGGCCATCGTTTGTACGGTAGGAAAAGCTGTAACCATTCTCGTCCCTCTCATCATTGAAAGACAGTAACCCATCGTCGCTGGTGGCCGTAGGAGCAAGCTGAACTACGCTGGCTAGCGATAAAAGTGCCAATGCCAACGCAGAACATGTTGACCATTTCTAGGGGCAAGATAAGGAATCGAATTTACGGAGGGATTCACCTTCTCTGGCTGAGGAATTTCGAACGGTTTCTTACCATTTCGCGGGCCGAAAATCGTCTCCGAAACTAGTCGATGAGGCCGCACTGTTGCGAACTTAAACTGATCAAGCTTCACGCGCTTGTTGCGCCTTTTATCCGTCGCAACATCGCGTCGAATCAGTAGATTCTTTTTTTGGTCTTTTCCTTATGGATCGTAGGAGAAGAAACACGTTTTTGAAGTAAATCTTCGCGATTCTTGCCTCGCGATCTTCTCGACAGATGCTACCGTGGTGCACACAAACTAATCCAGGTGAAGTAAAAAATGCTAGTCCCTCTCAAACACTTTCAAACGATCAACAAAAAGAATGGTGAAGATCAACCTTGAATGCCACGCTAATTCGGGGATCTAATAATGTATCATCATCAAACAACAATCAGCGAGCGCAGGTGAACACACCACAAAGGTGAAGATAATTTTCTCAAGAAATATCACAAAACTAGTTATTGCGTTGTCTTGCTGTGGCGAACTAAAACAGATCCTCCTTCACTGATTGTTAGACCCTTTCATTCAAAAGGAAGCATAGCATGTGCGCTCCACAAACACCAAACAAAATCTACTTCGTGTATGTATGGACCAT
The DNA here is from genome assembly GCF_943734665.1 of Anopheles aquasalis. Classification (NCBI taxonomy): domain Eukaryota; kingdom Metazoa; phylum Arthropoda; class Insecta; order Diptera; family Culicidae; genus Anopheles; species Anopheles aquasalis. Next base: position 65,160,394 of record NC_064878.1, on the reverse strand, counting down.
TGTATGACCATGCTGTTTAACACCTAGCGAAATAGTGTGATAAGTTGTGCAAGGAGAGCTCAAACCACAATTTCTTTCGAGTGTTATTCTTCAAGCGACTATAGAGCCTTAACGTTTGTATAAGCGAATCACTAATAAGTATTTCTTTTCTTTTATTGATTGTTGTTTTATACAATTCATCAATTCGTCACACGCCAACGCCACCCCCGCCACTGCGGATCGCCGCAATCTGTAATAATAATCATCATCATTCTGCGCTCATACTTTCTCACGCGATTCACGATCGTTATAGTAGTAATTAGTAGGGAGGATGTGATCGAGAGCGCGCGTACACAATCATGTGCGCACAGCAGCAGCAGCTGCCACTTCTTTCTGTTTAGATAATAGAAACTGCCTAACTAAGGACAACAAACGCGTAAAAAAATAGGATGGGCGGGGGGCTTCCTTTCCTCGATGGGACAGCAAAAAAAAAAAGAAAAGGACACAAAATGTAGTGATTGGAACCATTCGAAACATACAAACAACACACATGCACACGTACACATATGCACACTCACTCCTCACACCGGGAACTGAAATCTAACTCTATGTCACTGCCTATATGCTGTGGGGGGGGGGGGGGGGATTGGGGTTTCTTAATCGGAACATAAAACTCACGGCCATTTATCCCTGCGCTGCGTGTCCTGGTGCTGCTGATGCGTCGTGATTTGATACGTATGTATATGTGTGCGTGCATGTTTGTCTGGATGTGGTACAAAAACTCAAGAATGTGGAAAGCAGATCGGCGCGATCGAATAGATGCTGCTGCTGCATGTAAAATGTGTTTATAATAGGGTTTTATGTATATAGTATCTATATATCCATATTAAGTCACAAACTTAACCACTAAACTGAAATAGGGAAGCGCTGAGGCACACCACATCTAACAGCCACATTCATTACAAACGAAACAGATGGCGTCGTCGTCGGTGGCGGCATCATCTTTTTAGGCATATGATCCGCCACACTGGTCGTCCGCACTAGTAACGCAACAACATAACACACATAAAAAGGGCACCTTCCCGGGGGGACCGGTGAGGCGCGGTCGCGGAGAGAAAGTGTGGGACCGCAGAATACAAAACTTGGGTGACGTGATAATTCTACGCTGTTCTCCATCAAACACAACTGTTCCCACTAATCCTGCTACTAGCGTCGTCCCTTTTCCGTTTGATCCACTCTTCTTTATCCTTTCGCTGCCACTCTGCCGGGATACCACAGGACAATGCCGTTGGTGCGCTGCCACTTCAACAACCGTTTCTTTACACATCAGTAACAACAATTCCTCTATATAAATCCTTTTGTTTCAGCCTTTCGTTTCACGGGCGGAGCGTCGTCTGCTTCGATCTCGTCTCATCGCCTCGTTGGGTGCCTTCCGCTGTCAATGCAGTCCTCCTCTTTCTGTAAGCCTTTCTTTTTGATATATGATCGCTCTCTAGTCCACGCTTATCTGTATACACTTACTCGCTCCTTTAACGCGTATATGCCCATTTACACTTTCCCTAGCAACCATCATTTCAATCTGGTATGTGTCGGTATGTTTTAATATGTTGAAAAGTTTGCAAGTTTTTCAACTTCTTTCCTTTGCTTTCTTTACTCGCTTTCTCTTTATGCTCACTGCTTCTTGCAAAGCAAAAAAAGAAACTAGGATTTATGTTTTAAACACGATCCTCATCCCATCATCAACCATCCTCTTTAGTTGCACTTGTCTTGTGTCTGTCTGTGTGTGTTTTAATGCCATTTTTCCTCTGCCTTCTATGCTCTGTTTATAACAGTTTAGCTTCTCTATTTGCACGCTTTAGTGTCTTTTTTTATATAACATTCTGTCTTCTGTTTTTGTTTGTTTTTGCTACTGAAGTTTCTGTTCGTATCTTTGTGCTACACTTGTGGTTAACTACTGGCTGTTGCTTAACGACTTTATGTGAAGCTTGTTTTTTTTTATTTGTTTCGGCCAACTACTAGAAAAGTACCAACTCCAACAGCTGATTGATTGATGGTAAGTAGTGGAAGTAGTAATAGTAGTATTAATGGTCATTATTCATACCATTGTTTTCTAGACTATTCTGTGCATAATAGCTCTTAGCCAATGCTGTTCGATGCTTCTATGAACTACTTTTGATTTCTCTGTCTCTGTCTTCTCTCTCTCTCTGTCGCATACATTGTTGAGCCGCATACATCTATTGCTACAACATTGAGAGTCTGTGCCTTTTATGACAAGCATCGCAACAGCAGCTTTAGCTTATCATTATCTTCTTTTTTTCTTCTTTTTCTTTAGGAACATACTGTATGTGCACCTAAAAACCTGTGACTGTGTGTTTCTGCACTACGCTATCGCGCAAGTCATTAATGTGCATGTCCGGCCACCCCAGAGGTTTTAATGTGAGGCGTTTGCGCGTTTTTGGTGGCATCTTTCCGCAGGAGATCACTGGAAAAATGCGTCCAGCCAGCATTGTTACCACCGTCTCTGCTACTATCAGGGAACGTAGGTTGAACCTAATACTCCAGCATAACGTGGCCATAGGCCAGCAGGTGTAAACCGAGCCATGGAAGCACTTACATACATATATATATTTACACATATAACACACAAAACAAAACGCGATCGTGTCTAAAACACACACAAACACTTATATGCTCTGGTATAGCAGCAGTAATCGGGTCATTACTTTTTTTCATCCTAGTATACATTTTCTACCTTTCTCAGCTACAGCTGCCAGCGGATTCGACTTCACAACACACACAAGAGACAGACACACGCTAGCGCAGGTTCTACACAAGGTTACACACGTACACACGCACGCACACAGAGGGATGTTATGTTGTTAAGCGCACCTGTGCACGACACTACTAATATCTTAAACAGGTAGGCTTGCTTGTATCTAGTTGGCTAAAATATAACTCGTTTCCGCGCGCCCCCCGTCACATCAATGATGATCAAAGTCAACACTTCTGATTTTTCTGCATTCCGTGGAATCTCATTCACTCTGTATGCTCTGTTTTGTGGGACAGTAGCGAGGGAGTAATTGGGTAACGCGCGTGTGTCAAGAAGCGCCACCAAATACCGAACGCCGGATGAGATGCTGCTGTTGCGGTTCCTCTAATAAGAAACTTCCTGAGAATCAAAACGAATTTCGATCAAGTTAAAACCACCCCATTCCATTGACCAGATTGCAACATTTGGAACATTAATGTGCTGGCGGTGCAGCAGATAGGTAGTACACACCATGCCACACTTGCAGTAAATAAAACATAAATCAATTATCACAGCCCCAATGTCACACGCAGTTATCAGTACACACGCATCATCATCATCATTCTCATTGTGACATACCATTGCATCGTAAATGGATTCGTTTAGAAAGTTTGAATATGGATCCTCCGTTTGCAAAGGAAGGCCGTCGATGTGTCTTGTAATGTGGCAACACAAAGACATAATCAGCCCCGCAAATCCTATCCATGATGAAGAGAGTCATCTTATCAGTCACACAAGAAGATAGCGACGAGACACAGAATGAATCGTAAATGTGATCAATAGTTCGGTTTACTTGCAACCCTCAGCCACTTGGTCGAGGTTAGAAGACCATACTCCTCCAGCAACCACATGCGAGTGAAAGAATTTGCAATGGTCTACTTCGATTCGTTTGAAAAGATATCACATAGTTGCTGTGCGGGTGCAAAGGAGAAGGGCCCTAGACATCGAGTAGGCTCTGAACGCAGCGAGTTGGTGTTCGACCGTCGATGTCGACAAGGAAAACCTTCTGGAGCTGTTGATGGTTTCCACGATCAATGCTCATCTCAAAATGTACATCTGTGTGTATGTCGTTTGTTTATGTCATTTTATATCACAACCTGTTGCTCTCTCCATCTTCATTCAACCACCTGCACACCTCTTTCGTTCACTAGGAGCAACACTACGTACTAGCTGCTTTTCTCGTTGGCTTATCACAATGATGGAAAGGATACGATCGATGCCTCTTCTATGCCTTATGAAGATTCGATCCTACTACAGGGTAGGGGGCGATTTCTGAAGCGAAGCATAAAACATAAAAATGCCAAACCGGACAGCTAGGACGCCAAAGCCCTGCCGCCTTCACTTCCTTTTACGTGTTGTGAGTTGTTATGTGTGTTGGTGTGCGTATATGTGAGTTGGGCGCTTCTTTCTCTTTATCTCCTTATATCTGCCTCGCGCTAATCATAAAAAAACGAACGCAGTAGGCTGGTTCTACTCGTTCTACTTTCTCGAATGCCATCGATCGATCAGTCACGCACGGGCCTCCACTTGCATAATGCATAAAATGTTTATCAAATACAATCGTTATTGTAACTAATGATAAAACGGAACTTTATGATTAAAAAAAACTAAACATGCAGCTCCCTCCCCTTTCCATCGGCTGCTGGATGACAATGCATGATGCCATGATGCTCTTCTTCCTTCCTTCGCTCGTTAATGCGAACGCAACAGTTCAACGGTTGCGCTCTCCTGAGTATTAGACTTGATTTTGCCTTCCTTTTGCTTAACTGCTAAATTGCTCGTCCCCATACAGACAAAGTGTTACCTTATAATTCTGTGACAACCGGACAACTGCAACCTCGTTTGCGGTTACTTGCCGCCACCACAACCGATACCACCGTTGTTATCGTCCTCTTCTGGGCGTTCAAGCTTTACGATCGGCATACCACCAGGGGTGGTGATGTTGGTGCTTACTGGTGGTCCTCCTACCAGCGAGCTTCCACCAGCAGCGAGCAGTGCCGCAGTCGATGAATTGAGTATAGTACCAGGAGTGACCGCACGTACCACCGGTGCTGTACCCCTGCACTCGCTCCATTATGTGCTGTGGTTGTTGTTGAACGATGGAATGTGAAACAACGGCGACAGAATTTTGTGCGACAGATTGGGCAGATGTGAGATGTGCGGATGGTGGAAGTTCACTTGATGGTGTAGCTCGGTTGCGCCACCATGTTCCTGACCCGGGGCCGTATGGTGCGGCAGATGGCTAGTGATCAAATGATGCGACAGTTGCTGCTGCAGATGAATTGGAAGATTGTGCTGTTGCTGCAAAACCAAATGCTGCTGCTGCTGCTGCTGCTGCTGCTGTTGTTGTTGCTGCTGCTGTTGCTGTTGTTGTTGCTGCTGTTGCTGTTGGTGACTACCGACAGGAGAGAGCTGCTGCTGGTGAGTCTGCTGTTGCTGGTGGGCCTGTTGCTGTTGCTGCTGTTGCGAATGATTCGTGTGCTGTGACAGACCGATACCGGGTGGCGTGTGTTGCTGTTGGGCATGCGGATGTCCAGTAGGGATGCCCCCTCCTAGAATAACACCATTCGTCGTCACGTGACCAGCGTGTGGAAGGTGTATCGCGTTTGCCAGCGAATGTGCTGTCACGTTCGACCCGATCGACGATGAAATGACCGACGTCAGGATGGCGGATGGCAGATGCATCTGGGAGGTCGGTGGTGCGGACGGTGGCGGTGGTGGTGGTTGTGCCGGTTGTGACACCTGTTGTTGTTGTTGTTGTTGCTGCTGTTGCTGTTGGCTGACATTCAACGGAATGGGGCCACCATTGTTGGTGGTCCCGATATGCTGCTGCTGTAGCCCGCCGGAGTTGGAGCTACCGTCGATGTCGACCTCGCTCTTGATATTCTCCAGCTTCACGCTGTGCTGCTGCTGCTGCTGCTGGGCTACACTGCTTATATCACATTTTTTCGTGTGGCGCTCGAATTCGATTATGTCTTCGAACTGCATCTTGCACGTTTGGCAGTTGTACAGAATCCTACAAGTAAACAAACAAAAACAGACCAAAAAAACAAATGTCAGCAAACACAAAACTCAGGACGAAGAAGGTTTTTCAAACTATTTCCCACATCAATCAGTATGAACCAAACTTGTAATGTCCTCACTAGGACTAGGAGATATTGTGAAAGCTTTCATCATTAACAATACACCCGCAACATGATGTTTGTCTCTCAGTTGAGAATCCCGATACTTACACCATCACTTGCCCGTTCTGTTGCTCCTGCTTAATTGCTTGCTTCTGGTGCACTAGCAGGTGCTTCTTCAGGTTGGAATACTGCGAGTAGGACTTAGGACACAGTGGACACGTGTGGGGCCGAATACCAAGGTGCACCATTTCATGCTTCTTCAGATTGGCACGTTGCGAGAAAGCCTTATCACAGCTTTTGCATTTGAACGGTTTTTCTCCTACGAACGCATAAAAGGAAATCAAACAATTTGCATCATCAGTACACTCTGGAGAAATTGCATACTGCTTGCTTTGTTGCGTCGCTTGGCTTGCCATTACTAATATTCATGCGGACAACAACAATGGTATGTAGACACAATTACACTAGATTTAGAGGGAACAGAAGACGGATGAGCATCACATCGAATTACCAAAACAATGAAAAGCTAACAGACGTAGCAAGGCCGAATAGTGTTTTTCCGAAGAGAGATAATACAATTTGTTACTTTATAAACGCGATTTGATACTCATCAAAATGTAATTGTTCAGTACTGGAAAAGCAGGCTGTTTTGCTTGTGTTTAATAGTGTTATGTAAAGGGTGAAGTAGAAAACCACTAGCGTTAAAAAAAGGCTAACGTGTACACAAACGAGACACACGAGTTATTGCGTGGAGTAATAGGATTAATAAAGAAGGACAACATAAACAGAAAAAAACGGTAACTTATTTACCCGTATGGAGCATCTGATGCTTAACCATATTGGCCTGCTGGGCAAACGCTTTGTCGCAGGTGGGACATTTGTACGGTTTGATTCCTGAACGCATCACCATCAGCAACAGCATCATCATCGCAAGGGAGAGGGGAAAACGGCACAGACCGAGAGAGAGAGAAAAATGGAAGGAAATTATCAATAGACTAATGCTTCTGTGTGGTCCAATTGTTGCTCATGAATGAAATATTGCCAACCAAAGAAAAAAAAATCGTATATTACCGCTGTGAAGCATCTGATGTTTGACCATGTTCGCGTGCTGGGCAAAGGCTTTTTCACACACTGAACATTTATAGGGTTTTATTCCTGTTCCGAGCGGTTCCCGGTTAACCAGACAAAGGTAGTGGTGTAATCGCAGCATGCCGATGCGTTGCGTTTCAAGTGATTTGACAGCCATTTGGAAGGGAAACGAACCATGAAAAAAGAGAAATAGAGAGACAGATAGAGAGAAAAAAAGCATGAATAAATGGCAGTCCAGGTGTGAACAATTGGATTAGAGGGGGTTTGTGCTGGTACTGAACAGATTTTCCGTACGATGATATCCCATCGAACATCAAGCTCATTTAAAGGGGAGCATTAAACGGGGCAAGGATTGCTAAGAACATTCGCATACCAGAGTGCCAGGACAGCAATCGGGGGAACGAATGTGTTGAGCAAGGAATCGCGCTAACATCGCTTTGATCATTTTGAACAAGGGGAAGACACAAACGGAGGTAAGGGAAAGGAAACGGGTAGGTGGTTGGTGTCCGGAAAATCGTATCGAAAGTGTGTATTACCCGTATGAAGCATCTCGTGTTTGACCATGTTGGCCTGCTGAGCGAATGCCTTGTCGCAGGTATTGCATTTGTACGGTTTTAAACCTGATGGACGGAAAGAAGGAGGTTTTCGTATCTTTAGTGACAGGTTCGCATTTCTTCGAAAGCACGCATTTAATGGGAAAGGATAAGGAAAAAAAGAACATAACCACGCAGCAAAACAGCGGAAAGTAACACGCCCAAGCAGCGCCAAAGAACATGCAACAATCACGGACGGATATCAACGCGTCTGGCACGAGAGATGTGTAGTAGTAGATGGCGGCCATCGCGCTAACTTTGATGCTAATTCGTTTTAGTTCCCGTGACTACTGCGATTACATACGATCATGTGTCGACATTATTTTCGATACGCCTATATTAACATCTGGGAACTAGCGGAAGCGAAACGCATTTTGGAATGATTTTGTATGTAACAATAGAATGTTGTCGCAACAGTTTTCTTTTTTCAATTGAACGGGGTCTCTCTTTCGATACTTCGCAAAGGTAATTGAGAACATATGTTTATTGGTGGGTTTCCTTTTTTTTAAAGAAAAAGAAAAAGGGAAAGAGGTATAGCTAAAATTTCGTATATTATGTATTACCGGTATGCAGCATCTGATGTTTGACCATGTTGGCCTGCTGGGCAAATGCCTTATCGCATGTGCTGCACTTATACGGCTTCAATCCTGTGCCGCCCGCAAATGGACAAAGAGAAAGAACAAACATATCGGATCAATCATCGTCAATCAATGTCAAGGTCATACTACTACTAACCGGTGTGAAGCATTTGATGTTTCATCATATTGGCGTGCTGTGCAAATGCCTTATCACAAGTGGGACATTTGTACGGCTTGATACCTGTAGAAAAAATCGAGTGCAAAACAAAGCGATTAGTTAGTTATTCATGCGAGTGGTGTACGAATGTTTCGAATGTTTGGTGACGGTGATGATTGAAGTGATGTGATCCACGATTAATAACTAGGTGATTACTAATGAAGGAATGGTGTTTGCAAATTGGGTGATACATTGAAATTAGCCTCTTGCCCAGTTGCCAGTTGATCCAAAACATTTAACACACATTTAACGAACTAAGTGAAATTAATCGAAAAAAAAACCTCGTCCTTAGCAATTGTCAGTGGCTTTTTGAAAGGGATCCGTTTATCCATTAGAAATAGAAACAAGACACATCTTGTGGGGCTTTCAAAAGATCTGAGATCATTTATCTATCACACAATGATACAATGCTGCAATACACACATTCAGTCTCATTTCTAACATAGCTCTAGTTTGTTGTGATCCGAGAGCGGGGTAGCAGGAGTAGGAGAAGTAGGGACAAAACTTTTCGCCCACACGACACGATAGCGCTCAAAATGATATGTGTGTGAGTTCCAGTATCCTAACATTTCATGATGACTAATGGATGAGAAGTAGTATGGTGGCTCTCTGCGGGCTTTAACCGAGTATTGCTGTATGGTGGTCCTGAGAAGTATTACCAGTGTGCAGCATCTCGTGCTTAACCATGTTCGCCTGCTGGGCGAAGGCTTTTCCACAGGTGGAGCACTTGTACGGTTTCACGCCTTTGCAGATTTTCCCATTAAAGATAGGACGATATTAACGTTGTCAGGCCATTTTACGGGTGGTTCGATGTTATATCAAATCGATAGGTACACGCGGGGAAGAGCAAGACGTACGAAAACAGAGAAAGGATGGTCGAACGGGCGCGCGCGCACAAACGCGGATGAATGGGCAGGCAGTGTGTCCGAGAATAGAGCGGAAAAGAGAAAAAGAGAAAAAAACAACCGATCAGTGACATAAAAATGCGATTATCAACCAGCTAACGGAGCCCAAAACGAAGCTACAAGTGAGTGCAGGGGCAATACGTGTCAGATAGAGATTTGAACATGAACCGTAAACGTAAAGGAAGGAGTTCAATAACACAAAAAGGGAATTCGTTGGGAAAAGGATGATGTGTCCGTATTCGGTATCACAAGAGTGATTCGAGTTCAAAAAGCAATAGGCAGTCTTTAAAAATGAGTTCGAGTCATAAATAATACTACACAAGTGTAGTATGTTGAAGTGTAAAAGGCGATGATTGGAAAGAAAGTGACAGAATGAAGAAATAGAAGCGTACCGGTATGCAGCATTTGATGTTTCACCATGTTGGCCTGCTGGGTGAAAGCCTTCTCACACACGGGACACTTGAACGGTTTAAGTCCTGCAAGTGCAACAGATAAAAAGAGAAGAACGAGCGTCGCTTAAAAGGGTTGTAATCATAAAATAGTATAGAGCGATACAGATACGGATAGTAATTAGTAGGGGGTGGGAGACAAAACCAGTGGGATAAAACATTAAATACACGGTATGCCGCTCTATATTTACCTGTATGTAGCATTTGATGTTTAATCATGTTTGCATGTTGGGTGAACGCCTTCTCGCATACTGGACATTTATAGGGCTTCAGACCTTTCGTCGTTCAATGCAGTAGCATTACGTGACGTGATAGAACCCATCCAACGTTCGCATTGAAGTTATATCCGATTGAACAAACATGTAAAGAGAAAATAAATCATTAATTTACAAGTGCTTTTAAATGGGAACAGAACAATGAATGAAAATGAGAAAGGCATTAAAAAGAACCCAGATGAAGACTTTTCAAGCAAAACAAACAATGGGTAAGTAGCATCTAACATCATATGGGAAGAAGTTAAAACGACGTAAAGGTTAATTTATCGTCCTGAATAAAGCACGGAAGGAAAATAGCAGAAAACTAATGGAAGACAAAAAAAAGCAGCAAACCTGTGTGAAGCATTTGATGTTTGACCATATTAGCGTGCTGCGAAAATGCTTTCTGGCACACGGGACATTTGTAGGGTTTGAGGCCTGAAAATGGAAATTGGGATAACCCAGCTTTAAATTCTGTTATGTTCGTGAACAGTATAAACTGTGTAGCAGATCACAATGGCTATGCTATGGTCGATAGGTTTCTTGATTCGTCGATTGAGCTGTTTTATGCTTAAGTAATTTACGATCAATTGAAGTGTTCTAACATGGTATGTAATGAGACGAGCATAAATGAAAGAGAACAGAAATTATTTCTCCTCTATCGTCTTTGTTCGAAGGCAAACTAGGGTGCTAGTGTCTAAAGGGAGAACGTTGGGATCAAACACTTACCCGTATGAAGTAGTTGATGCTTCAACATGTTCGCTTGTTGGGTAAAACACTTTTCACAAATCGGACACTTGAATGGTTTGAGTCCTGGTGGGGTGATAAAAGGAAACAACTTCATCATTACTATACGCCCAAAGAACTTGATTCTTTGCATCACTGCATTCGATGAGAGCTGCTGCAGCATTATGCTTCAGTATGAACCAAACATAAGAAGTCAGCAAAGCAAATTGTGATCAAAATGTGTTAGTTTGTCATCATGCTAATGCTGCAGCCAACAACTCCAGGAGGGGATCATGTGCTCTACTACACAGCACCGGACATAAGTAGCTTACCGTTGTGGACGAGATCATGCCGCTGAAGGTTGGCTAGCTGAGTAAAGCCTTTGTTACAAATCTGACACACAAAGGGACCTGTAAAAACAGTAAGCGAAAAGTTAGTTAGGAGAAGCTAATAAAGCTGAGGAAAGAAAAAAACGTGAGCTTACGTTCTCCGGTATGTGCCTTGGTGTGCTTCCACATGGAACTATGGCTAGGGAATTCCTTACTACATATTTCACATTTAAACTTATTCTCTGTCAAGTGCTTGGTCTGATGTAGCTGCATTTCTTCCACCGTATCAAAGCGCTGGAAAAGAGGGAAGACATTCGAAAAGAATTAGTGTTTACAGTAGTATTTACAGGCCGGTTGAACACCTTTTTTCATTGTGCTAGTGTATTTAAGAAATGGATGATCTGTAAATTACATTAAGAATATGACATCGAATGATTGCAAAGCGAACCGAATCCTATCCAAATCTGTTTAATCCTTCAGAGGTTGGCACAAGCATCATACCAGACAAGAAACAGCGCTGTAACGCGCTCGCCTTCTGTGGTTGTAAGCGAAACAGAGACGAGGAAAATAAGGATGCCGGTTCAGGTCGGCTCGGTGCAGCATAGGCACACCACACCACCGCTCTACTTGGCTTCATAAACCTGATTCTAGCAGACAGCAGATCGGGACGGCCAAACGAACGAAAGCGAACCTTCGATAAATGACGAGCGTAAAGAAGGACGCTGCAACAGGAACGGGTTTGGTTTTGTCGATTCCTTTTTTGACCCTGTCCGTTCAAACCAACCAACCAGCCGGCTGCCCATCGAGCCTGGCAACCAAACCAACTTAGCTATGCTCGTGCAGAGCATACGAGAAAGAGGATTCGTTCGAGAACGCTGCTGGTGGTGCTGCTGGTATCAATACTGGTGTGTGTTTCTACTTTCATGTGTCTTTGTGTGCCTGGCTATAGCACTGCCCAGGCACAGAGAAACTCGTTCACTAGGTTGAAGCCTTTAAACGCCTCTTCCTCCTCCTTTCGAGATCAATTGTCAATATCCAGCAGGTTTTACGAGCGAGAACACATGATGATGATGATGGTAATGGTGTGGCGGCAGCGATGCTCCACTGCATGCATCGCGATTTAAGTGATTTTCTCGGCGATTTGCTTTCGATTTCCCTTTTTTCTCTTAACCCCTCTCCTTTCCTTCCCCGGCTCCCTAAAGCTCACCTTCCGGCATTGTGGACACTTGATTTTGTTGAGATTAATGAGCGTATTGCTCAGGGAGATGGACAAGGCTAGTGAGTGCTTATTGTCAGTCAGCGCCTCGTGGTTAAGCATCTCGTTGCGTCCGAGCTCGATTTCGCCATCCTCGAATGTGGTTTGCTGTAAAGGGAAAACAAACGAAAAAAAAAACACATTAATAAACGATAACCACACGAGGATAGCAAATATCGTCGGAGAGCATCAGAGGATTTTTTTATTTTTCGCTAGTAATTTCAGCGAATTCCGCATCGAGCTTCCATCCCAATTTAATCACATTTCAAGGCACATATACGTGGGAGGTGAGAAGAAGTGAACGATCAAATTTAGATCTTCATCCACGAAGCGAGCGGAGGATCTTCCTCGTGCACCCCCACCTCGCCATATCGCCAGCTAGAAGCGAATGGAATGAAACATAAATAAATAGCGAGAATACACTATCTGACTGACTGACTGACGATTACCAGCACATCCCGGGTTCGGGTTTATGCGCCGGGAAAAAGATTCTGGAAAAAGCTATGCTACTAGATCACGGAACACGTGTGAAAGAGAGGAGAATGAAGGAGCCAGCGAGTGAAAGCGAAAGCCTTACGAACGTGCTGCTGGGTGAACGAGACGAGAAAAAAGAACGGAGAGCAAAGTGGCCCCTTGCATCTTTCTCATCGGAGGTAGTCAGGACGAGAACGGGATGATGTAGACGTTTTACGGCCGGGTTCACAAAGGACCTCTAACATTGGACACCTCTAAGCAAGTGACCCATGTAAGGGCGATAGATCTATTATCTTAATCTTTTCGTTGCCCGTTGTGTCTTGAAAATTGGATGGAAAATACATAAAAAAAAAACACAGCAACCGGAGGAATGTGGAATGCGTTTTCTCGGCGGCTACTGCGAGTTCGCATCGGAGAACAGACACTTTTCCAGCCTCCAATAATTCATCACCGAATCACCGCAGCTCCCTCCCCGGGGCCATTTCGAAACTACGTGGTGGGCAACCCGAACCTAAACGCGATGGACGTGTGTGTTGTGGCGCCCCGCACTTCAACCCGCTGTGTCCACGATCGACGGGTTGCCAAAATTTCGCGAATTTCATGCGCGAAACGAAGAGGACGAAAGCGAACACCGAAAACATGGCCGAAACTATACGCGAAAAAAATAGGAAAAGCTGGCAAAGAAGAAGCCGCACACACGCATGCACACGGCTGCAAACTAGTCCACCGCACAGGCGGGTACGCGAATAGAAGACGCGAGAAAATGGTGTGAAGCTCTCTAAAATTTTGCGAACGAACAAAAAAAATTCGCAACTCGCATAGCTTGCTGCGAGAGCCCGGCTCCCGTCGCGGTGGGGAGGGATATGTTGGGGTGACGAGGGATTTGGTTAACTAAGGGGGGGGGGGGGGGGGTACCGGGCTGAATGCTACGGTGTGCGAGATCCAGAGGATTGCGATGGATGGTCGGTCAGCCGGCGCAGGTTTCACCGCGCCAGAGAGCGACAGATAGAGAGGGAGCGAGCGAGAGACCGACAGACGGAAGCAGCATAAGCATGCAGCCCAAAGGGGGGGGTTCGAGGCCCCAAAAAAATGGCCTTTTTGTGGTCGAACATCAGGACGAGAGCAGAGAATAATGAAAAAAAAAACCCCAACGAGGGCTACTTCGATTTTTCAGCTCTCTCGCGAGTTGAATCTTTTTTCTGTCTCGTCTCTTTCGTCGCTGTGCGCTGCGCTGGTGAGGTTAGAAGGGGTGGCCGGGCCGGTGTATCGGGGGGGGCGCGAATTCGCGAAACCACATTTTGGCTGTTGGCTGGCACCCGCACTCTCATATTTTTGCACATACGCGCCCCCCAATGCACATACATACATATGTACACACGGCACGGCCATTGCACAGACACACACAACAGCCTGTCGTGTGCCTCGTAACCAAACCGCATCTTGTTCGCTCGTTCTCTCGCGTTCTCCCTCTTTGTCACTCACACGTAGCAACCGGATGGGTTGAAAGAAAAAAGAAAAAGGAGTTCATACACCGAAAATGCCCCTTGTCAATGCCGATTTTGCGGCGGATACCGCGCGATAACATAACCCCTTCTAGCCCACCGGCTCGATCATGATGATGCCCTCCCCCCCACCGCCCCCCAGAGAACCCGTCACAGCGCCAGCCAACCAGCCGCCCATCATGTCGCAGCCGGCGAACGCATTCGCCCGTTCGCACGCGTGTGTGTGGATGTGTGTGTGCGAGCGTGCCAGCGTGTGGCGGAACCGGATGGGCGAGTGACGACAATGGCGAGAATGGGATGGAAGCTCGCATGCTTCGATCGCCGTCACCGTCGCCGCCGTCCATCGGTCGGTCTCCTCAAAAGGGTGACCGCAAAATCGAAGCGCACCGCACATATCGGATCAGCGCATAGTAGCCATGTTTGATTTCGATGATAAAAAAGAAATACCACGACACAGCGGCAGCGACACCTGCGATTTTCATGCGCCCGGCGCGTTCCCTCTATCGATTTCGTGATGGTGGTGGCCGGTCCGTCCCTCTACTTACCAGCGGGTAGAACATGGTACGGTTCATCGGGCCGTACGCGCACGGGGAAAGGCCGGATCCCTCGACGGACGCGGCGACGGCGGCGGCAACAGCGGCAGCACCAGCACAGACACCACGCGGACACGAGATGCCGTCACGTCAGAGGATTTCAGGCGGAGTGGCGGAGCAGAACAGGTCTTTGCGGCACTTCCTGCGCCCACAGCTGGAGGAGCGCTACTCGTTTCCGGTTCGGGGTCCGTGTTCGGGGCGCTCCTTTGTGTGTGAGGCACGCAGGAGCACACTCTGCGGCGATTACGTGCGAACCGCCGGAATACTCCCACAGTCGGTTTTCGGCAGAAAGCAGAACTACAGTTACCGTTTCCCGTTCTTTGTGGGGTTTTCATTGAAGGGAAATAAGAACGAACGATCAATTTAGGATGAGGCGAAACATCCCCGACGGCCACCGCCGAACCGAACCTTACCGCGTTTAACGAGAGAGTGAGTGAGTGTGTGAGTGAGAGAGGACGAGGGCTGCGCTGAAAATGTCAACCGAGCGCCCCCTGAGCACAAGAGTCGGGTAACCGACGGACCAGGTCGCTATTCGGTCGGATTGGGGCGCTTTTACGTCTGCATTATGAACGAAACACAGGAAAATCCGTTTGAACCGAGGGCGTTTTATTTTATTTTAAAACCATTTAAACGCAGTTTTCAACTTTTCCTTCCACTTTGCCCGCAGCATGATAGCCGTACAGTATCAGTTTAACCCAGCGGGATGTTGAGCAATCCTCTTTACAGGGATGGATTTTCTGAGTGAATCGCGATCGCAAACGTTCCTCGTTGAATAGCCGGAATGTTTAACATTATGGAAGAAGGACTGGTGCAGAGCCTCCGATTAAACTCGGCGATGATTGTGTTGACCCGTATTTATCTTGTTTTTTTGCACCTATCCTTGGTACAGTGGAGCATATCTAATTCTTCTTGTCCGTATCGGTGATCTCCGTTATCGTTGCACTGCTGCCCTTGGAGGGCGCGTTGAGCTTGTAGATGCTGTAGTTCAGCACGGTAGCGAAGGCACACCAGGCAAAGTACGGAACGAATAGAAGCCCAGCAAGGCGGTCGATACTGTAGAACGCCACACCTGTTGCGGCAACGGACGAAGTCAGGGCCACAATTTCAACAACGCTCTAGAAGGGAGAATGATAAATTCGCATTAATAACCTGCCAAAAATTTGGTCGAATCAGAGTTTATCGGACGATAGCTTACCCATTTGAGCTCGTGGCAGCTGAAGAAGATCGGCGACCAGGCCCAGTTCAGGGCGAGCTGAGTACCGTAAAGTATCAGTGGTACACGGGCAGGTCCCGAGAATCCACCACCCGTTTTCCACACCAGATACGACGCGTATCCCATGCCGGCGTAGAGCGATGTCCACACCGGACCGAAAACCCAGTTCGGTGGGCGGAAGGAAGGAAAGTTCAGCTTGCTGTACCAGCCCTCGATTTCCCGGCGTGTTAAATAACCGTTCACGAATCCTCCGAGCTGCGGCAACACGACTGCAGCCCCTATCTTCGCTACTGTACCGTAATCTACTGGCATCGTGCACCTGTGATTAGCAACTGCCTTTGAGGATGCACCGGCTGAGAATGAATTTCACAACTTTTAGGATGAGCTAAGAACTACGAGCGTTTGCATGCACGCTTTGAACCGGATATCCGATAAGAATGGTTCGAGACAGAAGGCAGAAGAGCCAGTTAAGCCTGCTGGAGAGATATCACTGGGAGTGACGAAATAGCCCAGCAATCAAGCAAAACAAACAATTAATAAAAATGATGAAGTCATAGCAGGCGAATTCGCCCCACAGGGTGACGCTGAAGAATTCGTCCCTTTTAGCTGATAATCCACTGAAATTTTCAGAAAGTGAGAAATAATACAATACTTCCAGTGAAATGCTAAAATACAAAAAGGATTAACGATCTGCTGCAGTCCTTCTTCGCAGGATTTTCTTCGGCGAGCTCTCCTTTTCGCCACCGTCGTGATGTA